>NW_009648149.1:1392873-1457359 GCF_000708025.1 Charadrius vociferus
GCGGCCCGGCCCCCACGTGGGAGCTAGCGCCGTGCCCTCAAACGGGGATGCGGACATGGACACGGTAAAGAATAGCTTGGAAAACATCAAAAACAGATTTGAAGACGTTAAGTGGTCGCTACGATGACTGACTGGCATCCAAATGCCATAGTTTGTCAACACCCGGATAACAACTGCGGGCTCTGCATGGGCAAATGGGTGAATTATTAGGACTGGAGAGTCCTGTAGCCTTCCTGGGTCTGGTCTTACATTTTGTTCTTAAAATAAGAAAAGCATTTTGGAAGCAGCATTTTTTCCTTCCCCTCTCCCCTCTTTCTTTTTTTCCCCTGAAGAGCTGCCTTGTAACAACACTGCAGAAAATCAAACACATTCCTTCCACTCTGGCCACGGGGTTCCTCGGCAGAGGAGACCCCGTAGCGGCTTATGTGCTCGCACGGGAGCTCCGGCACTGACTGCCGACCTCCTTAAAACTTGTCACAAAAATGAGGTGAAGGGAGTTACATCGCAGGCTGCTTTTTCTTTTTCTTTTTCTTTTTAAATCTAGCCCTTCCCTGAGGATCCGTAGGTAACTAAGTGTTTATTGCATGAAAAAAACCCCTCGAAAAGGCGAACGGCGCGTTCCCAGCTAAGGGAGGGACTGCGGAGGGACCGCATGCTGCAGCACTGCAGCGGAAACGCGGTGGGGGAGAGCTGCGGCCGCGCGTCGGCTGCTCTGGGGGTCTCCGACCCAGCCCGGTTCAGGCAGTACGGGAATTTCCACCAGTAGGTTTGGAAAGGGGCTGAGTTCGGGTGCTGGTGCAGCGGGCGTGGGAGAGCCGCCGGGACAGAAGGGACTCCGGCTGCCACTGCCTGCCTGGATCAACATGTCATTCACACACACGAAAATGAACTCACACACGGAATTCACCGCAGGGCAAACTCTCACCTGCCTCAGCACTTGCCATATAATCATAGTTAGTAAAAAAAATTTAAAGAAAATAAATAATATCATCATTACGTGCAAAGCGTGCACGTAACCTGGTACCCGACCTGCAAACCTGGTCCTATGCAGCTGTGTCTGCGAGGTTCCAGGAGACCTTCCGGGGGAGACAAAAGGTGCACGTTATTCTGAAGGACTAATGTAAAAACCCCAAGTAGTCCCACAGAACCACGGAATCGTCGAGGTTGGAAGGGACCGTTAAGATCATCGAGTCCAACCATCAACACAACACCGCCAAACCCACCGCTAACCCACATCCCTCAGCACCCCATGGAAGTAGTTTTAATTGCTCATAGTATTAGCGCTAGCGAAACATCATTTCAGCCAATTGGAATAAAAACAAGGCCCAAAAGAAAGCATTTGGTATTTTTTGGGCCGTGGGGGTTGACGTTAAAACTTCGCTACCGTATGTTTCAGCTTCTCCCCCTTTCTGGGGTCGGTGGTGGTTTTGCGAAGTTAAGGACTTAGAGGTGACACTCCGCTGCACTAATGTAATTTTATCGTAATTTCTTTTTCATTATAACCCATTAATGAAAGCACTCAGCGATCCTGAAATACGGTTCTGCACACAGCCCCGACTGATTATGCCGCTGTGCTTCACACCTCATAACCTCAGCGTGTGGGAACACAGCCCCGCACGAAACCTGCTACTAATGAGCACTAAGGCTCACTTGCCTCCTTCGCTTTATTGAGTTTTACCCGTAAGTCGTTATCGCGGTTCTCGGCGCTAATGCGGAGCCCTCGTCACCCTTCCTACCTCTGCAACTCCCTACTGCGTGTCTGGTGCCACGCGCATCGTACGCGCGTTCAACGCTGCCGCGCGCCTCGGGAGTCTGCGGGGGGGCGGAGGGGCGCATCGTGTTCTGGACGATGACCTCAGACCGCGTCGCAGCAGGATGCAAAGTCGTCTTCGACTCCGTTTTCCTGCCCGACGCAGAGTCCCAGGAGGGATTTCCGACACGTGTGCCACAAATGACGGTGCCGGTACACGCTGCAGCGCTGCGTGGGGTCACGCGCAGGAGAGTGATTTTCTGCAGGAAAAGCCAAAGGCAGCTCCACAGAGGAATTTAAGTGCACAAATGCCTATTAAGGGGCCTAATTCCCATTCAACATAATTAACTAAAAGCTACGTAAGTGCCTACAATTTTCTGAATAAACCCTTATCTCTTTTTGTTAAAGGGTAACGAGGACTTGAGAACGGAAAGTTTAGCCTCTGAAATGCCACGAATGTTAGAAAAGTTTTAGAGGGACTTTGCCAGAGGCCGTGTGATTTGGTGGCACATTACGAGACCACATCCACGTGATGGAAAACTGAAAGCTGACAAAATTGAGCAAATAATAACGATCCGAAACCCAATCGTGTGAATTCCGCAAGCTTTTTCAGCTGGCGGTATCAAGAAGATTTACTGAAACGTATTAATTATTTGAATTGACATTCTGAATATCATCAAATCATTTATTCAAATTGTAAATTTTTGGAGTCGCACCAGCTACGGCTCAGTGTGGTGTCTGGTGGTGCGTTGCCGCACCGGTGGTACAGAAGCTCTTCCGGTAGGAACGCTTGCACGGGTGAAGTAAAATTCATGTGGGGTGGGAACCTGCTCAGCCAGCTTGGAATTTGGGTTTCATTAATATTTATAGTAATAAACTTAATCATTCCTGTCGACCGAGGTGAAAAAGGGAGATGCAAACAACCAGAGCCTCGGGAAAAGCCGCGCAAACGTAGAAGTGGCGCTTGCCGAAAGGCGCTCTCCTGTCCTACGGGCGCAGGTGGTCTTCACACCACTGCCCTCTCCCAAGCCAGCGCCCACAGCCATCGCCAGCCGTTCAGTACCCGCGGCACCTTTCTCCTCCATGAATTTGTCCGCTTCGCCTTGCGCCTGCCGTGCGCCCCTCGCTCACCGCGCAGGGATTGCGGGCGCTGCGCCGTGCGGGGACACACCGGGGCCAACGGGAACGCCGACTGCGGCGTCCGCGGCCCCGGCCTGCAGCAGAACCCCCCGCAGCGCGTCCCTACCTCTGGGGGAGGAATACTGTGTCCGTACAGCAGACAGCGCTTCACACCTATCGCCTGTGGAAGTTCAATTTTGGAAGTATAATAGTATAATTACCTCGGTCAGCGTGCGCTTGATGGGAAGAGAGGAAAGGTTTAAGACTTTCTAGAGGTTCTTGCAAGCGGAAAAGTAAAACGCTCCCGGCTGTGCCCCTCTGCCATAGCTACACTCCTCTGGACTTGGGTTTCCCGGGGTGTTTTCCAGCTGGAAAAGGTGCGAGAGAGCCTGGCCCTCCCGCAGAAGGTGCCGGCTCTCCCTCCAGCCCATTGCCAGCGGCGCCGTTCAGCTCAACGGAAACTGGATCCCCTGAAAAAAATCTCCTGGGAGGTTTTTTTATGTTTTTCCTTCTTACTGTTGGTTATAAACACGATGGACACCTGAACTGCTGAACCCGTTTTGCCAAGTTCTGCGCTGTCGGCGTTCTCTGTTGGGAACAGCACCGGCGCTTCCACCCAAAGGGCTGTCGCGCTTCCCCGGGAAAGCTTTTCCCAGGCTCGTGCCGTGCCGGTGGTGCTGCCCTGCACCGCATCTTATCCCAGGTTAGAGCTGCTCTCAGTCGGCTTAAAGAGACTATTACTCGAATAAAGGGTTGTATAAAGGTTAAAGCCTCCCTGACGGGGAATATAGCGAGCGGGGACTAGCCCAGCCTGGAGCAGAGTGAAAATACGGACCGATGTACGACTGGGGGAGTGGGGAATGTAAGTCAAGGGCCCGTCATTTTAAATTAAAAAAGTTAAATAATAAAATTAGCAGCAACCGAAGAAGTTTCGGAGCCCCCCATCACAACCTGCTTCCATTTATGAACCATACCTGTCTAAACTCACTGTTCGTCCATTTAGTGTGTTCACGAGGAATCAACTAAAAGCGTCAAAGAAAAGGAAGTTAACCAATTTTCATGGCGGTTATTTATATCTAGGTCCCAGAGTTGACAGTATAATTTATTAAGTATCTCACCCTGTATAGTGACATTTTTACTAATTCATATGGAGCCAGCTATACACACTGCATATGTACAGGTATTTTCATAAGGCATATAATATCTTTGCATTGAAAATAAACGAACATTATTAAATTTAATTTAATATATACTTTCTTTGAGGTGTTTATGAAAATATTTTTTCTCTATATTTTCGTATGTGACATGATAGAAATATTTCATGGGAAGTACAGGTTAATATATTTCATCTTTATAAAGGCATATACAACTTTGAGGCAGTGTTTCTGATGGACAGCAGAATTCCTAAAGAATTTGTATGTGCTTCTGTGTTTTGAAATCATATGAAATTGACTTTAAGAAGTAACTTGATTAAAAAAACGCACCAATGCACAGCCAGAGGCTGACAATTAAAACTAATACATAGCCACATGAACAATATATTTATATAGTTAATATATTTTTTTTTCCCAAGATGATCGGTACTAACATATAGTATTATACATTTGGCACTACCGTTTGCCATTGGTCCAGCAATTGGCAAAAAATTTGTTTCCTATGTATAAATCTGTTTGAACATTAGATCTGGCTAGACATATTTACTATTTATAAAAAAATATTTAGACAGTAAGCTCACGTTGAATAACTAGGTCTACTGTATTCTGGAAACTCTTCAGTAGTAATACAGCTTTCTCGTGTTCCATATGTACAAAACTGTGTCCGTTTGCCTGCAACACAAAAACAAGAAGAGAAATCCAATGAGATTCGATTTAGCCCCTTCATTTTGGGGGAGCAAAGGGATACATGCAAAGGAAAGGCAAGGCGAAAATAAATAATATATAACGATTTCCCGCACACGGGAGTTTGACTGAGAGAATACATTTCCCCCTTCCTCTGTCGGACAGATGCTGCACCCCCTGTTTGGCCTCGGGGGGTCCTTTCCACCTGAAATTGTTTTGTGGCTCTGCGACGTTCTGCACGGTCTCGGCAGAACCAGCAGCTCTGGGGTGTAAAAGAGTCTCAAAGGCTGAGAAGCCCCAGGGGAGCGACTGCCGAACGCCGGGCTGGCTACCGGGGAGGCTCCGGCTCGGATCAGACCCAGACATGCTCCATGTATAAAAAGGAAAAAAAAAAAACCTGAATAAACTCTTCTGCTTTAGTGCATTTTCCTATAACTTGTCTGTTACAACGCTGTTTAAAATTGTCCAATTTTAAATATAGTTCCTAACAGTTTCCGGAGTGTGATCAATAACCCGAAGCAGAAGGTCCACCACTGCGCAGAGTAAAGCCAACCCCTGACGGTGACCAGGCACCCAACAGAGACACCGCCGCCTGCCCGCACCGGCCTTTTCGCCACCCATGAGAGCCTCAGGAGTGCCACCAAGGTGCCACCTCGGTCCCCGGACCCCCGTGGCCCCGCTGCAGGGCTCACACGCAGCGGGGAAGTGCCCACCGGGTTCTCAGCTCCTCCAAAGGCACTCGCAGAAATGGTGGGCGAGACACAGGCCGTAGGGCTGGCCGGGCACAACCTGCTCCATCTGGCTGTTTATTTGATAAACACACTTCAATTTAACAAAATATATGGGTGTATATATATTTCTTATCTCTTTAACATTTCAACTAACATTTAAAAATAGGTTAGTGAAGCATTTCAAGCTTTGGTCAATAAATGACCGTTGCTGTGAAAGTACAGCCCCGTAGAAGAACCACCAGGAGGCTCTTTCCCATACCCCGACCATCATCACCCCTGGAGATCTCCATAGCCTGGAGAAGAGAAGGCTTCGAGGAGACCTCAGAACCCCTTCCAGTCCCTAAAGGGGCTCCAGGAGAGCTGGGGGGGGGACTTTTTACAAGGGCATGGAGTGAGAGGATGAGGGGGAACAGTTTTGAACTGGAAGAGGGGAGATTTAGATTGGATATGAGGAAGAAATTGTTGCCTGTGCAGGTGGTGATCCCCTGGGGCAGGTTGCTCCGAGAAGCTGTGGCTGCCCCATCCCTGGAGGTGTTCAAGGCCAGGTTGGACGGGGCTTGGAGCAACCTGGGCTGGGGGGAGGTGGCCCTGCCCAGGGCAGGGGGGGGCACTGGATGATCTTCAAGGTTCCTTCCAACCCAAACCATTCTGTGATTCTATGATTCTGTGATGCTCCGGGCCACAACAAAACCGTACTGCGCCATGACCCTCCCGACCAGGGGCTTGCAGAAAGGACTCCCCATGCCCTCTTGCTGGGTTAAAGGATGCCCAGCCCAGACGGATAAATCCAAGCAGTGCCGCACACATCCCAGTGGGAACAGGAACCTCCAGAGTGGTGGGGCTTTCTTGGTGCTCGGAGGTTTCTGTTCAAAGGTAGTGGCTGCTGCCAGCTCCAGGGCCGGCAACCGCACAGGAATGGCAACGGGCCAGCACAGAGCACGGAGGAAAGGCAGCATCCAAGCGACAGTGAGAAGCAGCTCGCTTTTATTCATGTAGTACTGCTTAGCTTAATACAATAAAACATATTTGCTCTGAGAAACAGGGATGCAAATGCCAGGCGGGAACAGTTTCAAAGACCTTCGCTTAGGTGCCACAATTTCACCTGCTCTGGTGGGAGGTGTCCCTGCCCAGGGCAGGGGGGATGGAACTGGATGGTCTTCAAGGTCCCTTCCAACCCAAACCATTCTATGATGCTATGAAAATTCAGGGGCCGTGTGGCATTCAGTTTGAGTGCAGTTCAGGCTCTGATGTCATTCAGAGGGAAACCGCAGTGGTTTCAGCGTGTTCACCACACATCTCACTGGGATCCCCACTGCTCTTTGGGGAAAACCAGCGGAAGGAACCTGTGAGACGGGACCGCCCACTGCCCTCCTCGTTTTCCATCTGCACAGGGAGCGGGGCAGGGACACGGCGTGCGGGCTCAGCCCTAGCTAAGGAGAAACCTCTTTTCTACAAGGAAGGTTTCTCAGTGAAGAGGGCTGTAAGAGATGCACATCCAAAAATACCTAAGCAGGCCACACCCAGAGGGATTTGTTATTTAATGTATAAATAAATGATAATCCAAATCTGCTTCTTTCATGGCTGGAGCCCCTCTGCTGGGAGGACAGGCTGGGAGAGTTGGGGGGGTTCAGCCTGGAGAAGAGAAGGCCAAAAAGGGGAGACCTCAGAGCCCCTTCCAGTGCCTAAAGGGGCTCCAGGAGAGCTGGGGGGGACTCTGGGTCAGGGAGGGGAGCCGTGGGCGGAGGGGGGACAATTTTACACTGGAAGAGGGGAGATTTAGATGAGATATGAGGAAGAAATTCTCTCCTGTGAGGGCGGTGAGCCCCTGGGGCAGGTTGCCCCGAGAAGCTGTGGCTGCCCCATCCCTGGAGGTGTTCAAGGCCAGGTTGGACGGGGCTTGGAGCAACCTGGGCTGGTGGGAGGTGTCCCTGCCCAGGGCAGGGGGTGGCACTGGGTGGTCTTCATGGTCCCTTCCAACCCAAACCACTCTGTGATTCTGTGATTTCTGCTGTGGTCTCACATTCCCCACAAAATATGCTACAAAATCCGCATATATATTTACACATTGAATTATTACTTAGTTCTAATTATTAGCCGAAAGGAATGGTTTTTAGCTGAAGCACAGGGCCACCAAAGCAAGACGTCCTCGCGCTGATGGGTAGCCCGTAGCACAGGGGGACAGACAGAGCGGCTCTCTCCTGGCTGACGGGCTGAGCAGCCGTACGGCCGTGTGCCTCCTTAAAACTCACCCACTAAAGCTGCTGCTGACTTTAGAACAGAAAAATCACTCTTACTTATCAAATAAATAACTTAAGAGCTTATGACACAGAAAGGAAAGAGACAACTCAGGATCCCAGCGGGGCTGTGGGCTTCTGGACTGGTAAGGACCAGAATTTGTTTGCTGCAGAAGACACAGACACACTCTTCCATCAAAAACAGACATTGGGAAAAACCGTGCTTAAGAATGGCAACTTCTCAGTGAGTTGGGTAAATCCATCCAGGGAATGTGAAGCCTTTTAATTTTTAAATCTTCCCTCCCTCTTTTACCAAAACTGCTCGGGGAGACACATAAACGCCCGACAGAAAGATTACTGCTTCTCCTGCAAGCATCCTGCTAAGCACACTCCTCCATGTAAATATTTGAAAGATCTCCCCTTGGAGCTTTGCTCTGGTAGTATCTTCCTGCGTATCACCTGCAGGAAACGGAGGTGGCTGCACGGGGAGCGTGAAGGGCGCCCGGGCACCGCGGTGCTCCAGCCCCGCTGACACCGGGGCTCCCTGCCACGACGCCCGGCAAAGGCGCAGGAGCACTGGGGGACGTGTCAGCCAGACCTGACGGGAGGCCCAGGCTGTAGCACAAAGCTTTAGGTGATGCTTCAAGCCGATGACGGGGCAGACAGCGTGAGGACAGAGTGGGCGAAGACTGAGGAAATGCAGGAAGATGGTTCCTCCCTCGGAGTCCCAGCAGAAACTGGTGTGACAACCAGTGCCCGTGTGGAAGACAAGTGGCACAGCTGGAGGCAGCTGCCCAAGGAGAGGGACTGTGGGTGAAGGAACCTCCTTCTGCATCGTAACGGGTATCAGAGAGCCCTCGCCTCTGGCAGGGCATTGTCTCATGAGATAAATGCAAACAGAGGTGATGGTAAGAGTGGAAAATGGGGGTGGAGGTGAAGCGATGCCAGGGAACATCAATCATTCCAAGTTCTTACTGCCCAGGGAAACGGATACTTTTGCTAAAGGCATTTCTTATAGATGAGAAGTAAAATACCCTTCATTACCGCTATGATTTTTTTCTGTTAATTCCTTCACGAGATTAATGACCACCCTTTTACTTGCCACAAGATAAATCAAGACCTGGTAATAGGTATTATGCATGGGTAGAAGTAATTGCAACTAAAAGGAAAATGTTCTTGCCACATAATTTGAAATGATGTCCTGACAGTGACAAGTGAGAAACTCTGCTGAGATTGACCCACAATCCTACAAGAATGACTGAAAGTTAAAGTCAAACAAAATTCATCTACGTAAGCAATGAAAAAATTAGGAGAGGGAAATTTGCTACCTAAAAAAAAAAAATGCAGCAGTACCTTAAATGTGATTATATAAACATATGTAAATGCTTCTATTTTAAGAACATATGCTGAAACGTGGGAAATCCCAGCTCCTGATGGCCTGTGCCCATCAGGAGAAATACTTTGACATAACAATAGGCATAAAATAAATGCAGGTCAAAAGTGTACATCTCTGATGAGGACACACGAGGTACACGCACGCACCGGACCTGTCCCTGCCCACACCAGTACAGCCCTCGCACCGCTCCATTAAGACACTCCCACGGCATATGCCCGCTGCTTGCCCCCGCACGCAACCTTCTCACCTTATTTTGCTGGTACTTTTTAACATATTTTACCTATTTTTGTTTCCCTTACTAAGCTCAGCTTTCAATAGAGCACCTCGCTTATTCTAAGTATATAAGCTAATTTTTGTACTTCATTTAGCTTGGCTAGTTTCTTTATTTCACCGTTTTTTGAACACACTAGCGATCCAACACGTGTTGCATGCTGTAGACTTTAGTCTACACGTATGGCAGTGCCCGTGCCGGGCAGGGGGGAGCGAAGGAGAGAGGGAGGCAGGAGGAGAGGAGGAGAGACGCTACCCAAGATGTTTGACACGTCCTTGGTTTGCTGACGTCCTTCATACTACTGATTAAAACACCGTTAACCTCTTACCCTGGATCAGCGTGAACGGCTTTAAAAACTGTTCTAAGCCTTTCAGACAACTCTAATGACCCTCTTCCTTTTGTCAAAAGTAACGCTATTTGCTGCCAGTGGTACCACATTTTCCAGACTTAAGGAAAAAATAAAAAGAAACAACCTTGCAGGGCATGGTAGAAACCACTTTTCTACACGGGCAGTCGTTATTTTCCATGAATGAGGCATTTTTGAAAGGTATGCTCAGGATTAGCCTGTCTTTCTATTTAAAAGAAGGTTCACCGGAACACAGAAAATACTTTTTTCAGAAACAAAAAAAAAGAAAATGAGAAGCTGAGATTTCTCTGTAAATTATGCAGATGCTTCCACGACCCAGTAGTGGATCCAGCAGTGGCTGGTTTTCATGCGGGTGCATTCAAAAATGCTGAGGCAGCGGAAGAGAAGCAAAATATTGCCAGTTACAATTTTCTCCAAAAATGTGACGACATAGTTCCTTACACCAGACACTTCAGCTGCAAAGGTGAAAACACTAACCACGTCCTGCTTTGCCATACGCTTGTGAAACGGCGCATAAAGCTCCTCTCTCCTTGCACCTCCTTGCGCTCTTGGTGGGGCAAAGCTAGATATGATATGAGGATTATTTGTATTTTGGAGTTCAAATTGTGTCCCCTGGAGCATTCCTGTGGCAGCCTGTAAGCGTTAACCATCTCCCGCAGTGCGGTTCCCCCCAGAAGGCTGTGCTGGCGTCCGGCTGCCCCAGCATCCCTGCGGAGGGAGCAGAATCTGCCCGGCAAAGTGAAGGAGCGCCCGGCTCCTCGCTGTGCCGCGGTCCCGCTGCCCTCCGCGCGTTCCCTGGCTCTACCCCAGCTCCCCGCTGCGGCGCACAGCACACCCCACTGCCGCTTCTTCACAGCCCCAGTTCATTTTCAACCAACGGCTTTATTCCTTCCTCCTGAGACCAGCGTTCAAAAGCACTGCCAGTAACACTCTCTTATAAACCAGTATTAAAGTACCGTAACAACAAAACTAGCAGTTAACTTGCACTGAAAACAATATAATTGTACAGATAAGATGCAAAGACGGGTTAGAAAGCAGTGAAACCCATCCCTACCTGGAGGATCTTGTCGCCAGGCTGGAGCAGGCTGGAGGCTGGTCCGTCAGGCTGAACCCTAGTAACAAAGATACCCTATAAGTCAGAAGTAACAGAGGTTAGGATGCTATCACCAAGAACTAGTTCCCAAAATACAGGTGTCTCCCTAACTGCTGTCCGGGGGCTTTATGTATTCTGGCAGTGGTCTAAACACTACGCTCTTTTTTTAACCTGTTTCTCATCAAACAGTAGTACGGGTTTGTAGCAGCTCTCCGTGACCTTCAGCTAGTCATCGCCTGGTACAAATATAACTGTGGGTCATTTGAAACTAAGATTCCGCGTCACAAAATAATGTCCAATTGGAACAGGGCAAGAGTAACAGGGTTCTCAGGAGGATAATTAAAATGGAGCAAGTGTTAATTTATGAGAATAACGCGTACCATCATCTATACAGCAATCTTTGTTTACTTCCTCTAGGGGAAAAAAAAAAGTTTAAAACAATTTCTAAAAAGCAGTCTCGATATTCAGCCCCTGAGATATTCGGTACACTGGTCTGTAGGGCTGTCGCTTAATCCAGTGTCTGAGGAGTGAATGACTTTGAAAGGGGAAAAATTATTAAGTAATAAAGGGTATTTTTAGATTTGTTCTCAGAATTTCAGTAAAACGTGTTAATAAAACCCAAACCCAAAGACTGAGTCCCTAGGTGGTGGACACATTCGAAGTATTTCCCATAGAGCTCATGCAGTCCTGTACTTCTGTACCCTCAGCCCCCTCTTGTAGACGGAGGAGTACCGTATGCGTAACTTAAACCCGTCACAAAGGACTGGCACGTATGATGAGAGACAGTATCACCCCCTTATGGCTTCTGGGATACTTAAAACATGATAAATCTGATTTAACAGTGTGGGACACAATGTTTCAGAGTAACAACACATACAAAAAACCTTGAACTATTAATTCCTGCAGTATAACCACCCTATCCCTCCTTTTGTACACAATTTTGCATTTCTGTTATTGGTAAAATTAAGTCTATCTAAGCTGTTATCGCACTGCATGCATTACTGGTGCAGACACACTCACAATGGGATATGAGCACTTTAACAATTTCAGGCAAGTGACAGACAGTGGAAGTATAGCTTAGTTTTAACATCATTTAAACTGTGGAACAGACGACCACGACATTACAAAGTGCAATTCCAGTGTACAGTCTCAAAGAAGGACACCAAAAATGAGTATGTTTTAAGGGACAGTAATTAAAATGCCTTATGGTTATGTACATTAAATGGGACTCTTCTTGAAGTTCAAAACAGGGATTATCAATGAGAAATCTGAAAGGAATTGAGACTGTGTTAGACTGACATTTCCAAGTGAATTCTACATTTCCAATTAGCTTTCTGTTGTAATTTAAAGGGATGGGTTCAATTTGCACACAGATCTCAAATTTTGAGAAGAGATTAAAAGATTATCATCATTTGCCAAATTTTTATGGAAGTTAGAACTTTTAGAACTGAAGCCAGTATTACCGAAGAATAGAGATGTTAAGAATATATTTAATGGAGAGGTCCCCACAGTACTTGTTTTTCAACGCACTCCAGTCAGTTTTACCGCACAGAACAAATGAATTCACAGGTTTAAGAGTCCATTTCCTAATCCTAAAGCCCTGAGTAGCTGATAACCACCACGTTATATTTCACTATGCCTCCTTTCACCGTAAAAAGACTTATCAACCTCTTAAATATGTAATTCCCAGAATGAATACTGAGTCTCCCTGACCATCGTGTACCATAACGGTGACACTGTTAATTAGCAGTCCAGCAGGGAAGTCCTCTTGCCGTGGTGTTCGTAAGGCACCGCGGATCTCCAGACCGGTTTGTAGGCCAGGCCGTCTTTATTTGCTAGAGCTGCTATGAACCCTGGCATTTCAGCTACCTAGTGATGCTGTCCCTGCTCCAGTATGCCCTCTAACAACTTCAGTGAAAGTTTAATCAGGGCCTACGTTGACTCTTAAAGGAAAAAAGTCAGAGAGACGATTCTCCAGAAAACAGGCCGAAAAATTATCTTATCCGTGGACTACAAGGCAGACACCCACGTGATTTCTGCTTTGATCCTCTTGTCTTCATTAACCAAAGAAAAGGGAACACCACTCTCCTAACAAAAAAAGTGAAGTACGGGAAAAATTCTTTCAATTATCACAACAGAAACGCACAAAAATTTCCCTCATGTTATCTATGTCTCCACTGTATGGCACTCTAAAATAAGGACCATTTAGAGAGAAAGGTATAACTTACCTTATCAGAAGGTTTGAATGGATTTCCTTGTCCACTTATTCCACCACTGATACTAAAACCAAGGCCAGGATTCTTCTCTATTCTCACACAAAACTAGGTTAAAAAGATATGGCAAGATAAGTCAATGCCAACATTAAAGCCTATTTAAACAACGGCATCTTCTTCTCCTATATCCCATCTCACCGTTAACGAGATGGGTTGACCCTCTCAAAAGTTGTATTGCACAACACAGCTAAAGTGTGTAGAATATTGTTACAAACTGAGAGTATTTTCATTATTTTAGTGTGCTGCAATGCTACCATAATATTCACAGTGCTGTGTGTATTTTTCCGTGTATTTTAAGATTTTATTTTCAAGGAGGAATAAACCCACCATCTTAGACTGGTGAAAGAACAGTCCACGCCGGCCAAATTTTTCACCTTCACTTGACCATTAAACTATGTCAGTGAGACTTCATCTTGGTCACTTCTATTTTTCCAGAAGGTGCCACATGAGCAGCATCTCCGGGCGCTATGCCTGGGACCAGCCCAAGGGATAAGTACTCTGAAGCTCAGAGATCTTCAGACCACTGTCAGTACCGGGGCCACAGCCCCGACAACCCGTGCTGAGCACCAACCACTTTCACCAGTGCCTTCCTCCAGGAAAAAAATAGCGCTGACTTCTCTTTTAGGGAGGATGACTCTAAATGGCATTGGGTAATTGCATGTAAAATAAAAATGACTTCGGCATAGCTTAATCACTACTCATTGAGGCAGTCTGAGCACGAACGGAGCCCCACAAGCAATTGCTTCTGAATCCCAATGTTACACTCAGGGACTTAACGCAGGCAGCCGCTTGCCTGGATCGTTCAACACTCTACACAGGAGAAAGGTTCGCTGATGATTCTGCACCTTCTTCTGCAAGTCAGGTGCCTCAAACAGTTATTACAGTCATTAAGGCCAAATATAATGGGGATAGGAGCGCTTAATGAAGAAACTCATCAGCACCCGTGTCGTTAGACTGGGGGCACTGGAGGACAGTTGGCCTTTCGTAGGGCTAAACTGGAGCAGCCGATAGAAATCTGAGAAGTCCAGTGTGTTGCCAAATGCCGCACTGTTAGCGCTGAATGAGGTTACCGGGGAATTGGCAGAAATTGCGAATTAATTCACTATGACCCAGTGATGTTGGCTCTGTTCAGGAATTTCGGTGCCAGATCGTGTCATTCGGTCAATCCAAGAGAAGAAACGGTCCCAGTCCCTGGTGCTGGGGACGGGGAGAGACCTGCTCGCCTGCCTCCAGTGCAGCCACGCTCCCCTCTGCTGCCCGGCTCAGCCGCCCTCCGTTACCGCCCGCGGCTCCCTTTTCCTGCCGTACGTAAGGCAGAAAAACCCAGAAAGTTTTTGCCAAAGCGCAATTTGAGAGAGACACTTTCTCACCTGCTCCTGGTACGCATCCGTGCTTCTCTGCCCCTTGGTTTGGATTAAACATCGCCCCGTCTGAGGTGCTCGAGAGCTCTGCGACGAGGGGATCTGAATAGGCAGCGGTGGCTGAAACTGCTGAATGGTGACTTTGTTCATGTTCCCTTCGTACTGCTGCTCGCGGCTGCGGTGCTGTAGGCTTTGCGATCCCATTAGGGTCTGGATATGGCTACCTGCCTGTGGGTAACGTAACCCGTTAGGCCAGAAATTCAGGAAGCTGAAAAGAAGCAATTATTACAACTTACAGAGTCAAGTAAAAGCAAACCTCTTAAATCATATCAGAGGTTTGCCTTTTGACCACAGCTGGAAACAACCGTGATTAAAAGCAGCAAGGATATACCCATTGCATTTAGCGACCCTAGGAGGTTTAAGGGAAATTAGCCTTACACGGTATGTTTTATAAACAGAAAATACGTTTTTTTTCCTCATGTCACAATATATGCTTCTGCTCCAAATGTTTTCTGACCTGAAAACATTTAATAAATTGAAGTATTCACAGAATTCACAGAATTGTTAGGGTTGGAAGGGACCTCTGGAGATCATCTAGTCCAACCCTCCTGCCAGAGCAGGGTCACCTACAGCACGTTACACAGGAAGGTGTGGGGTGGATTATTCATCACAGTGCACTCTGAAGATACCGCAATGTTTTGCCTTTTTTTTTTCTGAGGATAGTTTGGAATAAGATTTATAACCCAAATACAGATATTGGCCAGTATTGCGCACTGTGTACGGAAAGCATAATCATTTAAATCCTATGCCTTGTCCTAGGAACAAACGTGGCTTTTATAAAATCTAAATGACCAAATTATCCAATTTCTAAGATAATATCTACTGATTTGAAGCTCCAATATTTTGTAAATATAAGCGGAATACTGCATTTACATTGACTTGGCCTTTTGCTATTTGCAGAAAAAGAAGGATGACTGCCGTCATTCTCTGCCCCTCCATCCCCACTGCCTCTCCCGTCTGCAGCTCTGATCTAACAGTGAGGTTTGCTTTCGGTGTTCTGTTCTTGACATGGTAAAGTTGCATACTTGCTTACTCTTCAATGCACAGCCTCTGTTTAGGCATGTGAATTACATAAACATTTGTGGTAAACCTTTGCAAAATAAATTCAGTTGAGACAATTTTACACTTTTCATATTTACAGGATTCAGATGTTGCTTATAAATAATCGCATGCAACTTCGCAGTACGGAAAGGAGCAAAATTCATTCGTGCTCCATTCTATGATCAAACATCATTACCTCCACAAAACATCACACCATTCCTACTGAGCGCTTTTAGATTATAGGCACCCATCAACCTGTGTTGTTATTTAAACAGCCTGAATGTGAAAGAGCATGATGGTTGCATGTCTCGACATCTACAAGTCTCTATGGACAAAACAGACCTACTTAAGCAATGTTTCACATTAAGTTTACACCAGCCAACGACCCAACCGCGTCTCGTCCTGAAGGTCTAATCCTCAGTACTACTGAACCTTTATGATCCTGGTGGAAGAGTCACCAACTGTGAGACTGTATTTTAGATGAGATTAAATTTAATACAGCAAACGATCAAAACATTTCTTACCCGTTGGCCAATCACCTGGCTTTGGAAGTTACAGCAGCCAGGGCATTAGAATTAATTGCTTGTTGCCATAGCAAAAACCCATCTTAATGGAGTTCCAAGATTTGTCTGCACAACACATCATTAACAGAGATGCAGCTGGAGCTACACAGAATCCCAGCAAGACACGCAGTGACTGCACGCAAAGCTGATCTGTTCTTACTTTTTGCCGACTACATTTGGAGAAAGGGACTTGGTAGAATACGTCTGATGGCTCTTCATTTTAGCACAAGAGAGTCAGTCTCAAAGTGAGCGGTGACAGAAAAATCTCTTGCTCCTCGTGCCCAAATCTTCAGTCCCCAAACTCTTCTTAAAACACAGCTCACCTGAGTACCTGCAAGTGCTTAATAGCCACAAACTTCCTCCAAGAATCGCCTGGCGCAGTCAGTCTGCACTGCCAACATCCCACTCTGCAGGGCAGAGAGACCTTCAGTTCATCCAAGATCAGAAGGGAAAGAAAATGCTCAAGATGGACTTTGCAGCTATTTCTGAACTCCAGAGCAGCAACAAGCCATGCCCGCAGCGGAGTGCCCAATCCGTGTCACCTTGCACGGTGGAGATGCAGGGTGAGGAGCATCTGCAGCACAGTTCTGTACTTCGTGTTGAGTCATACTCATCACAAGAGGTCCTCAAAAAAGCAGAATGTCGTAAATTCTGCTGTTTGCCCCAGCTATAATCCCACCTTCACCGCAGCAGTCACAGCATTGTCTGCCTCAGAGCAAGATGTCTATGTCAAATACAAAAACCCCTGTGCTGCCTCACTGAAAAGCCTCCAGTCTTCTTCATCAGCTCAAAAGACCTCTGTATTGAACAGCAGATGCTGGCGATGGAACAGAAAGAACCTCCAGCCTCGCAGCTGTGGCTGACAGAAATATTCCCAAGTCAGAAAGGGAGAGAAATGGTGACTCAGGCACTTCTGTATGTCCCAGTTTTGAGGCCTTGCTGCGGTTCCATATGCTCCTTCCACATCCACCGGGACCAGTACAGTCTGTGCGTGGCTCTCCAAGAGTTCACATGGCTTCAGCCTTCGTGTGGGCTGCTGCGATCCTGCAGCAGCAGAGGCCAATTAACAGAGTCCTTCTACGCATCCCCAAACCCGCGTAGCTCTTAGAGGGTCATCACCCCGCTCCCACATTGGCTGGCCTGATGTCCATTTTCCAGCTTCGTTCTCGCTCTTCAACCTCTCTTTTGCATAAGGAGCGACTTCCAGGCTCCTTTTAGGGGATCCCTCACCACACTTCTACCCCTTCCCTTTGTACGGAAGAGCAGCTAACTTGGAATACAACTGATTTAATCAGGCATGCAGCTGCCTCCTCTCTGGTTGACATGACAGAAGAAGTTGTCTTCCAGGAAGCATAAATACTGTAGTCATTTAATAAATCAGTGGATAATTCAATTTGAAGATTAAAATATCCAACTTTCCCATAAGAGAAATAGCCCAGAAATTATGGGGTGATCACAAAAATGATCAAATTTAAAACAAAAATACAGCAAAAAGGACAGAAACAACCAGGCGCACCTCACATAACTATGTAGTGATTACCATGTGGTATTCCCACCTTACTTAACATACATAAATAGCCATCACTACGTGTACAGTAGCCCTTGGTGTGTGGATAATTTAGGAACATGGACTACTGTGTCGATGTGTGTACTATATCAGGCTGAGCACATAGTCCATTGTCTATAGCACACGCTCTTCCCCTTGGAAGAACAAGTCTCAGCTTTTCTTCCAGTGGTTTCCCAAGCAGAGCTCTACCATGTAGTGACCCTGCTCTGCACAGGCCCATTCCCACCAGTACCGTTATGTTAGTGGAAAAACGCAACATATACTACAATTCATATTTACATCATTTAATTGTTTGTTATGCTGAACTTCAATTCTACAGCAGACTTTCTGAGTCTGCCTTCAAATCGTTGCTGCATTTTAATCCGCAGGTGCACGGCACTGGAGGTGACTTTCAATGGAGAGGAGATTAGCATCGCCATTAACAGCACACTGCAAACCGCCTCCTGAGCGTGGTGGGTAAACAACTTTCAGAATTCATTTTCTTACTCCTGTTAATGGACTTTCAAGAGATCATATCACTGCTTCTTGTGTATTCACACTGGGGCTCTTGCTGGAGGTGGGTAAGCTGCCTTTCTTGGAAACAGAATTATTTATTCTGCTGAAAAAAATCTCCCATTATGCAGACTGCTTCCCCAATTTCATTTGTATTCTTTACTTTATATAACATCCGCCACAAAAGTTAATTGTTTTCAGCTCAGTGTCCAATATTTACAGTATAATTAAAGTCGCTGACAACGAATGTAACAATGGATTGCTCCACTGAGTTAAGCAGATTTCGGTATGGTTATGCAATGTTTGTACTTACCGCATCCCAGCAGTGAGACACTGAAATATTCAGAACGAAACAGAATCTGCAGTTTCTTATTATAGTAACACTGATGATGCACAAATGCAAGACACAGACCGTGTCAGATCGTGTGAATCGACAAACGCAGGTTTTATCCCAATATGCCGGTGAAGATAAGCGGTGACTCTTAAATTTCTTATCCTTGTTTCTTGCATACCAGGGGGTGAAGAAAACCTTCGACTAACGTGGCTGTCAGACAATGCCAGGGCACCTTCCTCCTCCTCCCCTCCTGTGCCTGGGAAGGCGTCTCCGGGCTGCTCTGGGGGCCACGGCTTTCGTCTCCATCTTCAAGCCATTCTCTCGTACATCTGTATCTCTTGTCTCTACTTTGGTACGACGGCGAGGGCTACTGCTTCTCAAACTGCCTTGCACTAAAAGATGTGAAGCCAGTAGGGAGATATTTGCCTCATCAGTGCTGACAGTTAATTACGCTACAGAAGTTATTAGTGCACACATTATGACTTTCGCATGGGTTTTATTCACCCGTAAGACTTTTCTTCAGGAATGAGCAGGACCGATCTCCATATAGATAACAACCAATGTAATAGCACTGCTGACGTGTGGGGCTCCACCTTCTAAAGCTGATTGCAAGCACAGTTTAGTTTGTCAGAGATCCTCCATTCTCCAGCTTTATGCTCTCAAAAGGGCAGTTTCCCAGTGGATGAGCCAAGGCGAGCTGGGGCTGGGGGAGAGCAGCCGGTGTTTTCATAGGAGCAGCCCAGATCCAAGCCTTGGAATGTGACACCTACCGCGGTGAGGCACTAGGAATTAGAACCTTTTCTAGTGACTTTATCAGCAAATGATGTGCGCGTAGGATGTCTCTGGCGACAGCCCAGACATTGGGCTGGCCTCCATCTCAACACACTTTGGGTTTTTTTTTGGTGATGAACTGAAGAATGCAATCGAAATGAAAAATTTCAATGAAGACTTTTCAGGACCAGAGGGAGCTGAGGGCTGCCTGATACAGGCAGGAACATATCTGCCAAGCCCACTGTGCCCGGTTCACACACCACAGACGTAACTACTAGCAGAAAGAAATACAAAAGCAGGTAGCAGGCATGAAAACACCACCCTTAATTCGTAACGATTACTGCTTTAAACTTTGAAAGAAAAACAGGCGTTTCCCAAACCTGTCCTCATTAACCTGTTCTCCTCCTTGCAGTGATTCGCTGGGAAAAGACGGACACCGGCAGCGATGGCAGCAGCTCTGCTGGTGGCGCTTACCTTCTTGGTGACGGTGTCGGGGGGCACGTCCCGCCGGCCCAGCGGGTAGGGGTTCCACTGGCTGCTCACAGACATGTCCTCCTGCCCGTTGTCCAGAATGCTGCTCTGCTGCGACGGGGTCTGTTGCAGAAATGGTAGGGCAGCCTTTAGTCACTGTCACACCGCCACAGAAAACTCTCTCTTCATATTTAGTTCAGCAATCAACCCAGTTAGACTGTAACACACTATTGCTAAAATGGAAATCCTTTTAAATTTCTACAGTATTTCGTGAACGTGCAATCATATTGCTCTGGGACTTCCTGCAAGCAGGAGATCTTGAAAGATATATAAGAGGAATAATGAGAATAATGAATGATGAGAGAAAAGAGAAAACTAATTTACCGTAACTCGTTTTTTTTCAGAGAAACAAGTTTTGGCAAAGTTCCATTTTTAAGCGTGCAGTCTGCCATTGATCATTTGAGTTAGAGCTTTTTTACTGGTCACTCAAGCACCCAAAACTTTTTTATTAAGTATTTTCCACCAAGATAAATTATATGCTTATATTTTCTTCAGAAAATACTCCTTAATGGCAACATTGAACTTGTGACTACTCTCACCTGGCACTACGCTCCGTGCATCACTGCCTGCGGTGTGCTTCGCACAGCGCAATCTCTAGGCTACAGCTGGTTTTCTTCTAAGTTAACAGGATATCGTATCTACAATACTAACCAGTAATTAAATGCTTTCCTGAACAGGAATGGACATAACACACATTTAAATTTTCCTAAATGAGCTTGATGCTTTTGTTATTATTTTCCACTTTTCTCTCCTTTTATACACGTTTCTTCTTTGTCAATCATTTCCCTGGTTATTTCACTCCTGTTTTCAGTATTTTGAGGATATGTGTACGTTTTCTGTCCCATCCTGATTTTCTGTTCTCTGGCTCTGTATTTCTTTACCATAGCTGGAAATTTTGCTAAGGTGGGGATGGCTTTTTGTGTCAGACTTTCCAAAATGCCAACATTGTACTACTGCTGACAGCACTGAGCATTATACAGTGCTCATTCAGTTCTGATTAATAGCAATCTGCAAGGAAAAAAAAAGTCTGTTCTTCCCCTCTGTCATTCAAGCAATTTCTTCTTCAGCTTAGACTAAAAAAAAAAGCATGAAACACTTCTTTATAGATGACTGAAGAACAAATAAAACTTTTGCTTTGAAATACTAAAGCTGGTAACTGGGTCAATTAAGAACTTGTTTTAATGAAAGCTTTAAAATCTTTTAAAAGTAAACAGAAGTAAATTGTGATTTAAATCATACTCCTCAGAGGTTAAGTAAAAAAAAAAATCAACCCTAATTATTTAAAAGAAAATAAAACTTTCATTGTAAGTCTTTCATCGTTCAAGAAGAAAAATCAGGAAAGATGTGATTTTCCTTATGTTAAAAACCACTAGAAAAACATTTCCTCTGTTGAAACTGCAAGAGCTCCCTGCAGAGCTTTCTTTGCGCCTATTAAGGATGGAAAAATCACGCCAACCTTAGCACTTTTTCCACACAGGGCTGTGGGCTGGCGGAGGGACAGGCAGGAAAGCCGACCGTATGGCTCGAAGTCCCTTTCGCCGCCAGGGGACAGCCCCTGCCCAAGGGTCCCCAGCCCAGGACAGGTGGAGCCCTGTTTGTCCCTAGATCAGCACGTGGGTGCCCGGTTGGGCACAGGTTGGGCTCTTCGTGCCCACCTAAACTCAGGAATCAGCCATTCTGCCCACTGTGCCGCACGGCCCCACGTTGCCCTCATCCGGACAGGGGGCACCTCATCTCAGACCAGGGCAGCAAACCGCTTCTAAAATGAAAAAGTACAATTCCAAAAATTTCTTCTCTGAGGAGTAGTCAAAAGCAATGAAAAAGAAAGGCCATCGTCTCTGTGATGTGCCGTTGTCCCTTCCAGAGTCACCCGCAGACCCGGGTGGCCAAGGCTGGGCTGGAAATCTGCCCTCCTCCCTGCCAGCCCAGTTCATCGGCCGTGCTGGGTGCCCTCGCCACGCAGAGACCCGGGGACTCCTGCGGCTGCTTCCTACGGGACCTCCTGGTTTTCCTCCTATGGGATCCATGTGAATACGCTGGATATTCCTAAAGGGAGCCGCTACTGTACATTTCTGAGAATGAAGCGCACCAAACCATACACTTCTTTTAAAAGACTTGTGAGATAGATGCCAAAAATTGAAAGCACTCTTCTGCAAAGCATTTCCTTCATCACTGCAGACAACACTGTGCCATTTTCATAAGCCACTGACTAATCCGCAGAGGTGAGTTCGCACTCAAAATGGAAGAAGAAAAAATATAGAGGGTGCTTTCTCAATAAAAAGGAAAATTCTGTGATAACAGGTTTTTCTTTTCATTTTCTACAGTAAAATCAATTTGTCTACTTGCAATATTATTCATTTACACAGCTTGGACAGACTGCAAACAAACTGCGTATCTGTTAAGTCTCAGTAAAAAATGAAAAGCAGCAGTTCAAACATTTTATACATGGAGTAGAATCAACGTAATAAGCTTTCTCAAAATAAGTAATTGTTATATTTGATTTCCTGATCTTCCACTGGACAATTAGACCTCACTCATTACTCTCTTGAATCTAGGCCACAACAACAAGGAAGAAGAAGAGGTAAATATTAAGCTGCTGTGGCCTGGATTCATTAAGAAATGCACAATCCTTTCGAACATGTAAAGGAATAGAATTAAACAATACTAAACATTTCAATTATTTGTTCAACAATAATTTTTCACTGCTTTCCCAACAGTACAGTAAGCGAATACACCCCCTTCATGCAGTTCAGCGTCACATTTTATATGGGTATGTAGCAATGAAATGCTGGTGAAATATAAAGCAGAATAATTTACATAAGATCACACCTCAAAACAGGTCACCCTAAACAGTTTCATGAATTTCCTCTGTGTAATCCATACATTAGTATCCATATTCATCTACAGCCTGAAATTCTTAAAGTGATATATAATACCTTAGTCCTAAATGTGTGTAGAGAAATAGAACCATTATTTGGAGTTGGTGCCAAATGGACTTCTTTCAAGGACTTGGGACAAGAATTAGTTTATACCCAAATAGACAAACAAATTCTTTGAAAGAAAAAAACAGTATGACCAACACCGGAAAGCTGTCTGTGTCCAAACACACACACATCTACGGTTACGATTTCACCTAGATGTCATTAACTGAACAACAGAGAAGCACGCACTAACAGTAGGACTTGCTTAAATCCAGGGACAGCTGGATGGGAGGTGTAAATGAGGTGAACAGTGTACGGAAAGTAAGTTACAGCCGGAGAAACCTGTCAATGATCTCTGTGTGTGTGTGCGCACTGTGAACCTATTACAGCTTTGCTTGGAAATCCGGTGTACTACGCACGTGCCTGTATTCGTAAGCTAAGCGGTGCTAAGGTCTGTCCTCTGGCCAACCCACACAATCTGGTCATGTTGCCACCATTAAATTCTCTTATTCTTCTAAACAGGCTTGGATCTAAACTCTTAAATTGGGCACTGAAGCCATCCTTTGGGAATTTCTGGCCAGTGCTGCCTCCGGAGCCGGGGCCAGGGATTGCCTGGGAGGGGGCCAGCTGGCCCGGGCCAAAGCGTGCCTGAGGCCAGGCCAGCAATTAACAGCGCAGATGATCCCATTTCAGCGCCTGGATGTGTGCTCTGGTACCCTTTAATTACTCGCAGAGATGTTGCTAATTTGTACCGACAGCTACCGATGCTAACGCAGCACGACCCTTAAGGATGCTCGTCACTTGTGGTGCTGCCGTGGCCCCCCGCCGCGCCGCGCCACACCACCCCCGCAGCACCACCGCTCGCAAGGGTCTGCGACGGGATGCTGCTGCGGCGCTGCTGCGGCTCCGCTGCGGCCACGCGTGACACGGGGTGAGGGCTCAGCATCTCCTCTCTGGTGCTCTGAAAATACTTCTGCAAGGTCCCTCTCTGGCTTGTCATATGTGCTTCTTCCCATCAAACCTTTGGTTGTGTATAACTGTGTGTGTATGTATGTTCTTATCAACAAAACAGCGCTAATAGCTGTAACATAAACAGTAAAAAAATGAGAAAATTATTTTCTTTCTATAGGCATTATGCAACAAAAGTTTAAAACTAATCTAGGTGTGGTAGGCGTGTAATCAAAACACATCAATTATTACAGCATACCCAATTAATATTCATATGTTAAAATCCCTATCTCTTGGAGCCTATTTAAATGCGTATGAAACATTTCCACGTTAATTTTCCTAAGATCAAACAGTCGCAAAACAAAACACGCTCCCCATTTCTGTGCACAGATTAAGTCATCGAGAAAACAGAATGATCGCATCAGTTTGTAACACGAGAGCAGAAAGCAGTAATGAAAGCCACGTGAGCTACTTCATCCAAAAAGCAAGATTTTTGAGCAGGAAAACCGTGTTAATATCATCTTTGCTTTTTGGATTGCGTATCGTATAAGCATGAATAATAGGCGAAAGCTAAACCAGGAAAAAGCAAGGAGTATCGTTAATTTATTTCGTAATGCTGGTATATGCTGGCTATCCCATACTTACTTTCGGTAGAGGTAGCTCTTGAAGCATTTGGTTTTCAAATTTAGATTTAGGCTGCAAGTTTAAAGTCATGCTTCTGCCGGCATGCATTGCTGAAAACCCTCCAGAGTGCAGCATGCCAAGGCTAACTGTGTTGTGTTTGTAAGCAGCGGTCTGAGTAGAGGAAACAACCACGTGACAGGATATGAACACACATGCTCATCGAATTAAATATCACACATATATGGTTAATTTCACAAAGTTTTAGTTTAAGCAAACAAACAGTACCAAGAAATAAATAGCTTTCTGAGGCATGCACTGGGTCACATGGAAGCAAATACATTGCTAATTATACATAAAATGGATACCATAAAAGACTTCAACGCTGACAGCAGATGAAATATGTTATCTGTTGTTTGAAAATTGTAGTATATAACACGGTACAAGGCTTTATTTTGCAAATACGGCCAAATTTGGGTACGTCTGCGCAACCGTGGATGGGCCAGAAAACATGGATCTAGCATAAAAGGGCACCAAAGGCAGAGGAAAAGCCCCAAACGAGAAGGGTCTGCCCCAGCCGTTGAGCTTGGCCACTGCTCCCTGGCTAGCAGCTGCCCCCAAGGGGCAAGCTTCGGTCGGGCCGGTACATGGGTCCTGCACAGCCCGGCATCTCGCCGGCCGTGGGCGGAGGGACAACGTCTTCTCCTGGAGCAGCTGCGGCATGGCAGTGCCCGGGCGCTCACATCCCCACCGCGCAGCCCAGCTTCTCGGAGCTTTGCTGGTCCTGTGCCGCCAGCGGCTAGGAACCACCTCGCTGGCACCTGCGGGGACCGCTATCAACTCAGCTTAACCAGATAAATTCTCCAGTCTCTGCCTGGAGAGAAAGTATTTCTTAAGCAAATATACATTGTGAACTAAGCGTAAAGATATTTCTTAAACGAGCAACACCTGGGAAGTGTTTATTTCCACCAGAAATGTCTCTACTTGGGGTGCGCTATTTTGCCTAGCTATTACCTATTTTCCAATCAGTTTTACACAACGTAAGGAAAACAGCTGAAGTGAGGAGAAAGCTTCAGCCTTCAAGCCAGTTTTTAAGCTTTACCCATTTGACCCTTAATGATATTTTAATATGCATCACACCTGAGCAACTGGAAGGTAATGAATATATTAACACCAAACTGACAAGTATCTAGCATAAAATAGTTTCAAAACGTGTCCGTATACCTAACTTACGCACTTGACAACAGTAATTTTTCACAACCACTTCAGATTATGAAATAAATCCAATTCATGAAGTAGGTGATTAAATAGTCAAGATCATTACTGAAATCATGCACTGTAGCACTTGTACTGTTTTGTATAGAAGGCGAATAAGCATAACTTCCTACAGCTAAAAGGAGGAATAATCATATTCCTTGTTAAAAACAGTGGCAGTGTATATTTCAGAGTTAAGAGACACCTTTAAATCCCCTCCACTAACAGCGATATGAAAGCTAAAATACATTATTTTCCTTTTTATCTGTGACGTTTTTCTTTATTGCCTTTTACTGCAAAGACGTATCCAGCATCTTTTTAACGCTCTCCGATCATTACTGAAGCGGTGGACTTCAGCAGCACGTTCACCTCTGTTGCTAAGGAGAGATTTTTATGGTTTTGGGTTTTTTTTTTTATTATTTCAGACAGCGCTGCAGCGGTTACTACATCAGTAACGTGCACCGTTACCCGTGCAGAGCCTCTTTGTCCCTCGTTCACCCGGGAACCCCTCACTCCAGCTGCTTTGGAGCACCCCCAGACCCCTTTGCGGGGTCGGTTCCTCTGACACCAATGCAGGAATTTCATTATTGGGAATTCTGGTGGTTACCACTGTACGTGCAAATAGTTTGAAATACCGAAACACACAACTAAAGGCATTAATTGCAGAGAAATGCCAAACATACCCTGTCTAACCTTCTAGCTTCTATATGTCTAAGTAGCTGTTGTCTCCAGTCAGCGGGCATTTTAGCACAGCTCTCATTTCCCTTCACAGGGGTAGGCCTTGTCTTTATATCACTGTTATCGGAAGGCTTGTCGCCATAGTTACCCAAGTTATAGTCTGACGGAATCTTTTCCAGCAGAGCTGCCATTGTAGGCCTCGCTGACACCGGCCTGGTTTGGGATGTGCCGTAACTCTCTGTACTGTAGCTTCTTGCCGACAAGGGCCTCCTTTGCGTAAGGTTTTTGACTGGAAAGCTGCCAGTCTGGGCTTTCACTTCTTGGTAGGAAGGATGCTCGTCTTCGTACCTGCCGTTCCTCTTGAGGAACTGAGACTCAGAGACCGAGATGCTGCTCTGGCGCTCCACAGCTCCTCGGTAGGGAGGCCTGCCATACCTATCGCTGGGGGGCAGCTCATGGGGCTCGCTGACCCTCCTGAACATGGACATCTCGGTGGAGCTGGCCAACGAATCCGCTCTCCTCAAGAAGCCCGGCCGAGCCCCCTGGCTGGCAAAGGGGGCACTGACCGCCTCCTCGTTCACCGACGGCTGGGAGAAGGAGAACATGGGCTCCACGGGGGGGTAGCCGCGGTACGCCCTCGGGCTGACCAGTTCCTGGGGCAGATTTTTACTCTGCTGGGGAATGTACTCGGGGTTGAGCTGGAAAGGTGGCGGTAGCCTCTTCTCCGCTGTGACCTCCACTGCTCCCTGCGGGTTGAAGCTTTGGTCGAACTGGTAGACTTTCTTCGTGACGGACGGCTTCTGCTGCGGCTGCACCTTGACGCTGCCGTAGGTCAGCAGCTCGTCGTCCAGCATGGGGACCGACTGGCTGCGGGACATGCTCAGCATGCCGTGCTCCGGGCCCAGCAGCTTGTCCACCCTCTCGTGGGTTCCTACAGTATCGTTACCAGATGCATAGTTTTCTAAGGGTATATTATACACTTTGTATGTACCAATGTCTATCTCATCGATACTTTGCGACTTCTTAAATTTGTTAGTTTTTAAATCCCTCATCATCGGATTAAGCCGTTCCGTACTCTTGCTGATCGAAATAACGCTTTTGGAAGGGTCTGGGCGACAGTGGATATGGGAAAAGACGTTTGTGAGACTTCTGTTAGCATTTGAATCGTGATATTCCCATGCTATTCCCGGCGTGAAAGTGCTAGTCATTTCAGGAGACTCTTTGATATGGTCTTTCCGCTCAGGCAAAGGGCTGGTGGTGGGGGTGCTTTCCAGTTTGGAAGGAAAAGCTGTCCTGTCTTCAAAAGGACTAGGGGTTCTGGTCCAATTTTGCCAAGGATTGGGAGGAGGCACTTCAGATTCGTGTGTGTTTCTGAGCGTCGGCTGCTCCAGCTCCAGGGGAATGCCAACTATCCTGTCTTGTCTAATCAATGGCCTGCGTCCGTGCGCAGATGTGCTTCTGGATTTCGTGCTCAGGAGGGGGTTAGCACTAGGGTTCTCCACCGTGCTCTCCTCCGCGACGAACCCCGTGTTATCGTAGTGCGAGCTGTCGTTCCAGCTGTCGGCGAAGGTGTCGCTCAGCGGGCGCCGGTCGGTGCGCGGTGGCAGGTTCCCCACCGGAGCCGATTCCCGCTGGCTCAGCAATGGCTTTGTTTCAAGGGGCTGCGGAAATGACTGTGCCAGCCTGCAAAACCAAAACACAGCGAAACAAGATAAAATGCCCTCAATTACAGCACATAAGCAGTCACCAGAAAGACGCAATTGTAAGGCAATTTAATATTCTCCTATCTATATGCTGGCTTTGGGATCGTACTATGAGATGTGCACCTTGTGCCAGGGGTTTGGCATGAATGGCTGCAGCAGTTTTTTGCACTGGAGTACAGATTCTTCTTAGAGAAACTAAGAAGTAAGCCAAAAGGCCTGGGTGGCTCAATGCTGTAGTCGTATACATCCAGCTGAATGTATTTTCCTGCTTTAAAAATAATCTTCTATGTGTGCAAGGGGAGATTTTTTTACACTTACATTATTTTTTTCTTAAACAAAAATAGCAGATTCAGTTTGTGCGTGTTCTCACCACCAAGATTGTACGTGCCTCCAGCGAGCAGGCTCCAGCCTCTCTAATGGGGAAGAGCCTGTGGATGGAACTACGTTCGGTGAGTTAGGGCAGGAACAGACAGGGCAGGGTGTTCCTGGTATGGTACGAGAGCGTTTTCAGGTTGCTCGTGGCCAGTGCAAATTACAACTTTCAAAGAACTGCGTTGTTCTGGGAGGTCCAGGGCAGAGGGAGGCTCAGGACAGCAATAATATGAGAGAGACACGCTCTGCTTTCTATGCGAACTACAGCCAGCTGCAGCTCAGGACCACACAGCGCAGAATAATTGCAGCTCAATTACTAGGCGCTTTTAATGCACAGTTATAGCACATAGTTGAAAAACCAGCTGTGGAATTACTGACATTCATAGAGTACGAACGGGTGGCCAACTCCGCGCAGGCTGGGCTTTGAATAGCTACGTACACCCCTGCAAGACTCGGGTAAAAAAGTTGTATTTCTGAAATTGAATGCCGTAACAGATAGCATAGGATGGCTGTGAATGCATATGACAACGTAAGACAAAAGGCAACCAGAAGCTGTGTTAAGAAAGATGATCACACCTGTTTCCCCACAAAGAGTTATTCACCGCTTCTTTAGCCGTTGGCTGCAAGGACCCCATTTTAACATGCGCGTTGGAGGACCCTGAGGAAGCCTGGGAAGGGGAATAGTCTGAGTAAGTGCCTGAGGAAACGCTGTTATTCAGACAATGGATCTTATCTGCTTCAGACTCATCGGTCGATTCTGAAACAAAACACACAAATGTTTTCAGGAGGTGGTATTTGAAAACTAAACTCCAGAAAAATACATTTTCAAATTGAAGCTACGGATATGTACATACACATGCACAAATATGCATGTAATATGTTTTAAAATCAGAGTGAAGGGTAGAACGTCCCAAGTAGTGTGTCTGTTTGCGTACAGTACATATGCTGCTATAATCCAACAGGTTTTAAGTCAAGTTAGTACCTTTCTTCTCTTTACCCAGCAGAACCAGTTTGGGTGGGTACAACGGAGTCTCTGGCATGGACGGACGAAGCTCCCCTATCCTCATCTCACTGGCAGGATGTCCAAAGGCATCCTGAGGAAAATAATAACGTAGAGTAAACATAGGAAACAGAATCCACTTCAAACTGCAACGAACAAACATGTCACAGTCTTCTTCTCACAAATGTCACAACACACCAAAACCCCACCATATGGGCAGCGTCTAATCATGCTGATTTGTCAGCTGAAAAGTCTAATTAGTCCTACATAAATACTTGTAAAATTTATGGTGATGTGTTCATTCTGAAAATGTGGACAAAACAGATGGAACTTGCAAGATACATCAAGGCCATGTAAACATCTCTGATGAAGTAAAGGTCACAAAAATGCAAGCTGCCAGTAGAAATAAATACAAATTTAGAATGTAGAATTACTTCTTATTTCAGGAATAAGTATTCCCCATTCATTTATTTGTGGCACAAGTCCTTCCATAGATTCAACTGTCCTTACAGCTATATTTAATTAAAATGAATTTGTCTCTAAAGAGTTTTTTGCTAAATTGAAATGATTCAGATTTCATAAACTTCTCATTGACCTTCAAAGACTGCCCTGCACAACTGGTTTGCTGTTCTAGCCGGCAACAGGATATATATGGAAAATAACACGAGTTAACAAGTGGAAAGAAAGTGAGATGTTGTGTCAGGAAGAGATATTTGAAATTAGGACATTCAAATTAGGCTCATAGGATAGAGCCTAACTGACAGAAGCAGGGAATCGGTGGCATTTCTTATCCCTGGAAGAAAGCTCGGCAATGAGAAAGATGCTGACCTGAACACAGGTGTCCTGAGACAGCGTAGGGGATGACGCTTACTGGAGGAATGATACTGGTAACCCTGCCCTCAGGAGGGGACCTAAGGGAGCTGGAAGAACGAGCAATATGGGAAACCCACTTTGAGGGTGTTGGTGCACGGGCTCAGGGAAAGTAACGGAGAGGGAACGGACGGAGATGGGCACAGCAACAGCGGGAAGTCGCGCCAATGCCGACCAAGGTCCGTGTGGGCAGGAGCACGAGAAACATGCATCAGCTCGGAAGCGAGAGGATGAGCTGCGGTTTTGTAAAGAGGATGGAAGTTGGAGAAGGAGAGGATCTAGTAAAAAAGAGGAAGTTTTGGAGAGATATTAGGAGAAAATCAGTAATTAGTAGTATAAATGAAGAAGGAAATGGTTAGGAGAAATATATTTAGGGGGGAACTTACACTAATGGAGACACTATGAGGACCTCTGTACCCTGACATTTTGTTGTTAAAGGTACTCCAGTGATTTTTCAGAGCGAAGTCAATAAAGGAAAGTGATGTAATATTTAGCGAAACAATTTCAAATGGAGTACCAAAACCAAAACCACACTATTAAAATGTAAAAAGCTACAATATTTTTAAAATTTACTTGCTTTTACTCATAAGCAGCAAACTTTCAGAGGTTTACTCTCCATTAACTACTTTTTTGTAGTAACAGTGGAAACAGAGATTTGTAGAAGCATTTGCCATGTGATTTATCCTTGAAGAATGTAATTCTATTTACACAACAGATATTTTAATCCTTCTGCGTTTGGTGTTCTACTGGAGGTAGTACCATACCCAAACAGCAAAGAACAGGTATCTTCACAGCCCATTTAATTAACCCCCTCAGTGCTAATGTTTAAGCAAATATAGCTACATCCCGATTCTGACACGGTGTAATATATTCAAGACTTTAAACCACTTCAGCATGCAGAGATGCCTTGTTGTGTACAGTATTTCTTCCATTACAGTAGTGATGTACATACAACTTAAAGCGAACAACAGTGCAACCACATTTTTCCAGTGCAGCACAACCATTTTCCAGTGCAGTGTGACAAACTTACGCAAAACCATTTTTGGGGAAATAAAAAAGTGCACAGCATTCGCAGAGTGTGAAATGCTCCACCTTTGAAGCGTGGTGCGTGATAGTTTCTTGTACCTCTGAGCTTTGTGTATGCTCTTCCTTCTCCTTCCTCTCTGGGATTTCCAGAGTCGATTTATGAGCGTTGTCTGTATCAGACAGGTGACCCTTTTGCAATTCTGTATTTTCTCTATCTTGAACCTAGAATCCCAATATTGTGCCATGAAACTTCCAAAAGTTATAAAGCTTAAAATAAAACTACCTGCTGTGAAACAGGAAGAACCAGCAGTTCCATTTTTGACATAATGATGAACCGAGTTTTTTATTTCAGGTGCATGATTTTATGAAGTTTTCTATGTTACATTATGTTATATTCTTTTTTTTTTTTTTTAGCCCCTAATGCAGCTATTCCAACAAAAATCAATACACTTTTGAAAGAACTGGTTTGGCATTTGTGAATATGCCATGAAAGTGCAATATGTTGTAAAAAAAACCCCAAATCATATTCTATTTAATTCTACTCTGCTTAAGAGGACCTTTTTCCTTACAAGCCCAAGAACAAAAAGGTCACTAATCATAATAAAAAAAAAGTATTATTAATAAAACCAATTGCAAGAACAAAGGGAAGAGATAAATACAATTGTGCTGTGTCAGAACTTATTCCTTAGGACTAACCAGAGAAAGATATAGGTAGAGGACAGAAAAATATGTGGAGCTGTTTCCCAAGAGAAAATACATGGCAAAAGCCTTTAAAATAACTGGGAAAAAGAAATATCACCAATTATTCATGCTGGCAACACAAGAACATCAAATTATAGTCTAGAGAGATGGAATTTTTAAAATAACCTAACTCTTAGAGTCTGCTTGCAAAGACTATAAAGCCTCCGAAGAGCAGACTGGGGCTCTGGGCAGACAGCACGCACAAAGCAGAGGAATCGGGACCATTAACGATGGATCTATTGCAAAGGAATAATTAAATATAGGTAGAGGGTTGGCAACACTTCTAAACTGGAGAAGGCTACGTCAATGTGAAGAATGGCAAGCTGGCTATAAAGAAAGGGAGAAGTAAAGAAACAATGTTGCTCCATCCAGATTTCGCTAAAAGTTTAATGAAGGAATAAAGGAGATCCCAGAAGGCGTAGGAACAAGCAGATAGCTCTCATTATCCCCAGATACAGGCAAAACTAACTGAGGCACAGGCATCTTTCCTGAGAATCACAGTTCGAGGTGCGTTTTTATAACGATGCCTCGCTGAGCCACTCCCACGTTACAGTCTCTGCACAGAAAACGGCAGCGCTTCCACCACTCAGCCCTGAAAGTCAATAGTTTCAAAGTCCCACTAGATAGTCTTCTCCTGACAAAATCACAAAACGAATTCTATCTGAAGCTCACCATGTGAAAGGGAGACACAGTTCTGGATATTTTGCTGTCTAACCTAGCAATTACCAAAGGGATCTAAATAAAATTCAGTCACCATCCAAGAATGCACTGCGAGTCACCCCAAAACATGGGATTATCTCAGAATAAAGTGGAGTGGCGGATATTCCACCTCCTCTTAAATCTTTCCCACTCCTGTGGCTGCAGTGGCAGCTTCCCGAAAGGCTGGTTTCAGCAGCCCTTAGATCGGAAGGTTGTCCCAAACAGGATGTTAATACAACACGTAACCGGACCGGTGGAAGGAAGACTCCCGAATGCGGATATGGAGTCTGAGAAAGTGGAAGAATGAAGAAACCCCGACACACCTCCGACCTGCGGAGGGGACACAGCAGCCAGCACAGCCTCACGGCGCTGACGCAATGAGCTCTCACCTTTTCAGCTCCAGCCCACAATCTCAGACAAACGACAGAGCTTTAAAAGGAGACATGAACTTGCTGATTCAGTGACATAAATACACGAGGAACAGACCGGGCAGATGTAGTTTTTGGGACTCCAACATGGAAAGACATAGTAGATACTGGAAAAAAATTGTCATGTAGGGCGTAATGACTGTTTCTGCCGTGTGCCTCTTTGCCTTGCAGTCCCGCGGGCTGGCGAGCAGTTGGAGGAATGCGCGTGTTAACCTTGCCTATTCAGGTCATCAGAAACGCAGCCAAGGAGATGCATCTGAGGACTGACCAGAACCACCTATCACCAAAGAAATTAAAGTCAGAGATCCTCAGCCTGCAAAGATGTACTGTAGAATGAAAATTTCCATTTCCAGTAGTTTAATCTCAGTTTAAGCCTGTTAGCTGACAGTCAGGATTCTGGAAAGATAAACTGCAGATGCTTATCCGACCAGTTGTCAGTCATGTACTGCAGAGGATGGGAGACCTTCTAACATCGTCCTCAGTTATAAGCCACGGAGAGGCTCTTGTCCAACTCTGTACGTGGTCATCAGTGTGAGGACAGAAGTCTCAGTACTGCGTTGAGTTACGACACCCTGGTATGTGAGTTGCACTCTCTGTGCTCTCCCACCTCTGGAGGAAACAAGCTCCTGTTTTTCCCTGTCTAGATGGAAATGCGCCCAACTGCATACATCTCGCCGAGGCCGCTGCCGACAGAGAGTCTCAGGCCTTTTGCAAAAAAGCCACTTCACAGTCCATCAAACATAAGCCAGGCCTACCTGCTGTGTGTAGGTGAGCTTGTACAGTGCCATGTCCAGATGTGCAATACCGCACCTCCTGAGTCCTCATGCAGGTGGGGACAGACAGAGCAGTCGCCTCAGGGGGTCCAGTGATGCCTTGGACTGATTTTATGGAATGTAGGCTTTATCTCGGAGGCAGCCCTGAATAATGCCCCTCCAATCCAGACACCTAGATAAGGTCAGGCAGAAGTCAAAGGAACTCAAATTGAACTTTAAGACCTTGAAGAAAGGTCTCTTGTGAGTCAGGCCTCCAGATGAGTAAACCATTACCTCCTTTCTCCTTTGACTAGAAGGTACCAAGGCCATAACCTCAGTAAAGATCTCTTGTGCCATGGAGAATCCAAAACCTCTATAATGAAGATATTCCTGACTCCTGATAAAATATAGGTAATTCTGTTGCAAAGAGCTCGTCAAGGTATGGGCTTAAAGCAGACACAAACCAAAAATCTTTAGGACACACTCCTCTCCCAGTCCAGAGAGACCCCTATTGTGCATCTAATTAGTGGAAACAGCTCCCACAATAGACACATCGACTGAATCAATTGAAGCCAGACATCCTGGGGGAAATGAAAGCGTGCAAGTCTTCCTGGAAAGGCAAGGTGATCTTTTAAGACAGTCTCTGAAACTCCCACTAAAAAGAAACCAAAAAGAACACTCTTGTCCACCCCAAAAACCCCCACAACCCAAACCCACACAGTAATGAAGTCGGAAGTTAAAAGGAATGAGGTCTTATTTTGACTAAGATGAGACGAAGGTCCCAGAAGATGCAATACAGCTGGGGCGGTATTTTTCCAGCTGTAAGCACTAGCATCTGCATCAGATCGCTCAAGGAACAACTATCTCTCCTTTTTTCCCAGTATTAATAATAACCCTGCCAGGAATTAACACAAAGGACGGAATGCTGTAGGATGGACTAGAAAAGACTTTTTTTTAATCCAAAGTTGAGAGTTATATCCAGTATTTCCGGTTTATTTGTCGATCCATACATGTCAAGAATGTTAACTATAAAGATGTTAATTGCTGATGTGTGGTATTTCTCATCAGTCCTCATGGAAGGGCTACACAAAGCACTAAGTTATCCTGGACTTCTTTTTGTCGAAAATGCACATCTTTCAAAAATGACTTAGGACAATGAAGAGGTTTATGTTAATTGTTGCTTAATTAAGAAGTTGTTTGCTTATTACAACTGAAGGTGGAGGATGATACAGGGGATTTGAAATGTAGCTTGTTACTCATTTCAGATGCTCCCTTTAATTATTTAGAAACAGTTTTGTGAAGAGACATGTGTAAATTAATTGCAAGAAAACCCAAAAGAGATCAAAAAGGAAACCAGCTTATCTGGCCTCTGAGGATGAAAAAGCGAGCATTGCACCTGAAATTGAATTACCTTGTGATTAGAAACTGTCTTCAGTCTAAATCTATATCAGAACACACCTGCATTTTCAAACTGTATTTTAACGTGAGGCTTGAGATCATGTCTCCTAATTATCTGAAAAGCAAATGGAGCTTAATTATGTTTTATTTAATGTGTTACAACTGAAATCATGCTAACAGTATTCACAAAATCATTCAGACTTCTTCTACAGTTTCCCATACCTCCTTATCTTCATGCAGGAAGCCAAAGAGAGACAAATGTATACACCAACCTGCTCTCCCGCCATACAATCTTCCCAGTGTCATTATTTGTATGAATGACAAGAACACGTTTTTCTTTTCATTAGTTGATGAGACAGTTGTGTCACTAGTCTTGACTAAGTACTAGGGAAATTAAAATCTGAAAAAGTTCCACCATCTTCACTATTATGATAGAAGATGAAAAATACATCTTCACCGATATGATGGAAACAGTCATTCACTCACATCAGTTTCTTGTGGTAGAAAATTAACGAGGAAATTGCAATCACATTATTTAATTGCACTTCAGGAATTACCGCAGGGTCTTCAGCAATTCAACTATTTTTTTAGAATGCTTTTTGCGATACTCATGCAATTAGCAGTTCACGTACGTTCACAGAAAAACTAGGCATGATTATTTTTCTGCTGCAAAAGTGAAAGCATTTTTATCAAAGAACGAAATGTAAGAATGAAATTTGTCTTCATCTTTTTCCCTGTTAGAACCCAGCATGTGGTCACACAAGCATTTCGGAGTTAACTGTAGTACTCTGTGGCGTCGCCGCCATTTACTCTTTCCTTACACCTCCACAACGGAGGCTTCACTGGGCTCTGCTGCGGCTCAGTTAACTGGGAGGTTCACATTTGAGTTTAACAACTTAACATTTAGTTTAACAGCAACTAAACCAGCACAGCCACCCACTTCTGAAGCCTGCGTCACCAGACACAGCCACGAGACCAAACACCTGATGTCTTTGTCAGACAACACCGATTCAAATTCCAGATAGGTAACGTGTGTGTGTGGTCACAGTAGGGATAATTAAAACCCACAGAAAGCTATTCAGAATATTCAAGTTCAAAAGCTAGAGGATACAAAATAAATTGTATGTGTTCAGCAACAACAGCAGAACATGTCAATACTCATGCCACAAGACAGAAGTTGGTTCAAAGGCCAGATTTACACAGTAAGAAAGAATTTAATGAGTAAAACGGAGTGACGGTGGAAGTTAAGATTTCAGATTTGGATAAAAACATGAATGATTTAACTTAAATATTTTAATTTGAAGTACTAATCGAAACTGAGCCTAGATTTGAAGAAAGTCCTCTGAAGCCATCTTAAGAAAAAACTTTTGGTTTTAATTTTAGAAATAAATATGTTTAACTGTAAGTAAAACACACAGTACTGACAGAGCGGCTACAGTGACTGTGGAATATGTAAGAACAGCCAATCCGTGTTAAGGGTATGGAAAACCGAGGAAGAAAAATTCACACATACACGACTAGCCAGAGACAGGGATATTTCAAGGACAATGAACTTATCATAATGTTTAAATAACAAAGGAGTGAAAAGATAATGCGATAATTTTTTTTCCTCATTTATTTCTTTGAACATTAAGACCTCAGAAAGATTTTCAAGAACGTTGGTATTCTTGTAGACCTGTCCACGCTTATAAGCTATCGGTACATCCTGCCAGGGTAAGAGATTTCCCTTATTTATAAATTTTGCCTGCACAAAGCAAGTCGTTAGCGGGAACGTTAATGAGGAGATGCTCTCTGAGATCAGGCTTCAGCTCTTTGTATCAGCTTTGCAAAAGATGGCAGTATTTCGGAATTTACCTTCCAGTGACTGTATTCATGTTAGAATAGAAGAGTTTGTCACCATGCCCACTGAGCCGCTGCTGGCAAACACAGTCAGGGCTACTTTCTGCAACTCACTGTCAGCCGCCACTCAGGGGGCGCCTGAGCTGAGGTTCCCTGCAGTCGAGGAAACACTCCTGCTAGCTTCATTACCTGTTGACAAGGTTAATTGTCTATCTATCTACTACATTAATGTGAATAGAAGAAGCAGAAGCCAGCAGCAGAGTAGAGTCAGACAGAACAAACTGATTTGTCATTAAGACATTTGGCGCAGAAATACACTTACTTAAGTCTGAGATGTAAATCGTGATCAGGTCCGTTCTCCTGCTAATACGCAGGTCTCTCATATCATTAAAATTTAGGAGAGTGCTTGTATATATCAATACCAAAATTCAGATCGAGGCAGATTTGAAACCAAAAATTCAGTCTGATAAACTCAGTAGTATTGGGAAAAACAGCAACTCAATATAAAACTGAATTAACTTTACGGAATGAAACTAGAAACTATTAGGTAAGAAGTTCACAGCAGATGCAGAATATCATTTGATGGAGTTATGTTAAAACCCCATCTCGAACTCTTGAGAGGAACAACGATCCTTTTACATTACCTCCACTGAAATCTCCTTTGGTGCCATGGGCCACTTGTGCTCATACTTTTCTTTCACAGTTTGTTCACTGTTCGCGGTTGGTGTTGAGTTCTCAGGCCGTACTCCATGGCTTGTTTTGCCCACCAGATTTTGAACTGATTTTACCATATTCTTTAAATCCTCCGGGTATGGAGTGGGATAACGTTTTAGATTTATTTCAACCTGAACATTCATAAAAAGAATTAAAGCACAAATACAAAATGAAAACAGCATGCAAACTAAAACCATGGTTACAGTACTGTGGCTAAGTGCAAAATCCTCAAATTTTTAATTAATCTATTTGAGGTAAAGTGTTACAGATAGCTATCTTCATGGATTTCTGGACTGAAATTTGCTCTCAGTTACACCATGTCAACCTACAATGGAACTTCAGTGACATAAAATAATGGATGGGAATGGTTCCCTGTAAGCCTGTCTTCTACCCTGTGAGAATATTGTATTTTAATTCCACACTTAGCTTGAGAGTACTGACATATTAAATCACACTTTCTCAAAACAATACTGGTGTAAATGCAGAATTAATTTAGCCATGTTCAGTGTACTGAATTAATCTGAATTATCTATGGCAGCTGAGAACAGAATCTGATCTACTGGGAGCTATTTGCTCTTTGAGATGTATAACGTACGTACATGCACTCAAGTGTATCTTACTCTCACTCTCATACAGAAAATAAAGGAAAACAGACACAAACCACTACAAAAAAGTCACCCTAAGTCACACTGAGTAGTACTTTAACAGACTGACAGACCTAAAGATTTTCTAGAAACGGCCACGTTTTAAGTTTATAATTTTTACCACTCAGAAGTAGAGAATTATCGTATTTCCCAAGTGCAAAGCAATTGTAGTTTGAAGACAATTCTACAAAACCTCAGGGTAGAGTGAAAGGGGAAGAGTGGCTGAGAAGGCTCACGGGTGACATCACCCCCCACTATCTGGCAAGACATTACCCTACCAATAAATTGCTCTGAGGAGATGGTGCAGCAAACGACCACATCAGGAACGATCCAAGGGGGAGAGACGACATACATGATGCTGCCCTCTCCTTAGACCTCCCCCACTGTGTCATGGACATATTTTATCTGCTGAACATCACCCCACACCATGAGAAGAGCTGCTGAGGAGACCGAGGCGTGCATCCAAACAGAGCACGACCTCGGCAAGGCTGCTCGGGCTGTGCAGAGAGAGCGGGCAGCTTGTAGGACCGTCCCTTGAGCCCGGCCTGCGGCAGATGCTCCCCTCTCAGCATGAGTCCTCTCCTCCCTGGAGCACCTCCTGCCCTCCCCACCCCATCCTGCCCCTGCAAACCCGCCATGTCTCCACCACCTTTGTCCAACCTCTGAAAGATGGTTGTGGCTTAAGCACCACACTCGGGATTCAGGAGGGGAATCAGAAAGCAGCCCCTGCCTGCGGCACGGAGTGCCCCACCAGCCCCCAAAACGCAGTCAGCCAAAATGCAGAAGGTCGTGGCTGAGCCCACTGCTCTCTTTGGGCCTGAATTTGGGGTGGAAACGCAATAAAATCCTTCAGTGGAGTAAAATTACAGCTGCCAGTGCAAGCTGTGCCCGCCAGGATAACTGCTCCTGATCACGCGGCTCTGAAACTTGAAATTGCTCCACATTTCCGATGCGATAAGTATTTGGGAGCATTTACCACAAAGAAGCTTTTACCTCATCGTGTATGGGAGGTAAGCAAAGGGAACATGCTTTTAATAGCTCACTATTATAGCTGTCGGATTTTAAATCCCTAACGAGTAGGAAAAATGTAATTTTGGATTCAAATGAGTATGTTTTGTTAATGGGAATATTTCAGAAGCAAAGGCATGATCGATTTGGAAAATAAAACTATACAAAGTACTCGCATACAGTTCTGAACCACAGTAGAATAAACATTACGGATAATAGATTCTGACATGACTTTAACATAAAACGTTAAAATGTATGACTATGATGTCATAATAAAGAATTTCAACAGAAAAAATAAAGTCTGTAAAGCATTACTAAAGCTCTGGTTGATTTACGGTTGAAAGAAATCGTATTTAGACGAGGCCTAATTAGGCAATTGCTTTTTCACAAAATTCAGACCATGATTTAAGTGTAAGGTCTACAGCCAAACACAGCTATAAGTCGTCATAGAGCAAATCCTCAACAAGTACCAGTCAAGGAAAAAATAACTGAAAGACCTCCGTGAGATAGTCAAGTCATAGACAGGGATTTCAGCAAGAGTTTCATACCACTGAGTATTAATATTAAGCAGTAAAAATACTGGCAGCCATGGTAGGTGATATCCACTGGAACGCAGATATTTTCATCACTGCTTTAGACTTATCATTACAGAGGCAACCTGTACTCCCTGTCGAGACAATTCTTGGATGTTTAATGCTACATCAAAAGCACTGAAAAGCACTGACACTGAAAAGACAATTTTCAAAGTTCAAAATTCTTGACGGAAGAACTTGTTGAACAATTTCAATTATTATTTTAACATATAGTTGGCTATAGAACATATAGTTTTAACTATGAAAGATAAAAAGCGAAAACTATGTATGGTTTTGTAAAACGCTACGAATGTTTGTGGTTACTGCCTACTGACACTTTAGGTTAACCTTCAAATTCATCCCATAAAGGTCGGGTGAAACTCTGAAAACGTACATGTTAAAACCTCCCTAAGAGCTACAGCAACGCATCGCTGGAGGGACACACGCTAAGTTCTCACAAGGTTCCAGCAATGAGCTTTTAGTTCACGCGCGTGCATCTAAACACAGGCTGGTGAGCAGTTCGGCCAAAGAACCCTTTCCCGCCCTTCTGCGGTCATTCATATCCAGAGATGAATTGGCATTACTGGGAAAGAGCACGGACGTACCAGAAGGATGCAAATAAGCATTTCTATCATCTTATTAATTGAATTCGAGCTCATTCTTTCACAGTTTGGGCAAAAAGGCTGTTTTCCATGATACCGCAAAAAACCCCACACACCTTCAGTGGGAAATCTTTTCCTTTCACAGCCTGGCCAGATTTCCTGGGTTTGAACAGTATTACTGCTCTACTTTCAGTTTTTACAAACTACAGGTATTTAGGGGTACCTGGTGTACACACAGTGAGATATGGGAGAGGAGAGATGGTCTCTTCCAAGTACACAGACAGGAGGAAATATCTGATCAGCTCCTAGCTCCCTCCTTAGCTTTTCATTTAATAATTCTTCTCTCTATAAGCAATAACTACAGCATCAGCTGCAAAATTTAGTGTTTTGGTCTGATGAGAAGATGTTAGGATCGTTATGGAGGAGAGGAACATTGGACTATAGATGGGAATACGGGAATGTGGTGCAGAAACAGACTCACGTGCTACAACACTGGTTTATACCCACTGCCTATGGATGAGAGGGGGAACAGGTAAGTAAGAACTCCAGGAAATATATTTTAGTGTTGGACTCTTCCCCAACTTGGGAGCAGTGATACAAAGGATGAAGACTGTCTTGACCTCTGGATGGCCAAGCCAAGCCGTTAGGGACTTGTGCAGCCCTTTGGGATGTGGATGCCCCACACGGCACAGACCTCTCCTTCGGCCGGCAGCACCACCGGCAGCACCACTGCCCTCCTCGTGCTCTGCCGCAGCTGGGCTGGCACTGCAGCTGCAACCAGAGCATCCACCGCATCCCCAACAGCTCTGCTACGGAGCGCCGGGGACGCAGAGGTCTGCTCACCGCACGGGCACAGGCCAGCTGGGGCTGGTAGGTGCTGTTTCTACGGAACCTGAAAATGGGGTCCTGTGTCCTGGCTGTGTTTGCCTCCCCGTTTTCCATACAGCAGACGGCAGCGTTTGAACTCGAGTACAGGAACGGCATTCAGTGGATGAAGGGTTTGTTTTTTCTACAAGAACAGTTTACTCAAAGGAAACATTTATTTCAGGCATTCGTAGTCTTCTGAAATGCATCAAAACCAGAATGGCTAGCTAAGTGATATAATCCAAATATGACATTCCAATATTTAAAATAATGCTTACAAGTAACAGAATATAATGAAATTCTTCTATGATCTTCCAAAATGCTATCTATTTCCCTGTTAATATTTCAATTGTTTTGCAAATTTGGACAGCCATATTACCCCCACTTAAATTGATGATAAGAAGTGATGGAACAATATAAAACTCTCACAGATGCTCTGTTCTACATATATGACTCATAAACCCACAATTCATCTGGGGTAAAATTTCAGTTTAATCTATTTATTGTGAGGCAAAGGTTGCTTTTTGACTTCATTTTACCTAAGCGGGAGAGTCCATTATCTCTCTTTACACGAGTTAGATAAAAATTCCTCATTGGGAAAAAAACGAAAAAGAAAAATCCAAAATTTCCACGAGGATCTAAATGGAATGTTAAACATCTCTTAATAACGGTATTGTTAATTTTAAAATGAAAATATGATTTAAGTCTCCTCATGTGATTTTTGTCTCTGGCAACACATTCTATGTCGGATCTCCTACCGCAGTTAAAAATTTGCAGTGTTTAAGTGTTTGATCCTGGGTAATTGCTTTACATTACTTAAGAAATAGAAAACTTCATGTCATGTAAACGTAGATGATCCTGACAATATTGCTCTAACGATGTAACTGATTAAGGGCTCAACTGAAAACTTTGGAATCATATTATTTCAGATAAATGGAAGAGACCATTCATGTTTTGATCTTCATTTTTGGTAGGTTACAAAACTGGTGAGAGATGCCCTCTCCGCTGCAGGCTCCTGTGTAACCCCAGGAAGCTGCAAAGCTCTCGGGGACTCCCACTTTGAGAGGAATATGCCATTCCCTATGTGATCTAAATATTTCGAAAGAACGAGGTGGCTGGACATTAATTCTAAGTCTCCCAACATTTTGTCTTAATTTTGCCTTCGTGCCAAATCACATTAGGCACCTGACAGGAGGGTTCTGGGCCCAGACCGACTTCCGAAATCAAAGTTTTGCTGTCTAGACGACGACAGCAAAAGCAGCAATCGGTAATGTGTACTTCAGGGAGAACAGCTACGCTATTCTTCCTCAGCTGCTGTGCTTGGAACGTGGTGATGAGTACTTTCTGGGTATTTAGAACACAAGAATAGTTCAACTCAGGATCTGTAAGTTGGACCCTGCCCATAATATGTGAATACCACAATGAATCAAACACAACTTACCTTAACTTTCCCTGCGTTTTCCTCCTCTTCCTTTTTTTCTTCAAATTCAAAGGCAACAGTCATACGTTGCTGTCTCTGCTCCTCCCATAAAGTAGGGTTAAAACTATCACTGTCTGACTGGAAATCTACAGTTCAATCGCAAACAGCAATGCACAGGAACAAGTAATTAGTGCACCCAGCAGAAGACTGGAAATGATCTAAAAAGATGTGTTCTTAGTTGATTCGGTAATCTCGGGTTATCGTTTTGAAACGGTTAGGGGGTGGCAATGAGAGTACTAACTGACAAATCATTACGAACAGAATTTAATATTAAAATTGAAGTAAGGGTGAGGGGCAGCAATGGGGTTTGGGGCCAGACCTGGAGCTGAGGGGGAGTACGCAAACCCTCTAACTTCACGTAGCTACGTGAGGGGCCAAACCCTCCATTCTGCCATGCTCAGGGCTCGGAACCCCACGTGTCTGGGAGTTGCCCGCCCCCCCCAGCTCTCTCGGCTGGCCCGGTGTCCCTGTCCCGGGGACACACGCTCCCTGTCCCCACGGCAGCAAGGCAGAGCCCAGAAGTCCCCCCCCCACGCACGCTCAGTCCCCAGGTTCAAATCGCTTACACAAAGCCACTCTTCTGAAAATTTAAAAAAGCGTTTAAGAAAATGTAAATCTGATGGCCTGAGAATAACGGGTTTGCAAACAGGATTCCTTTGCGTGTGACGAAACACGGACTGCCACGTGTGCCACCGGCGTTACGTGTCAGACGAGACACACGCGGAGCCACGGCTGAGACCCCGTCCTCTCCCTCCCTCTGCTTTTTCTCCGCTATCCGAACGAGCACCGTTCCTGCCTTTGCAGGACCCGCTGGTGGCGTTTTACCTTCATCGCCGCGGGGTTGCTGGGGAAACATGTAGTTAGTCAGTACTCTCTGCTTTGTTTCTGGGTGAGCCTCAGTCTGCAGCGGAATGAGAGCCTTGGACTGCACAGGAGAGGCAAAACGAAGAACGGTTAACTCGGAGCACATGTGCTGACTGAAACGGGGTTTTAGCTTTTAATAAATAGAAACCACAAGATTAACTAAAGTTCTGTATGAAAATAAACTTCTCTATGGGCTAAACCACGTACTAATCTGGTGGCAATGCTTCCTCTCCCATTCCTCGCTCCTGTAATTCCTACCAGGATCAACAGTGTCAGAAATACCGACGGCACGTTGAGAGTCACACCAGCGAGGAAGCCGAAGGAGGAGTGGAACAGGGCTGCAACTGCCCAGCTGCAACGCCCACATTACGGCTGTGACCTGTTTATGCTCGGGCTAATGACGAGTAAATTCCCGATAGTTATTAGTCCACCTGAGGGAAAACCTGGTGCAAGAGGCTGGAGGCTTTACAGGGAGGCGCTCTCAGTATGCAGATGTTACTGTGGTATCTTACGTCAACTGAATATTTTTTATTATCGCTTTGCTCTAACGTAGCATCTAGGAGTGATTGTCACAGTGCATAAACCAGAAATTTATTTATGCTATACCACAGAAAAGTCAAAATGCTGAAGAAACATTGTATATTTAAAAGGAAGTGTATGTTCTGTGGCTGGGCTGAGGACTCATGCAGTGTTATTTTTTTTTAATGGAAATTAGAGTGAAAAAACCAAGAATCCTAATTTAACACCTCCTAATTTACTCATCATTTTCTATTATCCCTCCCTTCAGCTTTAAAAGCAAAAGGTGCATTTAAAGAGCAGTGCGATAAGCGTGTACCGATGTCCGTCTACTGACTGCACCGCACTGGGCTCTGCCGTGATTCGAGGGCAGCGCTGGATGGAAGGCACCGGCCGGGCGTCAGCGGGAATTTCAGTTAACGCCCGGAGAAAGGAGGGAGCCGTGTGTGTCGGCTCGCGGCGGTCCTGCAGCCAGCGGTGCCCGGCACAGGCGTGCGCACGCGTTCTCCTGCCAAGGGGCAGCAGCCGGACCTGAGGCCCGCTGGATTTCGCAGAGATGGGTAAAAGGATGGATTCACTTCCAGTAGCACGATAATTGGTCCCTGAAGAATTATCCTCATCAGCTTCCACTCAAGAGGTGTAATATCCGACCACGGGCATTATTGCCAAGTGAGACAGACGGAATTCTGAGAGTTTATTGAGATTATTAAAAACTGTTAGGTATGTCATGCATTCCTAACATTGTACAAATTGAGTTTTTCTCCATTTAGAGTTAAATAATGGAAGTGCAAAACTATTCTATCCACCAATCCTGGAAAGGATTGACACTTACTTCAGTGCTCAGATGCTGGTTGAAATATTACATTTCTCAGTGTTTATGTGACATAATTGGTTTTAAAATAGAATCCTAAAGAATATATAATAGCGAAACTAAACCCCTCGGAACACAGAAAGGCATACTTAAATTTAAAAGAACTTAAACAAGAGTTTTCCCCAAAACAAGACTGAGAGCTCTCGTGCATCTTTTATATTTAAAGTTTAAACTTTTATATATTAAAATGTAAACTCCCGCTGACTTTAATGGAGTTTAAAATACGCAGGAATGGAAGCATGGCCAGGAAAAGGGAAAAGGAAGATGACATGAACAGAGGCAGAGATGGAGTAAAGGATGGGACAAACTAATAACAAGTTTGACAATGAAGTCTTACCTCTTGTATTTGTATTTAAAAAATATTCTCTTGATACTTTTGGCCTTTATTTCCTACTTTTGTAAGGACATAGAAGCTTAGCTAGATGCAAGTAATAAATCCTGCAAAGGTGATCTTCCCAAGTTAATTAACAACAGCCAGAAGAATCTATACCTCGGTACCAAAGTATAAAGCTGGACTGGGAGCAAAGACTTCCAAAATTCTATTACAATCATGTTTTAAATTATAGGTTTCATTTACAGCCCTTGCCAAGACCCCTCAGTACTTTACGAAAGAAAACACGAATATCGGAAGTCCTTACCTGGTTGTCAGAAAGCCACAAAGCTGCAAGTTCTTTAAGTTTGGTAAAAGTGAATGGTAAATTCTTCAGTCTGCAAATAACAATATTGGAACAACATGAATCCTTCATTTTCACAACCGTTTCTTTTAAAGATTTCTATGTAGCATGTTTATTTTGATCATACTGAAATTTCTATAATTTCACATCTTTATTTTCTCTCACTTTTTACTAAAATATAGTATTTTATTAAGGGCATACCACATTAAGAGTGGCATTTGGAATCTAAACCTGGCATCATGCCCTAAAGGTACTAAGGAGATATCAATATTTTTGCCTTGGCTAGAATGTAACCAAAGTTACGGTTGATAACAGAAAGCAGAAAAAAATCTTGGTCCTGGGGAGACTTATAGGAAAGACCTGACAGTTTGTGGTGTAGCTAACAGAAACCCCTTTATTGGGCATTTACGTTTTGGAACTGAAATACTCTAAGATTATTGAAAATTCATTTTTGCAGAACTGCTAGGAAAAAGATTAAAAGAATATCAATATTCACAGTGAACCTAAATGGCAAAACTAAATGAAACAGTAAAAAAACCCAGCATTTTAATTACACAAGTAAATACATTTCCTAAAAGTGATCTGAACGTGGGACTGGGGAAATGATGACTAGATACTTGTGGAAACTTAATTTACGTTTTTCCTGCTAACTAATTCTGAACATATTCTTTTGACTTTTCCCTCTGTACCAACAGCAGAGGGCTGTGCTGCCCACATACCGGCACTCTCCCCTCTTTGGCTTCCAGGTTAAGGACCTGGAGGACCGTAGGAAGAAAGGGACCGACCAAAGGACTCTCTACGAAGACAAACGCTAAATGGGATTTAACACAAACAAAAGAGGAAAAGCCCTTTTCTGAGAGAGTCAGCCAATCCCACGCTGCAGATGTGTTCACTCACACCTCAGATAAATCCACCCGCCGGTACCCCCCTGCACAGCTTCAGGAGAACCCTTCGCCCCTCTGCCAGTAAATAACCAACAATACTTCTACAGTCTTCATATTAAAAATCTTTCTGTCTTTCTGAGAGAGAAGCATCTCACAAGCTTTTGTACCATTGCCTCTATGCAGCGCTTTGGAAGCGTATCCATTAGGGAATTACTTTAGATGTATTTTTGCCACCAGGTGATTACCATTAAAAATCGTGTTATTTCGGAAAGCAGTGTGTACTTACTGCAAGTAACGCCCTTTAAAGATTGCGATTTTAATAAGAATACCTTATACTAAAAATGACTTATCTCTAAAAGTGAAACAAACTGACATGAATGTATACACATATACATGTGCTACGAGATAATCTCCAATTAAATGCCTGAATAGATTAGAGCGGTTTTACACGTGTGTGCATGTTTAAACCTAGAATTAACGCCACAAGAAAGTAAGGAGTGCCTAAACTACCTGAAATTTAGTTTTCATTCCTGTCTCATCATAAAATGTATAGTGCAGTGTGGAATAGTGCAGTATGTGACGTTCTTTACAAATTAAGGTTACAAGTTTAAGCTTTAATAGTGAATATAAAAATTCGTAAGTAGTGTTTATCCAGATGTTTTATTCAGAGCTTTCTTTCTGTATCAAAAGAGAAGAACTTTGCTTTTCAAGTGATACTTTTATTCCTTTACACTTCAGGATTCAGTACCTGCAACGTGAGTTTCAAAAGTATACCGAAACCTCCGTCTGCAGAGGGTAACTGGTGATGTTCCCAACGCACTCGAGCTGAGAAGTGGATGTCAAAGGGGGAAGCACAACTGGTAAGCATGCTTCCGAAATCATGCGTGGCAAGGGGATAAGGGGCCAAGCTGCTTTTCCACCGCCATGTTCAAACAAAACACAGAATTCTTTATTTTTAATTCTTCTTTGCTAACAAGCCTGGAGACACCTATTTTTAAACATCTGAAAAGATCTGATTTTAAGGAGTCTTTAATAAGAAAAGATCTCAAACTAGAGAGCAAAGAATGGAGACACACAAAATCATTACTGGTTTTTGAGAATTTTCAACCGAGATAAGCCTCCGTCTCTTTTTCTAATTGCAATTTCTTTTTGCAAGTTTAAGACTGCTTTTTGAATTTTGCAACGTGGGAACATTTCACCTTCAACTGTACTACCAACGCACATGCAAACACTCTGCCTTCCACGAACAACGGAATGACCGAGAGATTTTGCGTTATACCCGCTGTCAAAACAAGGCCCATGAGAATTGCCATGTACGCTGTATCAGTTTAACCATGAAAGGTAACTACATAACTGTTTTTCTAGCTTCATCGGTGAAAACAAGGGTATACTACAGCTCAAATACTGGTTATGCACGGACGTAGCTTGATTAATTTCTACATATGATAGGCCAGATCCTATTGGGTATAAATCCGCATAACTCTGCTGATTTCAAAGAACCGACTCACACCACCCTCAGTGAAGGATCTGTCCTCCTCTGAAGAGAAAACTGTCCATCAGTAATTGAAAATAATGATTAATCTGCACTGCTTCCATTGATGTAATCCATGACTGCCATCAGATATCAGTACAGAGAAATGTAAAACTTCTGGCTGTGCTATTCAACAGAGAGCCCTTCTTCTATGCTTAAATGCTGAAACTTCTCCGTAGACAGTTTGGCAAATTACATATGTAATTGTGTTTATAAATCTAAGGGAAAAGAGATTCACAATACCAGACGAAACTTTAATTGGTGCATAGCTAGTTCATTAAGAAGACGGCCAAATTAAATTAACTTAAAATTCAAAGGCAAACTATGCTGTACCAAACTGACTTATTCTTACTATGAATAAATAACCTTCGCACGAGGCGGTTTCTCTACTGGAAGGTGCCGTTTGACTGTTTCAGAGCAACCGGGGAACAGGACCAACAGAAATACAGCCACAGCCTCTGCACCCATTCCTTCAGCAACAGCTGACGCGCACGCAGGGACACGCAGTTTGGGGGAAAACGGTATCTCCGAATCTTCAGAACAACTACAGTCGCTCTAACACTCGGCAGCCACCCGCTCTGCACGGTCTTGCACGAGCAACAGTTTCACGCCTGTGCAAATTTTAATCCCTAATAATTTCGATTTGCAATCTCTTAAACTGATTTGTAAAAGGAGCTGAAAGTGTGACAGCCAAACCAAAGAAATCCCTTAGTGCTATAGAAATTGCCTGTACTCATTTTAGTTAGGTTAAATTACAGATAAACTCATGTATGCCATTGGTAAATGTAAAAGTTTAAAAGTTATTAATAATTTTTTTTTTTTTAAGGTAAATCCTGAAGCACCAACTGATTTTTCAGGAAAACAACTACCCACGGTAATAGTTTGGAAAAGAATGAAATGCATACGTTCTTCTTACAGTGTTCAATTTTCACATAGAAAACATCTTAGGAGAAAAAAGGAGAAGAACTTCCTGAAGAACTTCCTGAAGTTCCTCAGGTGAATAAAACCAAACTAAACCAAAACCAGCACACTTTTTGAAATGGCATCCCTAAACTTTACACCATTGTACCACACAACTGCGCCACCTCAAAGAAGCCACACGTCAGTGTGTTACGCCATTCTGGAATGAGAATAATTCCTTCCACTGTTCACATCTCTCCATCTTTCACATAATTTGTGAAGTTCTTAAGGGCTAAATACTTTAAAAGTAAGCAAATGAGTATTATTCATGGAACACAAGAAAAGCAAAGAAAATGTCATTGATACTGTTCAAATACAAAAAATATCAAACATCGATATTTGAGGGGTCTTACAGGGTGAAGGTGGTCTTTGCTTTTATTGTAAGCCTACTGAAAGACATAATTTTAATTTTTCTTTCTTGATAATAGTTTTTCTCATACATTTGTAAAATAACCCATTACGTATTCGTACCGGGTAGCAATTTTTTGTTTTGTTATGCCCTAAGTGAGCAAGCTCAGAGTATGGGGAGAGTTTCCAGTGCTTATCAGTTTAAGTAATATAACATACGAAGAGCTTACCAAACAGCTAGGGGAGTACTTTCTAGATTCATCGATGCATATATTATACTTTGGTGACACTCAGAAAGAAGTTTCAAATAATAACCCAAACACAAAAAATTCATGTCAAAACATGTTGAAAACTAATCACAACAAGCAGCATTGCCGGTCAGTTGGTCAAGCCCAGAGATAGCTGCTCTTCCTGACAGTTGTCCAAGGTAACTCTCAGGGAATTGATAATAATAGGGTTTTCAGCGTGTGAAAGTTTAAAAGAACATGATTCATATTAACCCATCAGCACACTGTTCACAAAACCACTTGTGGATATACACGGCCAGAAGTAATAAGCTCTTTGGCAATGAGGAATATTGTATAATTTACTAACTAAACAGAAAAAGAAAAGCTACACCGAGGAGGAGCCTTTTTTTTTTTGAATGGATCATGTAATCCTCAGATCCTTTTTGGTCTAAGTTCTGTGGGTGAGATTCAGAACAGTAATTGCGTTCTGACCCCAGGGCAGAAGCAGAAGCAGCGCAAATAGAAAAAGGTGATGATTCTTTCAGCTCTTCTTTAAGAACAATCTAAAACTAAAAGAAAGGTTACTTACCAGTAACCGATGCTCTTTGAGAAGTGTAGCCCAAATGTACATTCTAACAATTCTACCTCTCAATCACAGGACTCATACCTGGAAGGACTCTGAGGAGAGAGGAGAAGCAGATGGAAGACAAATGTATATGTGGACTACACATTGTGAAGAACACCGGTTACTGGTAAGACATCTTTTTTTCTTTGAATGAATCCCATGTGCGCTCTTAACAGCAACTGAATCCAAGCAGCTATCCCCAGTGACTCACTATGTGGTGGAGGTCTCAATAGCTTTCATGCAAGTAGTAATTGCACAACTACTTTATGCAATGCTGCACTGGTTCTTGAAGCGCTGGAGACAGCGTTATGCCTGGTAAAGGCAAGGATGAATCTCCAGGCAGCTGCACTGCAAGTATCTGGAATGAAAACCTTCCTGACTGCAGAGGGTGAAGCCACCTAAGCTCTGGTCAGACGCACACTAGCGCTCGTTAGACTCCACCTTAGCAACCTGACAGCAAGTCAGGATTCCACCCATCATTGCCTTTTATTGTGTAGAGACCACCGAATACTGCATTTCCCAGGGATGAAGAGCCTGTAACAGGGTTGAAAAAGTTTGGACCTGTAAAGACAAAAGGAGAGAGGACTCCCAACTATGGAGATGAGATGTACAGATACAGTCTTAGAGTGTATGGCATGGGAAAGAAAAGCTGGCGTCTAATTCCCTGGTTAAAATGGAATTCTAACGCAAATATTTGAAGAAAGTCCTGGAACTAAAACAGCTTCTGGCCAACTAAGATCAGCAAGGTCCATCTTACAGCGACGAGGACCTTCAGAAGACATGGAACAAGAGCGAAAGCCTGTAGTAGCTGAAATCATAGTATTAAAAACACGCTGATGAGGGACTCCAAACACTGACCCACCTTTGACCAAAATGTGTCAACTCACAAAAATCTGAGATTCCCGTTAGCCTGAGTGGCATAGAGGTCTATGCGAGCTTTGCTTCCTTCCTGAAAGACATCCAATCAGGATTTTAGACCAAATCTCCCAAAATGTTTCTGACTTTCATACCCACACAAGCTCCACACAACGCAAAGGAGAAAGAGCTCCTCTTTTCCTCTTTGCAAACTACATCACAGTTGCCCACCACTCCATGTGTCCGTGACCAGTCAGAGAGCAGACTGCAAATTTTCCATGCGCTCTGGCAAGGCAAGTTCAAAGCCACCAACATCCCTGTACTCCACATGCCTCGAGCCAGAGTGCACTCCCCATGCCATGGGGAACGTGTCCAGAATGAACGCTTTTGGTGGCGAAAGGGCATCTCTCAATAAACGCTTGAGTAGCCCAGCGACTAGCAAAGGCGCTGGGATAAAGGCAATGACGTAAGAGGCTAACGGATATACATTTACAGTCACAGTTGTAGACACCAGAGGTGAAATTTGGCATGTGACAAAGTAGGACGTGATCATGAGGTATCATTCACGGGGATGAACCTGCAGTGGACAGATCCCCAGTGGAAGACTTGTGTTCTCTTTGTAAAACTATACATCCATGACGATCATGCAAAGATGCATGAGCAACAGGACACCTTCCAGAATGGACATGGAATCCTCTCTGGTGTCAGGAGGAGAAAGTCATAAAGGACTGACCACGTAAATTGTGAAAGAATATGTGATGATATGCAGAGTCTGTCCTCTTTGTTATATAGTACAGGGAGGAACAGCAGCTCTTCAGAAGATTTGTGCAAGGTTGGAGCTTTCATTCACAGCTCCACCTAGTTGGACTAGATGATCTCTAGAGGTCCCTTCCAACTCCGAAAATTGCATGATTCTGTGACTCATGCAGAAAGGCTGCACGAGCAGTGTTTGGTGTGAATGGCTCTGCCTTCACAGCGCAGCCGACAGAGGCCGGGGCTTGGCAGGTGTCGGAACAGGGTGACAGGGAAAAGCCTGACCCACATCCCAGGACCCAGGAGCCCACCCCCATAGGGTGAAGCACGTGCACTGGCCCCATGGCTCTAGGATCACTCTTCTGCTCTGCTTGCGTGTCTCTGTCTCTTCTTCCAGTGGTTCAAAGGGGTATGGAGGAAAAGAGCTGATGTGCTCTACCTTCTCTGTCATAGGTGAAGCAGGAAGAGTAGAGGGGCAAAACTGTTGTGGTACCATGGAAAGGTTCCTGGCAACAAGTAGAGCCCAAGTACACTCCTTATTAACACGTATGTGTGGACTCATTCAAAGAAAGAACGGATATTGCCTTAATGTTAATATGAACATGAAAACAGGCAAACGGAAAAGCAAAAAATAAAAGAAATTTAACATTAAGATGGTATCTGAACTTCGTCCGAACTCTTTGGTGTCAAAACGTCAAAACTTTTTAGTTTCATTACAGTGGGAAATTCCATAACAAAAGCATTAATCCCAATGTCTCAGCCGGGCAGCATTTAACCTCAGCCGAAATTAGTATCAACAAAAGACAAAGAATTTACTCCCCAAACCCCTCAAGAAAAGAACATGAGACAATTCAACCAGGTTGAAAGGTTGAAGGTCTACAGTCTGAGTCAGTTCCTATCTCTCCTAGTCTCTGTGCTCTCCCACTAGTTCTCCAACGCTTACAACTTGCTGTACAGTTTTTCAGGGGGACTTGAGAGAACATCTTCCCACCCCAACAGCCATGGGTCCCATTCTCCTGCCCTCCTCACACCCACTTTGGTGCAGAGTCACTGTGTGCCTTTAGCTCGCTTTGGTGTTTGCACTTCATGGTGAGCAAATGGACACGGTGAGGAGTGCCATAAAGTGAACACTAGAAGAAGAATGATAGCTTCTTCCATTTTCACTGAGATAAATCAGCTCAGTGCCTTGGCCAGTGAGCCCTGGGCAAGCTAAGGGCAGATGCAGGGCTACCAGCCAGCGCTGAAGGGGGAGCAAGAAGGACAGCAACAGACACGTTCCACCCCAAGGAACATCACACCACTGGGATGCTGGTCCCATAATTACCTTCCTCCAATCCTCTCTTATACCTGGGCAGCGGGGGAAAAGGGAAGGTGGGGAAGGACTGCTGTTTTGGTGGCACCCAGCTGTCAGGCCAGCTTGGTCAGGAAACCTTGTCTGCTCTTACCACCTCCACCGCCTCCTCCCAGCAGTGAGCCACCTCCTCCCTCTCCCACAATCAGTAATTACACATGAAGTCATGTGCCTGCAATCAGCAGCTGACCTGGCTGAAAAGTAAACGGGGAAAAAAAAGGGGGGAGAAAAAAAAAAAAAAGACTAGTTTTCTTCTAGTTTTCTTCTTCCTCAACCCAAACTCATGACACAATAACAGGTTTGAAAAGGGGGCAGAGCGATCCAGCTCAGATTGCCAGGGAACGCACCCTGTGGCAACTCCTTGGACTCCCAAGAGGCCCCAAACCAGCACTGTCCCGTTGCCTCCCCACTCCTACGCCCACTCGGTGTCCCCTCCTGCGTGCCACTACAGCTGGCTGTGCAGCAACGAGGTGGACCAGCCACTGGAAAGGTCCATCTGAAAATTCACCCTATTTCTGATAGGCTGCGTTCAACTATCGCTTACGTATTCAGGATCACCGTACGCCTGGACAAAATCGAACTAGGACAGGACAGGGTCTAAGGATGCAGGAAGAGCGAAGGGATGCTGGACTGCCTTTGCTGGCAAGAACGTCAGCCTGAGGGACATTAAAGTGTTGCCTGAAATCCAGTTTCAGACTTGCTGGTCAGATAAAAGCACAAACACAGACTGCTGTGGTGACATACTGATGGGGGAGTGCTCCCTGTCCCACAGAAAGTGCTGGAATCTGAAACCCAAAATCAAGAGACCCAAGATTTGATGCTGGGACTTGGACGGTTTCAACACAAACTAGAGTTAAATTTAACTTTACGCTGTGGTCCATACATAATGTGTTTTATGACACACAATTGTAATGCGGAAAATCATCTAACAGAATTAAGCAAATAATTTTAAACAGATATATTACCGTGATTTCTACATTACTTCATTTTATATTTTAGGGTCAACCTTAATTTCAACAATGAAACTGCTGACCGTAAATCAGATGCAGATGTGGAAAGTCCTTCCCCTAATTTTTACTGAGTATGGATGATAATTACTGGAAACAAAATGGTATTCACACACCATTTGTTGCGCTACCGAGCAAACTTGTATTTCTGTGCTTATACTGAAACCTAACGTATTCTTGGAACATATGCATGTATAAATTTCAAGTAAAAGTCAGTCTTTTCTGATGCCCGCGGCAGCACACGATAGGAACCAAGAAAGGCTCATTTTAAGCATTCCATTTCGCAGAGGAATAGTCATGTGCATGAGAACAGAAGAATCTGTTTTTTTGACAAAAACTTTGCTCTGCTGAAGGAAATAGAAAACTTTCTTTCGATTTCAGTGGAGTCAGGATAACATGCTAGTGTGCTTGCGGTTAATGATTTCCTATATATCAGCTTGTCACAGTTTTTTAAACATAAAATATTACAAAGGCATATACCATTTTAAAGCCAAGCATCACACTTCCACATGGAAACGCCAGGAGATAAAAGAAGTAAACAGGTGTTATTCTGTTAAAACACTGAGACCCAGATCTTGGTCCCGTCCAAGTTTTCCTTTGGATGTCAGCGGAACTAAGATCAAGCCATAATGACTAAAAAAAGTAAATCAAGATTTTTATCTTATAGTTTAAATAGTTTAAACAAAGTAATTCTAAACATAACTTTTATATTTCTAACTATATAAATGTATCTTTACAAATACCTAAAAAGAATAGTTGAATATTTTTTTTAAAATAAATTCTTATAATGGGTTAGAAAAATTATGTGAACTGTACCTGTTATCGCTCAGGTTTAACACTCTCAGCTTCTGCATCTGACCAATTTCATCAGGAAGAAATTCTAGCTTGTTAGAGCGCAGAGACATCACTGTTACGTTTTTACAGCTTCCAATCTACAGGAATGAAAGAACCAAAGGCGTTAGGATATCTACTTTGACAACATTTGTCATCACTGATGTTTTACGTCGGGAGGTGGCCAAACTGTGTTTTTACCTAACTAAGAAAAAGCAGAAAATACAGAATCTGAAGTCAGAAGATCATGCCCTCCCTGTGTCAGTAGCACCAGCGCAATGCTTGGAGTTACTTGCACTACTCTTCTGAGTGATGATTTCACCTTTACATGAATTTATTAATATATCAGTTTTACTATTTAACTGTTGAGTGTGTAAGAAAGATTTGGTCTTCCACGTCGTGCAGAACACCTGGTTTACCCGACATTTGGTCTGCGTAGGGGTGAAATCTTGGGCCTACCACAAAACATTTCAATTTGTAATTTAAAACCAGAATCAGCTTCTCACTTCTCTGGGCAGTTCCGGAAGGAAATTCTCATCCACAGCCAACGTCCTCAGGTTATGAAGGTAGCCGATGGTAGAAGGTAAGGACTCCAACTCATTACAGCTGCAGTCAAATTCTTCTAATAAAGATAAACTGAAATTGTAAATACACTTGTTAGATGCTATACAAGGGCTAGGTAACAAAAATTAACAATCTGAACCTTGTGGAAGTTTTAAAGCATCACACCATTACAGACATCGTGCCTTGAAGAGAGAACCTTTATTGCAGATTTCCCTAGGAGAAATCTATAATAATATGATTTTAGGAACTATTAGGGACACTGTTAATCAATCTTATCCAGTAAGGCAGTTTAAGAAAGACCACTTAGAAGTCCTCACATGCTTACTCCTACTTTTTGTAGTGACGAAGTATTCCAAGTACTTCAAACAGACAGTGATCAGTGCAATTCATACTGAACTGAAGCATCAAACCAAAGTAGTTTATAATCTTAACGTACAAAGACAGACAAGAGGTAAGGAAATATCGCTAGTGAGAGCAAAGGGATGAGACGCTGAAATTGCCTCAGGGTACATTCCAACTGAGGCACCAGACATCATTTCTGATACGGATCAGTAGGGAAAAAAAAGTGAAAAAAGATGAACTTGGATTCAAACTCAGCAAAGTAATCTCAGCCTGTTGCAGTCAGACACAGCTTGTGTAAAGGTGCTGATCCTTCCCGTGTTGAGAAAGCTGGCTAAAAAGCGATCCTGAAAGGGTCTCTGAATGGCAGGGACTGAAACAAAGCAGACCAAAGTAAGGAATCTTCTGACACTCAAGTCCTCTCTTTAAAAAACCTGAAATAATCTCCATTTCTGTCTTGTATCCTTTGCCTACATTGTTGCATCCTGTCAAATGGAAGAAAGAGGCCGGACCTTTCCTCCATGTAACCATGTTTTCAGGAAAGAGGATGAAATAGAGAGAGCTGAGAGAAGGCCGCGGTTGAACTGAAGCCCGCAGCACCAGAGGGCAGGAGGCGTGGAGAAAGCACGGCTTTCCAGCGCAGGGACCTGGCATTCGGCGTATTCCTGCATTTCATTAGCCACAGAGAGGTTGTGAACCGAGTCGGAGGTTTTGTACCACCTAGTCCTAAACAAAAGGGGTGCCCATCGTAAAAGCCACCATCATCCCCAACAGCAGCTGGCACCGACGCAGAACGAAAGCTCGAGGAAACGCCGAGAGAGACGACCCACTGCAGAGAGCTGAGTCAGCACTCGAACCACCCACCCACTGCTGCTCCAGCACCAAAGGGCCCTCAGAGGCGTTCTTCTGCTCCTCAGGAGCCTGTCCTGGCCAGTCACACCACCTCAGCACCCCCCGAGTGTGCGCTTTGCCCTCAAGACAGCCGGTGGCGTCAGGCACCACTTAAACATCAACCTTACCTGGGTGATGAGCTGTCAACAGTTTGACCTTTGCTAATGCAGATAACACAAACGGGAATATATATGTAATACATGTTATATAGAGAGATATATAAAAATATATACGTATTACATATATATTATGCACACACACACAGATATAAATATATTCTGAAGAAATATCTATTGAATCTCTTAAAAAATGAGGCTGTGTATAACAATCCTTGAAATGAATGCTGCACTGCTCGTTCAGCTCCCGGAACTCTACAAATGCCATCGTTCCCCGCTTCTGCTGCCCCTTTTTTTCTCCACATGTATTCCCTTTTTCTCTCAAGTGCTTTAATTAATAGTAAGGTTAAATGGCAAGCAATTATTTCTTCCTCAACATTTGTCATGTCCCTGTCTGCTGATGAAGGGAGTAGGTGCCCAGAGGACTGTCTGGGTTTATTCCAAATATTTTGTTAGATCTGATAAAAAGTTTACTCTGCTACAAACCTTGCTCCTTGGTATTTATATGAGTCACAGCTGGACCTTCACTGTACATCTAACTTACCTTTATTCCAGTTTCTTAATTAAAAAAAAAGGTCTTTCAGCCTTCAAATTTTATGAGACGCAAAACCAGAAATAGCTACTCCTAACACGGAATTCTCAGAACTTTCCTCTAATTGCTGTATTTCAGTAGACTGAAAAGCCAAAGTGAGTCATGCAGTGATTAGCAAAAGGGATGCATGGAATACAGCCAAAAGCTCTGCCAGGTTTGGTTCTAGCTTTTCTTTAACACAAGCTTTGTATTCACCACAATTTATTTCAAACCAGATACAAAACAATTTCAGTAAAGGCAAAAATTCAGTTGTGTTTACCTACTTCATACAGAATATGTGCTTGACAGAGCAAAGTCCAACTGGAAAGCTTGTTAACTTGCAAGATGCACACATTCTTCCTTTTCCTGATGATAACACAAGCAGAAAAGCTTGAAAATAGAGGAGCTAATTGAGAACTGCTGCGTTTCCAACGGCAATCGGAAAATCTGATACTCTGAACTGTAATGGTGGACGTTTCCCTGACAGTGAAGAACGACTTTACCAGACAACAGAATTTTATTTGAAAGGTGTTGTCTGGCACAGACGTTCTCAGCTTCTTTCCTTCCTGATCACATCATCAACAGACAAACGAAGATGGCCACAACAAAACCAACAAAGTCAGTGTGAAACTGTACTTTATGACTACCACACTTAAAAAAATTTCCACTTCAGAAAGTGATTTTTCATTCATCGGGGATTGTGCACGAAAGTAAGTTGACAATAACAGCTATAACTCTGACAATGCTAATTTAGCTATAACATCATTAACCTTACTGTCGTCTTGGGCTAAATTTGGATCATTCTCGATAGATTTAAAGAAAGGCGGACAAAAATCAGCTGTGCACCTGCTGTTCAGTTTGGCAGCCACTGCAATGAGGCAGTTCACAGTACATGTCCTAAGGTAGACGAGGAATATTTTTGGACTTTAGATAAATATATTTTTAGAATATATTTAGTAGAGAGAGATTCATGGAGAATTAAGATTGCCATGAATAAAAGAGTAGTTCCAACCCAGTTCAGCCCCATTTCGAACAGTCACAGCCCTCCTCTCCCAACAGCCACGGCACGCAGGTAACTGCCAAAGCAGCCAAAATCCTAAGAGTTAGCTACGCCCGCTCTTTGTCCAACATCAGGCAAAAGGAATTTTGCAGGAATACAAGTTTGCACTTTCCTTTGCAGCGCCTGGTGCTGTCTGATACAGTATAGACTAGACAGAGGCACAAACCACTCATCTAACACAACGCACTGGCTCTTGAGCTATCGCACCGTTACCTACAGACAGATCACGACTTCCCTCGTGACACCGTCCTACCCACAAAGTGGGAGCGTGGGTACTCGCTCAGGTCCTACAGAGCAAATTGCCAGTCTTTGGGTCCAATTTGGTCCTTAATCAATGTCAATCTACCGATCCACTGTGGGAAGTGCCCCTGCCCATGGCAGGGGGGTTGGAACTCGATGATCTTCAAGGTCCCTTCCAACCTAAACCATTCTGTGATTCTATGATTTGATGAGGAATGTTCCGTTAAGCTGGGTCTACCACGCATAGCATCTTGCAGGGTGAAACTCTAAATGCCACTCACAGGCTTGCCCTTTGAACAAGACTGCCAAAAATGAGGGTGGCGGTTCACTATGAGCAACATCGGCTCGGAGAGCGTCGAAGTGCTCGGTGTCTCATCGTGAAATTGGTCCCTGGAGGGAGAGTTCCCTCCTCCACATCGCTAATCTTTGTGTGACAATAATATACTCTACCATTTAGGAGAAAGAGACCCAGTAGGAAACTATCCAAATGGATGAGTCAGAGAAAGGAAGTTCATTTTGATGTGGGAGACATTGTCCTCATTAAATGAAAGTACTTCTTTTAAAAAGCACAACCAATCACTCAAAAATAATGTGGTAATATTAGGTGATTAGCCTACTGCTCTGCATATACAGCATTTAGAGCAGCAGTATGCATCTTTAGAAATGTAATTAAGGCTCCACAACGAACAATACTGAGCAGCTATCAGGTGGAAAAAAAAAAAAAAAAGAGGGGTTCCACTCAATTTGAACAATTCAATCAATAAGAAAGCACTTCATGACAGGTTTTAAAAATTGACCCCAAAGATTGTTAAAGATAACTTTGGACATTATATCAATCTTTTTGCTGAGCGCCCGGTACAGCTTTGAGCCTTACGAGCTTTCACTGCTTATCAGAACTTATTGCTACACAATGCTTTTATCATTTCTCCTTCTCTGATTCGTATAACCAACTTTTAATACTCTCCATAAATATCTCATAAACCCAAAGACACTGCAAGAAGCACAGCATGGTAAGCCAAACCTGAGCTTTCAGCTGCTACAGTTGTAATAGTTGACAAAGTTGGATATTTTTTTTTCCCGACTGGCATACCAACAGCTAAATTACTGTTGAAATGACGACTATGAAATGGGTGCAGGAGTAGTAAAGCACTGGCTGTGCAGGTTAGAGTTTATTTCTACTCTAGAGACCTCGCTGTACTATCGTATTTACGGACAAGTCTAAATGAAGCCTTCTAGGCTTTAATTTTGGAAGCCTCAGAACAACCCTGGGTTAAGAAAATTACTAATGAAATAGCTGGTTGAGCTACAACCCGCTGAAGAGAGAATGGTTTTTGCACTGAGAGCAAAGGCACAGAGTGCCAGTGCAACTCTGCGCACCGATGCCCCATCACCAGCGCTTCACGCTGACGGCACAGAATTGGTGTAACTGGTATAACCATGTGTGCGGTCACACCAGACAGACAACTGTTACTCAGGCTGAACTCTGCTTCTTCTGCACGAATCCTACTGCTGGTGCAGGGAAGATGATGAAAACACCAAAGCTATAGCTGTAGAAGGCAGCCAGGAAACATGTATTCTGATTTTTTTTTCCCCAAATACCAGCTTCTATAGCATTTCAGAACTAAAATATGTAGAGGAAGAGGCATCCTACAAAAATATCCATGTTAAGGAGACGTTCTGCTAGAAAGGGATATGCGTAGTGTGAAAGAACATAAAGAATCACCTATTCCCATACTCGGAGACTGGCTCGCATCGAGTGTGACAATAAATTGCAGATTTCATTTGGCAATAACCTCAAGACACAGAGCGGTACAAGACAGGATTTTGCACCGCTGATCAGGTAACATCTGACAAAATGATAGCTGAAGGGCATCATTAGTGCTTTTCATAATAAGATTACTGATATGATACTTTCACGTGTTGATGTACACACCTATGAAATTGGCACGACTGTTTCATTTATGCTACTTCAACATTTTAAGAAATCTTCATACATATGAGGTTTACAGGCATTTTCTTTTCAGCATCAAGTGCTGCCTGTTGCTATGGAAACAGATGTATTCCCCCAAATACTTCTATTTCTTCTACTTTTCCTTCTCTAATCATCTAAATCAAGTGATTCATACAGAAAAATATTCTTCTTCATTTTCTTGGAAAATGTGATACATTTCATCTTCTTATCACTTACGGCAGTATAAGCCCACAGAAAGAACAGTGTTGCTCCAAATTTAAATGTTATAACCTGGGTGTCAGGCACACAATTTGAAATTATTTTATAATTCACTACATCTTTGTCTTATTTTTTATTACAAAAAAACCCCACATTCCGCAAGCAGAAGGGAAAACACATTTTACTGAATGCTGAAAATCGCGAAACTCGTACTCACTTTCCAATTGCATTTGGCAGAATTGTAAGCTGATTGTCATCTACTTTCAATGTTGTAAGCCTTTTCAACAGTCCTACAAAACAGATAAGGAAGACGTAATAGAAAAATATTTCACATTAATCTTTTTTACTTTCTGTAATCTCCCACGTCCGTAAACAAACAATGATTCCTAACACTGAATAACTTTGATCTAGATTTTAGAAAACATCTGTATATAGAACAGTACACAGACACATTCTTGTCCCATTGAAAATATGGTTCATCAAAATGAAGCAATAATTAAATGTTAAGCTGAACTGCAAGGAAAATATTAAGTGTATTTCTGGAGTCTTGAAAAAGACTGTAAAAAAAAAAAAAGAATAGTACCTATCTGTGTAAGAAGAGCAGTATTTCACTCATCTCTTAATGAATTCAAGTCCTGTGGCCTTGATTAAAAGGTGCTCAGGTCATAACAGGACATCAGGCGAACTATGTAAAGTAAATGCTGCATGTATAAAGCTTCACAATATGTAGGTATAGACAGAAAACCAGAATCAGACTGAAAACCAGATTCAATCCTGAATGTATTTGTATATGTGGTTAATTCTTATCATTAAAAGAATTATTACATATCTAAGTGTAAGCAGATGCGTAACTGGGTAACATTTACCGAGAAGGGAATGAAACTTCTTTACCAGTGTGTGACAGCAGAAAACAATAAAAAAGTAAGGACAGAAAAAATGGGAAGACTATTGCATCCCAGTGCTAGCATCAGAGCTTGAAGCAGATTTCCACCTTCTGCAAGTATTAACATTTCAAAATCGGTTCTTTCTTTGAAAGAATTCCGGATATATTGAAATAGCATTTTTTAAATGATTATTTGTAATTAATGCTGGGAATACTATAAATTAATCACTAATACAGATGCTAAACTGAACGTGCCATAACATGAAAGCTGAAGCAAATGAAAAGTGTAATTAAAAGGGATACTAGAGACATTGCTCATTTTAATTGCAGAACATTTTTGTCGAAAACTTTTTCAAAATCAACACATTTCACAAAACATTTAGGTTTCAACAAAATGTTCTTTTAAGAGGAAAAAGTTCCGCCAAAATTAATTTCAGCAAGCCATCATCTGAACATGCAGTATTAAAACGACTCTTTTTGCTCTGCTTCTGTTAAATCTATCACCACTCACTAATAGAAGTTGGAAATGAGAACTGAATATATCTAATTGCAAGAGCACGTAATTCAAAATGTAAACATTTATTCCTTTTGTACAGGAGCCAAATGCTCTCTAAAAATCAATCTGCATATCAGAAAACCACAAAAAGCAAAACTTCTAGAATTTATGGTGAGATGCAGAAGACGAAAACAGAAACCAGCTGGAAAAGACCTCTAGTAACGTTCATGTGGCACAGTATTAGTAGTTAGCAATACATTTTGGAGCCTTGACTGAGTTGATTTAAAATAGGGGAATTTAACAGTTCCACGTTCAGAGGGATGCACTTAGGAAAGAGCAAAAGAAGGTGGTGATGTAGTGGGCTGAAAGGCTGGAAGCAAGAGAAGAGAGGAAAGACCTCAAGTGTTTCCAAAGAAAATACCAGGGAGCAGGACTGAAATGAATTATCCAGATGTATAGAGTGACATACCCACTTAGCTTCCAGAATTTCTAAATATTCCAAATAATTCAGAAATTCTATGCATGTAATACAGTCAAAAAAGAAAATTAATAGTTTGGACTATTTCTTTATTTACTGCTCTCATGTGGAATTGCACTACTGTAACTGAGTAGCAATTTCCTTCAAGAGTTTAACACTGTTAACGTAATCACTGTTAGACTTACTTTCAAATTTAGATCAGATCAATTATATCTTTCTGTGCTTATTTTCTTTAAAATAGCAAATCCGAATGATCAATACCATCTAACCATGGATTTTTTTTCCCTGACTTTACAAAATGGTCTTCATGGACTGTTCAGACACAGATGTTTCCAACTTCTTTGGAACGTAATGGCAGTTCTTGTTCCAGCGATTATAAAGTCTCATCATTAAAAAAACCCAATAATAAACAAAATCCTCAACTGCACAAGATTACAAGAAATCCTGAGCTTTTCTCACCTATGGAGTCTGGCAGTTGCTGCAACATATTGGACGACAAGAGGAGATCTTCAAGTCCTTCACATCCTGATATGTCCAAATCAACAGTTTCAATCCTGTTTTTTGACACATCCAGGTACACGAGCTGTTTTAACTTCCCTATAGACTTAATAGCATGTTACAAAGCGTTACTTGAACGGATACACACTGCATGCCAGTTTCTAAGTTTAATTAAAGACAAACAATGCTAATACAGGCTTATATTCAGTTATCTCAGCATCCTTGTCCGAAGAGTTATTGCACTGAAGCAGTATCAGTAGTGGTCTAACAGCCTTCCTCTTCAGATAACCGCAAAAGGACCTGTACCGAACTCAGTGACACGTATCAAACGAATTAATTTGTTCTGGACCCATTAAATCTGCAGAACTTTTGAGTTCCCAGGCATAGAGCTGTACTATTTCTTCAGCTGGACACAGATCCAAGGGACATTTACTCACAATTCCTGTCTACTCATAACGGCAGTCCTTAAGGTCACCCAGGCCAGACGTGCAGGTAAAGCTTTTCTGTGTCAAAGCCATTGTCTGAATTTTATAAAATCTAAAATTAGACTTTAGATATTGATAGTTCAATTATGAGTGCTTAATCCCAAGAGTACACTTTTGCAACTACAGTGTTTAACTGCAGCTGTAACATCAACGAGCAACATGACAGGAATTCTGCCCCAATTTCTTGGAAAAGTTTGAAGCCTGTAGAAGCAACCTGCTTCACAAGACGGTCCCTTCATTCTCCACGTGAAATTTCACCAAGAAAACCAACAAAAAAGATGCTGTTGTCTTCCTTAAACTAAAGCCTACAAGTGGAATGGCAAAGAAGCATCACTGTTGGGTCTAGAGTAACCGCGCTGGACCGACGACCCGGTGGCAGGGCCAGGACCCAGCCTGGAGGAGGACACAGGAGGAGAGAGCCAAGGCAGCGCAATCCTGCTCCGGGGAGCTACTGTGGGGCTGCAGTACTGTG
>NW_009648149.1:1457409-1462724 GCF_000708025.1 Charadrius vociferus
GAACTTCCTTTATGGATTTTGGGAAAGCCATGGGAATCGCTTGCGAAGCGTATGGTTTCCACAGAAGTTCATGGGAATGGGATTTTTTAGTTATTTACGTATACTTCTAGTGGTTATTGACTGTACATATGAAAAAGGAAAATAGTCTTAGATAGCTTCATCTACAGGTACTTTTAAAACAATATGAACACAGCTTCCTCTTCATCTCTTACCTTGCTGAGATCTGCTCTCTGCTCCTCAGGAGGCAGTTTCATGTTATCTTTCATCACATCTGAGTTGTTGTATGAAGGGAAAATCTTCCTTTCACCCCAACCTTTGCCATTCTACCCACGTTAGTAATTCAATGCAATCTTTGTTTCTAGCACAAAGTATTTTTTAACAAACTGAATTATCAACACTGGAAACCTGGTAAATCTCTAAATCTTAACATCAATTACCTGTTGGTATTTCCTTTCCATTCTTAAGACTCAAAATTTAAAGCTAATTTTAACTATTTTAAACCTGTTGTTTTGGAGTAGGCTTTCATAAAACACCATCTAGGGTCTACTAGACTCAGACTCAGAAAACATGAATTATTCACTGAAAATAATTATGCTCCTTGGGATTCGGTTCCACCATCTACTGAACTTCTTCAACTCTAAATACCCTCTCCAGGGATTTTGATAGCTCAGCAGGACGGTGTTGGGAATGCATTTTAGCACTGGCTGTATTAACCAATTTCGTAGTGGATAGAAAAGAAACAGAATAATGGTTAAAATATTTGTGCCCACACTCTCTTGCATATTTGACATTTCTTCTACTCAGTTACACCGCAGCAGCAATACTGCAGCATTTCTCTTCTTGATCTCCAGCTGGGTTCACTATCAAAGAGTGGTTTCAATATCAGCTTTTATTTTTTATTTAAAGAAACTACCAAAGCACTCAAGACGTGGCTATTTGGACAGTGACCAAAAATGACCATTTTCTGTAAAAACATCCTCCTTAACGCAAAAGAAACTGAATGTAATTTAAGACAAAACCCAGTCATTGCTCAATGAATTTTGATTAATGAACATACGAAGCTGAAAGAGGAAGTACTTCTACTTCCAGCACCCAGACATGTTTGTGCTGGAGCTAGTTCTAAACTGTCCCTGCAGCAATGGAGAGCGCTATTGTGTGAAAGACAGGATCTGCCACCTGTGTGACCAAATCCTCTTGATGGGGAACCCTTTCTCCAGGCACAATCAGTGTAGGTATTTCAGACTGAAAATCTCAAAGAATTTATGGCAACGAAAACTGAAAATCGAAGTTCTACTGTGGGGTAGCAACGACCCAGAAACAGCACTAATATATAAACATAACCCTAATGTTAAGATTTTCAAATATTTTTTGTTCCACTTCCAAACGGAGTGCTTTCTAGAGGAATAGATCCTCGTTCCACTGCATCAGAATTGCTTTTAATATAGTTGAATCTGCGCATACCACCTGTTATTTTTAAGTTTATTTAGACTACTTAATATTTCCTCTTCCTTTTTAAAACATGTGGGTTTCTATGAAACTGCTAGTTAATGCACGGTGACTGAGAAGACAATAAGAAATAATTTCCCCTCACAATGAAAACCACACAATGCTTAAGTAAAACAGGCACATCCCCATTTAGACACTATCACATAATAACATAACATTTAAAAGGTTTTCATATGAATGGCCGTGCTGAGACTTTTACTTCTTGATAATAACTAATGACTAGATGAACTAAGAACATATACCCATTCACGGAAACGCACATGCATTTATTTACTGCAAGGTAAATAGTTCACTGTATCACAAGAGAATTTGATTACATAAAATAAATGTTCATACCCCAGGTAGTATTTGCAAAGAATTATTGTCCATCCACAGTTCCTTTAGATTTTGTATTTGTTCGAGAACCTCAGGCTGAGGAAAAGAACATAGTATTATGGACAGTTAAAAAAAGCAGTATTTTTTTTTTAGTTAAATATAAATTAGTATTTTCTTTAAAAAAGTATTTCCTCTTCACCTTCCTTTATTTTTTTCTTTTTATAACCCACATCAGACTTTCAGATAGTTAATGACATGAACAGTATGCTCATTTCATTTAATTTAAGCATTGTTGCTCTTTTTCAAAACTTGTAAAATTTTAGAACCCTTTGGAAAAGAAACGAATACGAAGAACTCCTTAGACATTCTTGCTCTAAGCAGTCTATTGGCAGTGCGCAATTTATGAACAAGGCAAATAAGAGAGGTGAGAATTGTGGAGCTTCAGAAACAATGCACCGAAAAGAAAGACCAAACCTCATCTTGCAGCACACGCTAAATTCTGCCTTTTGCATGATTTATACCCTTAAAAATAGTTTAACAGAGGCATATTGCTGAACGCTCTCCTGGATATACCACATTTATGTACGATTTAAAGTCTGCAATTGTCATATTCAGTAGTTAAGAGTGGTATGCAATGATCAAGCCTTAAAATTACAATATTTAGCTTTAATCCAAGATGTTCTATTCTTTTCAACACTATAGGATATTAGTGAGAGAAACTGAAAAAGGCAATTTCCCAAATAATTTCTAATTCATTATAGCTGTGAAAATCCAGAATTATCAGGTCACAAATACTTCCATGTTTCAGCCTCAGCAGTAGTTTTCTTTCTCATGAAACACTACTTTCACAGGTGAAAAAAGACTTTCAATTCGCCTTCGCTCTGTAAAGTTGTAGAGATTTTTTTCAAAGTCTGCCAGAAACTGTTATTAAATATTTCATTTGATTCTGACTAAATCAGCTTCCAGCATTTTAAAAGTCCGGAGTACTATTTCACTGGAAGTATTTAAACACCGATAGAAACAAATGGATGTGTCTAGCATCACAGGACCTTAACAGAGACCTCTAATTGTCTCCTGTGGTCTAAGCTCCTTGGAATGTTGTAATTCCCATAAGAAACAGGATTTTCCAGTTGCCCGGGTCACATGGCACATGATGGGAGAAGCTCCCCATGCACCACTGGGTAAGAAGGAACCGGCTGATCTGGACAGCTCAATCCCTCAGTTTTCCGTGTTGTCACATAATGTGTTTCTATTAAAAAAATGATTAGTCAATATTTTGAGGATAATTTATTTTCCCTTGGCTAAATTTATGGAATTTTGTTGTCCCTCAACGGTTAAAACCACTGCTACTTTCCAGGCTAAATTAATTAATGGTCATTTTATACTACTTGCTTCTGTGGTGATTAATGGTTCTTCATTCCTCCAGAGTGTTCATTGACTAAGGTTATTAGATATAATCATGATTTCCCCTCTCAACTTTAATTTTCTTTTAAATTCCTCTCATTAGGCAGACACCCTTCTCAAAGGCAACAGCCTCCTCCTCTGCTGTACATACTACAGTTTGATTTGAAATTTCTTGAGTACGGATTATGGCGTATCATAATCCAGATGAGATCTCACAAATGTTTTGATAAGTGGTATAAAAAACCCTCTTACTTGTCTCTGTTAGAAATGCTTCCGCCGATGCATTTTTTGAGAATATTTTCATTTTCCACATGCATTGCCACAACCAGAACAGAGCAGAGTAGAGTAGAGTAGGGCGAGATGGAGTGGAGTGGAGTAGAACAGAACAATAGATAACAGAACAGAGTAGAATAGAACAGAGTAGAATAGAATAGAGTAGAATAGAGTAGAGTAGAAAAGAGTAGAGTAGAATAGAACAGAACAGTTCAGTTGGAATGGACCTCCAATCACCATCCAGTCCAACCACCTGACCTCTTCAGGGCTGACCCAAACTTAAAAGCTATTATTAAGGGCACTATCCAAATGCCTTTTCAACACTGGGACAACAGGGGCATCGGGCACCTCTCTAGGAAGGCTGTTCCAGTGTCTGACCACTCTCTCGGGAAAGAAATGTTCCTAGTATCAAGTCCGAACTGAAGACTGACATTAATCTTCGGTAAAAGTATATCACATTTTATCCTTTTTCCTTTTTCTCTTCCTTTTCTCCCTACCTTTAACTATTTTCTTTCAAAATTTCTTCTAAAGCGTTGCTCCTGGCACCAGACTCCTGAAACTCCGGAAAGAACGACACCAGCCTTCCCCCTCCTTTCAGGCAGAGGCACTGCAATTGCTGTTCGTTTGTCCAGGGCCATTTTTTGACAGTTCCAAGATCGGGCGATTTCAAACCCTTGACCCACACCTCGTGATGAAACGCTCCAGTCCTCCCGGAGACCTGTGACACACACTACCTATTCCCTTCCTTGATTACATTAAGTCACTTGAATACGGCTGCTATTTAGGGAGTGATAATTTCTATTTTAGGAACACATACCTACCTCATGATTCGTATAATCTCGCTTCCAGAAAATGAACATAATTACTTCATTTTTGCAACTACCTTTATTCTGAACCCCATGCCTATTGCTCCAGATGGGCCGTGGGAAGAGCGCAATCTCCAGTGCAGAGGGAGAGACTTCGATAGTCCAGGGACGGACTGTCAAAAAAAATTAAGTTCTTCCAACCACCACCATTCGAGGCAATGCTTTTCTCCAGTAAGAAGGAACACAAATCAGATTTTCAGAATCCATGAAAACAGGACCTTTCGATCCTTTTTTCCAAGTGATCTTGATTTAAACTAGGACCACTCTTCCTATGACACTTCTGCAGATTCCCGCTCTCCTCTCGGCCCATTTGGCTTCTGGCGTTGGATTCTAGTGCATACATTTTTGGACCAGCTTCCTGAGAAATGAGTCAACTCGAGGAATCTGGGCCTAATAGCAGCAGGGGGCCACTGGACTCCTGATTTATCATTCTTAGGGGACAGCGTGCTACAATGCAAAAACACATAACGATGTCGAAGTCATTTTTAACACAAAAACTACAAAACCAACCCACCCCCCAAAAAGACAGACTTTGAATTCAGGAAGCATATATATATATCGGAGTTTTGATCAATATATATATATATATATATATATATATATATCTTTTGTTCAAAACTCCGAATACCACTTCTGAAAATTTTATTCTATTTATCCATGCAAAAGATTTCTAGTTTTAATTAAAAATCTGAGTTATCCCCATCTGTTTTCTCCTAGATAGCACTATAAATTAGTAAACATTAACAGGGTTATAACCATACTGGTAGAAGATAGTGCACTGTCTATAAACCAGATGTAGTCTCTTTGCTACGGCTTGCTACTACTAGATGACATTTCAAAATTTGTTTAAAGTGAAATTATCTTAATTTTAATCAAAGCTATGGGAAATATCAACTTAAGAAAATTGTAAGCCCTGACTCAGCAGCACTATTTTTACAGATTTTTCTTCTA
>NW_009648149.1:1462736-1476927 GCF_000708025.1 Charadrius vociferus
GGTTCAGCTCACAGGGTTTAACCCCCACTGGACAGGCTGTTGGTGGATAAGACACACGCAGACATTTAATTCACCGTCAGTGCAATCGTGAGTGTCACAGTATTAATTTGTTGCCCAATAAAAGCACCCCCCACCCCCCCCCAACAGCCCTAGCAGCGATAGGTCTCAAAAATGATGAGGCAGCAGTTTTTCTGAGTTTTGCTTCTCCTAACGTATTTACCATTCCCGCAGGATGAAGTCAGTGAGCTCTCCTCAAAACCAGGCCCATTGTAAAACACAGTTTAAACACCCTCACGCTGTTTCTGAGAAGTGTCAGTTCCTACAGCTGTAGTGGAAACACACCTCAAGTGAACAGCAACCTGACTATTTTCTCTACTGGGACTAGAGAAAATTCCCGAAAGCTGTAACATCTCAGGGAACCTAATTCTCATCTTAGAGGTGGGTTAGGGACCGAAACTGCTTCTGGAGTCCAAAATATACTTCTGCTAATAGCAATTGCTAATATTTGCAGGATATAATGACAGATATTAGGAAATGAACACACCATTGACACGAGTATTTATAGTGAGATCAACAATTCAGCCCAATTATTCCAGCAGCAGCAACCGGCTCAGAGCGAGAATCATCTGTGACCTTGATCTGAGCCGCAGAAGCCCGATGTAGATGAAGCGTATTGTATTATCAACATTCACCTCATGAACTACGATCGATCTTCTATTCTATAAGGCAATGTGACCGTAGCATGTGGCCACGACACAATAATGCCTTTTAAGTAAAAGTTTACTGCCCCGTACAGAGAGCACCAGACCCACCCAGGCTTTCTATTACAAAAATAGGGCATTTCTTACCAGCTCAGAGAATTCATTATTGCCCAGATCAAGTCTCTCCAGCTGAGTCAGTTTGTGCATTGACCTGTAACAGATGAGGAGACATCTAAGATGAAATTTTTACTTGCAAAATGTCGATCACATTTTGTTCAGATAAAACTAAAGCTCCAATGATACTGTTATTGCAAAAAGAATCACATCGGACTGATGCTGATGCAAATGAGAACACACTCCATCTTCCAAACACGAGCTAAAGTTCTTGAACTAAAAAGCTAGCAACAATTACTTTAGTATAAAGACAAGCGTAAAATCTTGGTATAATTTTGCATAGTTGTTCAAGGAAAGTGATCCATGCTATATTTATAAGCAATTGAAAGTAATAATAAACTGTGACATTTTTGATGCAGATTTATAAATTTTTTATCACCTTCTTTATAAACCACTAGAAAGTGTTTTGGCTCTTCACAGTAAAAGTACAAAGTACGGTTGTTACCTCCCTAAAACTGTACCTAACTACCGGCACGACGCAAAAGCACTTCTGTCAGGGATCGGCGCGCTAAACGAGTTAAAATGAGTTAAGCTCAGACGAGGCTTGTGCGGAGTACTTGTGCCGGCCCTACAGAACGCACGGCGCTGATGGGGTCCCCTCCTCCTCGGGTGACAGTCGCTGTCTGCCAGTAGCTCACGAAAACCCTATCATTGCAAGCAGATAAACAACAGAACACTGATTTTTAATGAAATGACCAAGCTGAGGTTCAAGCCTTTGATCTGCCGCAAAGCACATGGAGGCCAGTATCCCTCTCCCCGTGCGGCACCGGAGCACGGCAGGGAGATGGTGTGACCCGCGACACCGCCTGTGGGGGGGAGCAATGGGTCATCCTTTGCCGGTGGGTGTCCCCTGAGCGCCCCTGCTCGGGCAGCAGCTCCTCTGAGGACAAGAAAGGCTTCACACAGCCTCTGCTGCACAAGACCGCGGGCAAATGACAGCGAGGGCCACCAAAGCAGCTCATCCTTCTTCACAGCATTAGAAAAGAGAGAGTCAAACAAGGATGTATCATAAGAAAGCGAACCAAAAGTTAGTATCAACCACGATTCATATAATAAAGGGCTTTAAATGAGGAATAATCTGGATTTACGTCTCTGACTGATCACTACGTAACAGCACAAAAGGCACTTGTACTGCTTGGGCTCAGGTGACCGAAACAGTGAAATAAGAGGAAAAGTGAGAAATTGCTAAAACTTCCATGATTAAATTCTTCATTTACTGAAGTCAATGGGATAAATCTCCCAGGTTTCTCTCTGAATTTGTGCTATGAGAAGAACTGGGTATCTCCAGGATAACTCAAACTGACAAAGGCACAGACGACAGCGTATGGGCACCGACTGCTCAAAGCGCTCAAAATCTATCTGTTTGGAATACAGGCGAACTTTTAAGAAAATACACAAAAACTATACCTAGCACATACGACAGCAGAAGTACTGACTCAAAGAAGCAATCCCAAAGCAGCAAAGATCTTTTCAAAACGAGAGGAAAATTGCTGAGCAACTTGTGAGCAGGAGCTGAAGGACCAAACACGCACCAAGGCTGGCGGGACTGCGAGGGCCTCACCAGGCGCGCAGGTTCTGCAGTTGTGTCGTGTACAACTTTGCTCACGGTGGAAAAAAATAAGATTTTTCTACAGCTAATTTACTACATGATACATGTGTACTATTTGCTTACTTCGGGCCTTTTCCAAAACGTTAGCGTTTCATATTTGTGGGAAATGAAGATCGTGAAGTTGTGTTCAAAATGACATCGGGGAATAAGAACGATTTCCTCATTTGAATATATTGATCTTGATTTTTTATAATGGTTGACATTTTAAAGTTAGTAAATGATTTCAAATAGTGCACTCAATACCCGTATTTTTTTATTTTAAAAGATTATTAAATGTAAACCAAATGGCTTTATAAATATTCCATAAAGATTTCCTTCATTTAGAAAAAAAAAAAAAAGAATGATGATGATTATATGCTTCCAGGCCTTTTAATGAACATTCTGTGCTAAACAAGGCGTTTTTAGGCAGTAAGTCTCCCAGGGACCCGAGCGCTGCCGCTGTGCGAGGGGTGCAGGAGGGGCTGTGGGTCCTCGGAGGGGGACACGGCTCCTCACGCGCTCCTGCTGCGCCCCGAGCAATTCCCCCCCAAAGCACGCGGGCTGCCCTGTGCTGCATCGGCTCATCGCTCACCAACTCGTTACTGCCTCTGTTTCTCCCAGCAAAGTTGGAACAGGGCATTACCTCTACTGCAGAATGTCTCTTTAAGCCCTCGTACACTAATATGGTCTAAGCACCATGCTGGATTTTGGTGGTGGTGCTGGTAAAAAAAGAGGATAAAAATAATTAAGTAATTTAGCAGTAACGGCAACAGTCTGTTCAGAGGCTTTCTAAGGTAATCAGAGTTGATCCTAATCCAAAAAATTAGCATAGTCTTAATGATGTGATCTAAACCATCAACCATTCTACCTCCGCAATTTGTATCAGAAGTAAAACCGATTATCAGAGATGCTATGGCTAAAAAACACAGAGCTGTTTTAACATTTAAATGACGGGAAAATGTGGTTGCGATGAGGCTAGATAGAGAACACTGCTGCATATTTATACCAGCAAACTTCACTTTTCATTTTCTAAAATAAGAAAAAAAAAAAATCACAGAAATATTAATGCCATTCTTCAGTAGCAGAGTGAAGCAAATTTTCCTAGACGTGTTAGTAAAATCAGAACATTTAGACAAATAAATATTCAGCTCTCAAGTTCAAGAATTTATCTAATGTATTAGATTTCTTTGATTAAACAGACGCTTTGACCTACTGTATTTCTCCACTTCCAGCATAACTTCAAGGAATGAACATTAGGGTCGCAGATTAAGTTTAGGCATCAGATGTGCTGCTGTACTTTACAGAAATTAACGTTCTGTGCAGAGAACTTGTTAAAATATATCCAGGCCTTTTAGGCAAATAGTTCACCACTGAACCAAATGAATAATTCCTTTTGATAGAACCTGCTGTCTTTCATATTTAGGCTGTTATCTTTCATCTAACGTAATTTGCAGTATTGTCAAACACCGAATATTTAAGCGAGATAATGTAATAAACGCATTTACACAGCAGTTTTGGGAAGTGCACTGCTAGACCTAAAGTCCTTTGAAATGGATCTTACCAGTACTGTGACACCACTGGTAATACCACTGCAGGACACATTCCTGTATTACTGATTTCTCCAGTGCCTTCTGCGTTACTGTATGTCTGTTTTAACCTTTACGGTGTTCTAAAATGTTATTCTAGATGTTCATCTTTCTACTTGTTCATTACTCTTCTTTTTTCGTCCCATTTTGCACACTCGGTTTCCTAACAAGTCTTTGAAACCCAGCAAATATGTTATTTCTGCTGATCATTTGGTGTTTCGGAAATATCTAGAAACAGTCGCACTTTATTTTCACAATCATTTCAGTCACCTGAACACAGATTAACTGATGACAACTTTGCTTTTTAATGCTCTCTGTTAGTTCACCTGTTTTGTACTCACTCAAGCACACTGTGGTATATAGTTTCTTTATATATTTCTTTTTCCTGTGCCACAACTATTCCAATATATTTTTCAACCTATTTGATCAATGTTCACACACATCTTTGAGATGGGAAAGCGATGGATAATTTTTCCTTGTTTGCTAAAACGACTGGTAGCTGCCCACCCAGCCCCGACGGGCTCAGCACCTAAACCCGAATGAACTGAAAAAGTAACAACAGATTTTTGACTACAAAGCACAGATCCAGATATTATAGTTTAAGCCTAGAGCACGGCGGAGTTAAGTCCGACCCTGTTCCAAACCAGGGTGTATCAGTACAGCTACGAGCAGTCCAGATTGAGCGCACACGTTCTTAAACAGAAAATTACTTTCTCTATACTCTACACAACCCCCCGCTTTAGTAACGGAAATCCTGATTTCCGCTCCCCAATTCCTAACCTGCTTCTCACTGCATCTTAGAGTATTCTCGCTACAAAAGCAGCAGGAATAAAAATATTTTATCTCTTAATAGTACGTCCTTAGTATGCAAGTCCTTAGTATGGCTGGAGCCATTCAGGCAAGAAGCATTCCACCAGCAAAACAGATGAGGACACGGAAGAAAGAGAAGGAAGCCACCTGGACAAAGTAAGTGTTTCACACTCGCCCCAAAATGATTCCATTTTATATGATAACCTCCATTAAAATAATAGCGAAAAGTGGTTTTAACCCCTCCGCTGCTCTAACCGCACTGTTCTTCTCTTTGGAAATGTCTTGCAAAAGCTGTCGGAGATTTTACACATCCAGACAAAAGCTAAACTTAATGAACAAACCTGCAACACACCCGGGTCAGCTCTCTTACACCGGGTCAGCTCTCTTACACTCCCTTCAAGTAACACACACATCCCTATACACATTGGTGTTTGGTCCAACTTACTCCTCCTAAAACTTTCAGCATTGTGTCTTACTTGATTTGTTAATCTAGTTCAGACTTCTGACATTTAGATACGAGGTATAAATATCATACACAAATTTTTAACTTAATCGAACTCAACAGAGTAATTAATTACATTTCCAATTGCAAACTTGATGACTAGGGACACTCTTATCACCATACAGAATCTCATTAACTTTATGAGAATTCTTTACACTGATGCGGGCACTCCCTGGCACTGTTTGCAAGACTGGACTCAGAGTTTTTAAAAACTGATTACACTTACTTATCCACAATTTACCAGTTTCAGTTTTGGAAACCAAAGTATTTTTGCTCAAAACAGATCAGTTGGCCCCCTTTGAAGACCACTCGTTAGACAGTCAGGCAGCGCACACGCTCTCCGACGCGCAACGCATTTAAGCGGTGCCAAAGTTCCCCTCACAGCCCCTGTGGGCGGTTTCACGCCTCCGCACACGCACCGCTTCCACCCCGCGGGAAACACCTTCCAGCACGTGAGCACTGAGAGTTGAGAGTTCTTCGCATCTGCAGATGGTAAAAGTTTTTCAGTTATAATATTAACCAGATGCAGAGAAGCATCACGCAGTACAATGCTTTCACAATTAAAATCCCCAGGAAACGTGACGAACATTTTTAACAGTTTGTACCAAGTTTTCTCTCATCGGCAGGATTAGTTTTGGCTTTATCATTCTGCATTAAAGTCGACAAAAGCTTCTAGTAATTACGGCTCCCCATGCCCATGTCAAAGCAGACAAGACCAAAAATACCCACTAACTGGAACCTGAGCAGCGGTGTTTCGCTGGTATTTACATGTATGATAACTGTTTGTACATAGACAGAATTATATATTTTGAAATGCAAAACCCTGAAACTCTTCAAAGATGAAATGAATGGTAATCTCAGTTACAATCCAGTGGGTAAAAACTTGTGTATTTCATACTGCATTCTACTTTCGGACAAAACTTTTACTTTAAAAAGTTTGGTTTGTGCTACTGTAAATTCATCATAAAAGGCAACTTTTAAACATCACTTTGTGTAATTTCTACAGCCAGATACATAGGTTCAGAAACTGTAACATTTATATGAGGGCAGATTAATTTCAGTTAGCTGGTACTATATCAAAAGATAAAGCACACTGCCAAATGTACCCGATGGAATATTATAAGAGATTTTTCATTAGCTTGTGATATTTTTATCTCTTTCATGTAATTACTTATATTTTTCTTATGAAAAGATTCATTATATTTTTTTATATGGGGTCATTTTATAAAGGTGGAACAGGAAAGGTGCAATTATGAGTAATGCTGAGTTAAATATTCATTGCCTAAATGATGCAATGTAATATAATTAATGTGCTAATAAAACCTGCAGTCAAAAATGTCACATAAATCTTTATCTATGTTGCATTTGGATCTATGTTTCCATTCACAAGTAACTGCAGGTGTTCCACGGAGAAGATGTGACTCTCAGCTATTGAAGTGGACCTCACAGTAGGTTCAGAATAAGGTGAATCTTTTTTTTAATTACAATAATGGAACATGGTTCTCAAAAAACTACAGATGCCTGAAAACCAGCATGGAGAGTAACTTAGAGAGATTACGGAATACTTGCTGAAAAATTAACATTGCTCACAATAGTTTTAAAACATTCACACTCCATAAATTACAACTCACATTATACAGTTCAGTTGTATTAATTATAATTCACGGTAATCACATATATTGCCTGATAGAGCTTCCTCATGTTCTTGCACGTTTGTTTTTGCTGCCTTATTTCGAAGGTAACTTATCTACACATTGTCAACAGGAAAATGCCTTGCGTTTACAGTTTCTGGTGGAACAAATGAGTTAACAGCCATGAATTATTTTAGTGAAATCATGGTATTCTCATCAAAATCTCAGTCAGCTTTCCAACAGAGAGGAGATGGTGATTACATGAAGGTTCATCCAAACCCTCAACCACAAACTTCTAATCACATCTGAATTATTCCCACATATGAAGAACTGTATTCATAAATAACAAACGTATCTCTAGTAGGTAAAAAATCACGACTGAAACACAATTCTGTCAGAGCCAGGACCAGATTTGCACAATAAATATAATGAAGGAGAAATACAATAGTGCTGCAGAATCAATGCATGCTTTTCGTTGGTCATACTTCTACACAGAGAGGACCGAGAAAGTTACAACAGTTAGATGCTCTAGTTTCTTGTGCAGCAACACATGGAATGATAGTTTCATCTGAGTTTATGATACACAGATACCATTATTTCTGAAGAAATAAAAAGCAAATAAAGGCAAATATGTTACATTACAGGATTATCCGCTGTATTCATTTCAAATAATATTTTCTCACACTGTCGTTGTACACAGTAACCTTTATTTCAAAGTTGTTAAAATGTCACAGTCAGGAGTCTCTTCCAGTGTTAGTATTTCAGACCTTGCAATGTAACTTTAAATTCATTAATGAATCAGTTTAAAAGTTACATTGTAAAATTAATACTTAATGCTAATAGTTTACCTGTTGCAGAGTAGTTAAATCTAAGCCAGGGCTAAAGCATTACATGATACAATCACAAAGAGCTATTTACTCATACATCACTTCATGGATTACAAAGAGAACTCAGTTTTCAGTGACTCCCAAGATAATTTATGTAATTTCTAGAATACAAAACGTGTATGGTGTAAAGCGAAGGACCGAAAGTAGAAATTAATCTGCCATAAAGTGTTGAATCTATATATAATCCAGGCTTCAAAATAACAGAGTACATTTAAAAATTGATTCCGAGGATACAAAATATCGCTACACATGGACTGAAATATATAAGAGAAAATATCTAAAATAGTGTACATATACTAATGTCTATTTCATCTTTAACTATCAAATATAATATCCATTTCAACTTTTAATTATATCAAAGAACTTGAGGATTTCACAATCTCTAGTACCAATCCACAAATCAGAGAATATAGCAGCGACTTCGGGATGATGCCTAACGCGATCAAACCCCTGAGGACTAAATAGCCCCAGATGCCCTCAGCCAGTCGTGGAAGTGTGCTGCTTCGTTACTGTTACGTGGTCTCATTATTAACGCAAAGAGAAGTCAGGAGCAGACCACCCGCAAGGCACACGGCTGTCTTGGCCGCACAGCGACCGGGGATCCCGCGGTGCAAAACGCAGGGCTGTGGGTTCACCACAGGGGAAAACCAGTCAACCTACTCATCTGGATTAAACATTCCCGACTACGAGGCAGCCTCCATCAGCCTGCGCATACCAGAATGGTTTGATTTCGTAATATAGTCGGGGAGAACTACCTCAACACAGTCTACTCGTGCTGATGCTCCTGACGCTGCCATTTCTGGTGCCCGAAAATGTGCTGACTCCACATCCTCTGCTCTTCCAGCCACTGTGCGCTCTCAGGCCATGGGCAAAGGCACTCTCCAGCTTCAGATGCTAAGATGAGAAAAATCAACTTCAATTCCCAAAAGATGGAACTGATGGTGCAGAAGGTGTCTAAACACAACCACTGCATCTACGGCACCGAACACTTGTGACACTTTACCTAATTCTGTATTAAGGGCCCAAAATAAAAAGCACCAGAGACAAGAGTCCTCCACACAGAAGCTGGGACCCAAGCGCTTTCATGACTTGGCCACAGTAAAAACACACGGACACCCGATTTAAGGAAAAAACGTTTGTGTGCAAAACGTAAGGATTTTAAAAACACACTACTGACTTAAAATATTGCCTTTCACATAGGATCCTAAATGCTCATCACGTTTATTTATGGTGGAAATGGATCAGATCTCTAAAATGAATCTCCTAGTTCAGGACCGAGTTTTGAATCGCCCCACAACTGGAAAGGTTTGCTCAACTGATTGTAGAGAAAGGTGAAATCCTCACAGTTTTGACCTTCGTTCACACACAAATTTCTTTCCCAGCACAGTTTTCAAAGGGCATTCTAAATTTCAGTTCAGCTCCACTTCTGCTTAACTGATTACATAAATAAACAGAATGCAGAGAAAATCTCATTAGCCAGTGCAAAGCTCCTGGAAATTATCAAGACTTTGCAAATAAATTTTTTATTCTTTTTTTTTTTCTTTTCTTTTAAACACCTTTTTTCCCTCTTTTTATTTTGTGTCCACTTTCTGGACTCCTCTACCCTTTTCCTAACAACTGGCTTTGCATGGTTAAAACCAAGGTTAATGTATGTTTCTGCTTTCTGGAATAAATTACATGAAGTCCGCCTTACCTCGTGCACAAATTTTCTTACCGTATGCCCGATGGCACATAACTAGATACCCTTTGTAAATCCCTGTTTGTGGGTTTTTGCTCCCACCGCTCCATAGAACAGGCAGACGAGCCAGGCCGGGCTCAGCGCTGCGACCACCAGGAAAGGACACGTGTGGCACTTCCAGACGGCACCTTAAGGCCACTTTCCTGAACGCTGGAGCCAAATAATCCCTAATGCATACATTCACAGCATGACCCTGAAGTGTCTGTCCCATTTGGCTTACGAGTCGCTACTTGAAGGATCATTTGATACAGAAAACCGAAAATTACCACTTAACATTCGGGATTTTTTATTTCGTGCTGTTTATTTCAGAAAAATCTGGAGGAATGCTATCCAGAAGATACAAGAAAATATGTGCCCACTTGCAGGATTAAATGGCCTTAACTAAATTACCGTCCCTTTTCCTGAAAGGATGTGTGTTTCTTAACCTCGCATCTATCCTAACATGCCGATTTCAATGGACAAATTGAACATAGGAAATTCACGTTTGCAAAATTTCAAAGTATGTCTAGTTAAAAACATTCAAAGTCCAAGTCACAGCAAACATACAGCTATTCTGTCAGTGAATTTCAGAATTAATATTCCTTGAGGGAAGTATGAGCTCCGGCCCACGAGAGCCACAGGGTAAACAGACCCCAACAGCCGCTGAACCTGGCAGCCAAACTCACATCCAATAAACTATACCTGGCTCTGATGAGATCAGTGAGTTTGCTATAAGATGTCTGCATTTGGACTAAGAAACACAATATATCAGTAACATAGGTGACATAATGACAATAAAAATCGCTCCACGTTCTGGGAGAAATACCCCGGTGTAACAATTAGGAACGCAGAGCCCACTGCAGTTATGGCACCTCAAACCCACAGCAAGACTGACGGTACCACTCACTGCCACAAAGGGCACCTCACCGTTTTGCATAAAAGATTTGGGATTTGGTAAGTAATGTATTTGACAACTCTTATTCTGTTCATAGTGTGGAAAGTAAACGCCTGATTTGTAAACACTGCAGTACTGATCAACGTGAACATATTACTAACAATATCAAACGACTAGTGCTTGGGATCCGGGCCTCCACCGCCTCGAAGACTGAGGAGGAACAGGCTCTAAGTTCCCCACTACTAAAAGTTGACCAAAAATAACCTATGTTTCATCAGGATATACACTATATTATTCAAATCTCTAAAGAATTCAGCACATGCTTTATACTTTTCTGTGCTAGTTTTGCACGGAATGAATGAACATAAATTAAAGACAGACCCAGTTTTAGCCTGTTAGACTGAAAATGCAGTTTTGGTCCCGTTTTCCCATTTACTTTGCCAGAGAGCAGGAAGACCTAACTGAAGATGCTGAATAATTAACAGGGATGAGCCAAGTTCAAATGGTGTTAATGAATATCTGATGACTAGAAGTTAACTGAATCAGCTAACCCAAATAACAAGAGTAAAAGAATTTTACTCTCAACACAGGTTTCTTATTTAGTAGTCCTTTTGATTCCTATTTCTACTGAAATATGGCCTAAAGAGAGCATGAACACATATCAGACCCAGGATTATCTCCAAAGGGAAAGCCAGAGAAATAAAGAGAAAAAGACAAGGATGAATCTGAGATGAAAAATGTCATGACTCAATAACTACCTACATATTAATTGAGGAAGAAGGATGGAAGAGGCCAGAGACGGCGAGGAGCACCTCAGAAAACGAAAAAGCAGAAGGACAACCCCTGTTGTCGCACATAAAGTATCTGTATACAGCTATAGTTACGCCTCCTCAGAAGAATGGTCGATTTCTTCATAGCTGAAATCCGTAAGTTGTCATTGTAGAAGTGTAGTTTATAAGATCTGGAAGACCTCTACTGACCGGCTCTCCAAGATAGCTGCTTTAGTGCACTATTAACGAGGTGTTTGGCTGCAGCGGCTGTGCCAGCTGGGATGGAGAGAACACCACCAGCAAATTCACCCCATGCAATACCCACCACACTCTGGGGACCGGGTGCCAGAGAGGCGGCCAGTGCGAGACTGCTATCCAAGAGACATCACGTCGGAAGGAAAAAAACCAAAGCAACTGCAGGGCCACAACGCGATCTTCTTCTTCGGGTATTAGAGAACTGCTCAAGGTAGGCAGAAAGATGATATTCCATTAGGAAGCACGGGAAATATGAGCAAGATGTGTTTCACAATCCAAGGACAGGAAGGGAGCTGCAACACAGAGCCTGTGAGCTTCAGCTGAACCAGTCCACTGGGGACACTGGAATGGGAGAAGCACAGAAAAGCCATACGTGCTAAAAAGATGGCTACAAGGCATAAATATTGGACATAACTGGTGAATATAATCTACAAATGTATTTCAATAAGAAATACAAATATTAATAGTTTGTAAAAGAACTCACTGACCAACTGCAGGAAAATGTAATTGTGATAAAGAACCAATGGCCATTGTGATTTATTCAGACATATGTACTCTGCAGTTTTTTCAAAAGTAAGCGTCAATCATATTTCATACGTGTAAGAATATAAGCAGTTGAGAGTCATCGAGGTTTGTGTGATTATTTTTATCTTGCCGATTACATAGACGCAACGCCCTGCGGCACAGCCAGCCTTCCACGGCGTGAGGGGAAGGGTGGCACGAGGTCAGCTCGTGCCCACCTCAGAGCTGGTCGCAGGTTGGGCACTGCCTGCTCGCCGGCCGTTAGGGAACGTGCGATGCGCTGCAGGAACACAGCTCACAGCTCCCTCTCATGCGGAGGGACAAACGGCCACAGCCCATGGGTACAGCTTCTACACTTCGATACGGCTCAGGATGACAACAACTAAATATATCATTCTACATGTGTTTAGTCCAGACCCATCCATCCTTCACCCAACGACCTACTCAATGACAGAAACGCTCCGTCCCAGCGCACCAGGTCGGGCCATCACTCAACGCTAACCCAGGAGAGTGACACACAGCGCAGGGCACACAGACACTCGAGGGGACGCGTGTTACCTGCAAGCCAAGGCGGCACCAGTACCGCAGCTGAGAAAGACGCGCTGCTAGAAGTCTCCTGTTCCAGCTGGGAAAAAGAAAAAGTCTCCAATGGTCACTGCCGGTAAAAACCCCATCCTGTTCTCAACGCGTTCCAGCAGTTGTCTTCTCTCTATTTAATTCCTCTTCCAGTTGGAATTGTGTGCAGGCGTTTTTACTCTGTGGATTTATTTTTTTTTTAACCAAGTAAAATTAAAAGGATATTGACTTAAGGTGTTCCGAGTATAATGAGCAATTTCCTTGCGCACCATAAAACAACCATACCTGAGAAAGCGGAGCACAGAGTCTAAGCATAACCAAATTAGATCCCATTAATAACAGTCAGAGTGAACTCTTTGTGTGTGCAGCTCCCAGTTGTTCTGGGAGGAGCTCAGGGTTCTGATTTAATTAAGAACAAAATGAATGTAAGGTGGGCTAGGATGATTCTCCACGGTTATAAATGTTCTCCCCTCCCACCACTTTGTGCTTTGAAGTCTTTATCTGGAATTTAATCCTACTAGTCAAACATAAACTCTTCTGAAAAAATAAATCACTTTCGCACCTGTTAAATGGAAGTTTTAAAGAAAAGTGATAAATAAATACAAAAATATTTAGTGTATGAAACCGGCCTACACACAGGGCTCCGATTTCTGCCCTGGCTTCCCTTTGCCCGATTGACCCATTAAAATCACCCAGCACGAACACCGCCAGGTAAGAACCACTAATTGCAGTCCGAGTAATATCAGGATTATCCTAGACGGCAGAAGCAGGACTGGTATATGTTCGCGGCAATACAAGGAGTTCTGGCTGTATCTTCTCCCAGAATGTCCCTTAGCGGAGATATGGCCAAAAAATGACACTGCTGCCTTTAGACAAAAATAAATCAGGCAATTTTTCAGACAAGTTTGACCCATTATATATGCTGGAAAAGCATTCTCACAATAAGAAATCCCTAGAATACATTTTTTCTGCATCTTCTCTGAGCAGCAAATATATTTAGTCTAAAAAGCCTACAGCGAAGATATGTAGTAGTTGCTTATTAAAATATTGGCAATATTTTAATAATGTAGCGCCAAAGTAGTAAATCTTCTAGAATATGATTTATTAAACTCAGCCAGAGTTACTATTTGAAGAAAACAGGTCATCGTGAATGATGAAAATATTTGTAATCTCAAAGTGTGGGAAACAGTTTACATCTTTATAATAAACCAGGAAGAAAGTGGAACAGCATTTCAAAAAATAGTCTAAAGCTAAGCTTTTAAACCTATATTTAGATGCCTCTGGACAGATTCTCAGCTGATATAAATTGTCTGTTCCACTGACTTCAACACACTTAAGGCAACCTGCGATTTTTGCAAATCTACTTCTTAAAATGGGATTTGGGAAGCAATAAGGATGTTAGGACTATAAATGTTATTCAAGTCAATGGGACTAATGTTCTTAAGTCACAAGAGTGCTTTTTACGACTCCAGTTTCAGAATCATGGAAATAATAATCTTCACTTTTATTCAGCAAATTTCACATCTGAAAAAGGTAACGGATTATGACGTTTTCCATGTCTGAATATTTTTCTGAAG
>NW_009648149.1:1476953-1484276 GCF_000708025.1 Charadrius vociferus
TCTTTCAACGCCACAAAAGCTGGGAAATGTTTATACTTCTCTCAAAAAGTCAAAGCAAAGTGGTATTGAAATAGGGAACAAGAACAAAATAACTTTACCTGACAGTGTTTCAAACGGTATTTTGATAAGTCACTCAAGATGCTTCTAAGTGATATATGCCAGTTTTTATATTAAAATGATTATTTAAGAGGAACGTCAGCGTTGAATACACACACTGTACCTCTACAAGAAGTGATTCATCTGGATTATTCTGCTTTCTTTCTGAATTTGGAATAAAGTCTTAGCTACAGAAGGGCATAAGAGTTGTAACTCTCCACAGGTTTAGATACTTCCAATTTGCAAACTTAACCCCTGCAAAAGACCTACTATTATTTTATATGTATTCTGCCAAGGAAGAATTCAGTCTACTTCACTTTATATCGCTTTAGAAACAAGTGATATGTGCTTTTCATGCAGTTCTTATGATGCTGCTTAGAAACCTTGATCCTTTGAGCCTCCTTATAAACAGGCGCACCACTTTTAAGCAATAACCAGCACAAATGAGTTACAAGTAATTTCAACAAGTATGTCTTTATAGTCATTACAACAGGAACAGGACAACCTCCACCGCTTTGCCTTGTTTCCGTCTGATTTGTTTGCCGGACATAGTGCACTCATGCATAAGTGGCATATGAACCTGGTGCAGATCTATGTGGTAGCTTTGCGGTGGAATTAATAAAAAGTTTGGCATTCCCAGTGCAGCATTTAATACTCTGGCTTATTTTTCAGGTGTGACAGAGTTGTAGTATTGTTAAGTGATTGGCCAGGGAATAGAAGAAATAGCCCATGACTCATAAATTTTTTGATTTTATCAGTCTGGAAAAGAAAATTAATTAATTAATTAATTACTGGGGGAGGGGAGGAACAAGTATACTCCCCACCACCACTTTATAGAGCTTCTACTTTCTATGGTTCTATCTCTAAATTATGGGGGAAAGAAAGAAATGGAAAGAAATAGTGTTAGAGAAGAATGTCAATTTTTCCCATTATTTTTACAGAAAAAATAAAAGTATATTTGGAATTCAAAGCAAGAAAAAACTCCATTTTATGAAATTTCAAAAAAGTAAACTCTTCTGGGTGAAAAATTGGATTCTCCCCCCCCCCAATCCTCCCAAGTTTTTGTTAGAATATATATTTGTGAAGCCGCAACAGATAGTTCATTATATATGCACAAAAAGATTGTTTTCACACCTTCACTCGTTATCCAGAAGGACAAAATGGAGATGGCATCCTTCTTGTTTCCATTTCTCTTTGACATATTTTTTTTATGGAAAACTTTAGATGAGACTCACCTTCTGTGCTTTTGAATTATTGGAAGAAAACATGTCCATTGCCCATTATCAAGGAAGATATTCAAGCACTGATAGTAAAACACTATACAAAAATAGGACGGTTTATTTTTCAAAGAATTTTTGAGAACGTCTCCTTTGTGAAACTAGAATGCACAGAAGTACTGTTGTAATGTAAATAGTGGCAGTTAAAACCCAGAGAGTCGTTACAACTTGAGACATTGGCAAAAAAAAAAAGCAAAACAGAAGATTACCAACTTTACATTACATTGCCTATAATGGGCAAGTCTAAACAATGATTTTTCAAGTAGACTCTGGATTTTGACAGCAAACGTACTTATTAGCAGCAATTCTCAGAAATAATACTGCGTGGCTAAAACATATTGCCTGCATTTTCACATAGTTATGCTTTATTATGATCAAAGCCTAAAAATGTGCAGTTGAGAATAAAAAACCACTGGTTTACATCTTAAGACTGAAAACACATCAATATAAAATGGCTAATTTTAACAAAAGGAAAAAAACCCAACCCTATCATCATCATCATCATCATCATCATCATCATCATCATCATCATCATCATCATCTCCATGAAGTGCTTTTATTCCTGACTCAAACCAGGAGTAAAATTACAGGTATGTAATATTTTGGCAACGCAGGAAGATTGCACTAAAACAACTGCAAACCGTGAGGACAGAGATAATTGGAAAATAAGTGTCTTTCAGAAATGTACTGATTTAAAACAGCAAAGAACAACAGAACAATGCGAGCAAACATCTTCAAAGGAATATCGAAGTGCTGATCAACACAAAGAATGTTGCAATGTAGTTATATCATTTGACATAAGAACTTACTAGTTCTGGTTGATTCCAGCCAGTTTATTTAATAACCACCAAAATTTGCCTTATGCAGAGAGCAGATCTGATGTTGCAACACGTCAACAACTTTGAACCGTCAGGACTGCAACATGGGCCATTGAAACTTCTGTTTTCTTAGATGAAGTACCACATTATTTTTAGGGCCCTTCCATATAAGACACTCAGCATTCATTATTTTTCCTATCCGATTAGGACCTTGTTTAGCTCTTCCTCATCCTCATTTCATTTGGAGCTTTTCCAAAGGAGGCCTCCCTCATTTCTTATGCAATGTCACAAACTCTTCTTTGTCGCTAGTGAAAACACTTTGACAAAGAACATTTGGCATTGTCATGGCTTTATTAGATTGATGACTCACAGACATTTTACATCCTACTAATACACTCACGTCTTTATTTTCCAACATTATTTCTGATTGAAGAACTCCTAATTTATAACATAAATTCCTATTAGTCCCTCGGTACACGACCTTGCACACTGTGGTATTAAAATTCAGCCAGTTTTTAATTGCTCTCGTCTTCAGAATTACACAGCTCTTCCAATTTTAGAGGCTGTACTTGAGAACTTGAACTACAATTTTTACTCTTCACAAAGCAAATTAATTCTGAGCAACAGCTGAAGACCAAAAGGAATCCTGTTTTTCCCTAACATTAGGTGCCCGAGACCCACCTCTTTGGTTATGTCTCCATTGTACATTATTTCCTAACGGCACGATATTGCAGAAAAACAATAGCTGTAACACCTACTGTCAAGAAAACCAAAGGAGAGATGAGAAGCCACAGCTTCAGTTGGGAAACAGTGAGTCATTGGGATGAGTACAACAAATACAAGTATTTTCTCATCAACTACCAGCACCTACAGTTTCTCAGACACCAGTGACTCACCATTTACAAATGCAGTTTCTACAATTTTTCAATTTTACAAATCTCTGTTGAAAGACATCCCACAGAACCCCGAAAAGGTGTTTTCCTCAGCCCAAACAGCTCTAAGAGCAAAGATCATACTAACTACTTTAATTCACTCAAAGATTTTTGAAAAAAATATAGACAGGTTGCCTGGTTGCTTGGTGCAAGCAACAGCATGGGTGCAGTTTCCAGATTCTTTCCTGAGCTATGAGATACTCTTGATTGCTCTCAGGAATTCAATAGGGTGTTAATGTTCCAAAACATTGAGGTTAAGAGTGGCAGGTCTGCTGACATTTGTTGCTATGAAGAGCAATGAATATTTATGACAGAGCCTAATCTCAGAAAATATAAAATTCAATGCAAATTAATGAGCTTCCATAGGGGCAGTAACCAGACCAGGCTTAAATACAACTGTTAGATAAATTAAAAGCTTTTGTTGTTTCTTTGAAATGTGCTCAGAACATTCCTTTCCCCACTAAGCTGTAAATCTAGCTACTAGATTTGTTTGAAGAACTGGTGATTTACTTCAATTACTGTAATAACTCTGCGCCATCCTGACAAAAGCGCAGAGCCTCAGCATGCAAACAAGCAAAGTGACGACCATCAGTGAGGGGAACCGGCGCTGAGCTTTGCGTACGTGCCACGGCTCCTGGAACGCGTGGCCAAAAAAATTAGGAAAGTGGGTAATTTCGATTGGAGGTTGGGTTAAGTTGTGGACGAGCCAGTCTAGGCCAGGGTATTTTTTAAGAGCAGAAAGTCAGAATGCACTTTTCCTAGAGGAGACCAAGGAAGGCTCTCGGACATCTGCTGTCACATCGCTCACGGGGTACAAGTCCCCAGCAGCCAATATAACCATACTTTAATAAAACAGTCTTGTAATACATGAATTTCAGTAAGCTAAATGGTTGAATTGTGTTGCCTTATATTTTGGCTTATTTTGTTAATAACATTTAACAAACTTGAGTTAGAACTTGCACGTCTGCTTTAATTATTTTAAAAAACCCCTTGATTTTAATCTGAGTATGACACTGAGCATATTTCTTAATTGTAGTAATTCATAATGCCTGATTTTAATATAATCCTAAATAAGACTAGCAGCTATACTTTAAAAAAAAAAAAAAAGTAAATGCTTTATTGCTTCTCTGAGCAGAGCTATAACATCAGCCTATTTAATTGCAGGTTTTTCTCTGGGATATGGATAAATACTCCATGATACGGAAACTTGAAGGACATCACAATGATGTTGTAGCTTGTGAGTTTTCTCCTGATGGAGCTTTACTGGCTACTGCACCTTATGATACTCGAGTCTATGTCTGGGATCCACATCTTGGAGTTATTCTCACAGAATTTGGGTAAGTAAGGTAGTCACCTCAATCCTCACGCCCCCCTCGCTTCCCTGACCCCGATCCTCTGCACGTTCCCCATCTGCTCTTCCAGCCCTGACGCTCAGGCTATCCTCCTACCTACTGCTCCATGTTTGGTTTGTTTTTGCAAAGTTGGTTCACAGTTTATGAAATGACTGACTATAGATATAGATCTATCACGTATGTGTATACAGCATATATATATGTGTGTATATATATATGCACAAATATGTATCTATATCTGTCTACATAAATACACACACACATAAAATGCATAGTTATATATAGCCTCTATACTTCTGCTTCCTAAATATGCTGCTGTAGTTATGCTGTAAGATATTTTAGGCTTTGCTGATTCCCTCTTCTCTCCTATGAGGGTTCTTCCATCAGCCTGAATATCCCAGTTCCTTTGAACACCAGTGCAATGCCATGGGTCTTTGATGGGTCTTTCTTACTAATATACAAAACAAGTTATATTCAAACTCCCGGAAAACAGCCAAGATGGAATGAAAATATAGTCTGTACTAACGTGAAGTTTGCTTAATAGAACTGCCTTATCACTTACGAGGGGGAAAAAAACCCCACAAACAAATGGAAAAATAATACTAAGATTCAACCAGCTGCCCTTCGGTAGAAGGGCAATAGCAACATATCCTTTTCAATATTCTGCAGTTACACCCAATTTGAACACAAACTTTTGGTTTTCACTTATATTGGGAGAATATCAGGTTGCATTTGGATGATCTGCTGCCCAACAGTACATCTATTACACCCAAACATCCAGAGAAAGGGCAGCGGGCCTCGAACTGCGGGCAGAACTGAAGCGATGAAAGGCAAAGGCTGGCTGCGAACACAGCTGCCGCCGCTGCTGCGTGATTTCAGGCTGACTCATCGCAATGCAAAAGTTGTTTCCTACAGCGTGGGCAGCACAAACATGACTTCTGTATTTGCATCCCCTGGGAACTCTCACTCAACTAGTCTGAAATAACTTTCCAGAAACAACTAATGGTTGGAAAAAGTTTATTTTCTATACCAATATATGTGAACACAAAGAGAAGCACTTAGTGCCTGAACTCTCGTGCATTCCATAAAATCCTCTTACCAAACAGGGGGAAAGCACAGTGGTACTTTATATCATTCACACAACTCCTCAAAGAAAATTATTAAACATCCTGTGCATCAGATTGGTTGGATAAATCACACAAATTAGAAAGTCACTGTCAGACCATTCTGTGGCTCTTACAGGAGTGTCCAGTGTTTATAGCCGTTCATAAAGGGTAGCCTTATAATGAATCATGGAGTCATAGAATGGTTTAGGTTGGAAGGGACCTTGAAGATCATCGAGTTCCAACCCCCCTGCCATAGGCCTTGGAGTTCACAGCTCCAACACAAAAGGTATTTGGTAAATGGCTTCAAAAACATCAACACAGACACCACTAACCTAGTAATTATCTAACCATCAGGTAAAAAAATGCCTCATTGTGCAATCATACAAGAAAACAGCACTCCAATTTGCTTGTATCAGAGGTGAGACAAAGCCATACAAGCTGAAGCTACAATTAAGAGAGTGGGACACAGAGAAGAGGGCACCAGCGGTATGAAAGCTGTTTATCTGGACTGAAATGGGAACACTGAGACAATAACGTGACCACCTAACTCACCAAACCAGGCGCATACACACGCTCATACACCTCACAACATTTACCAGAAAACTCATTAACTCCTGGTCCACCATCATGAGTTCAAAATAGCCAAACTGATTTGGTAAGTAGTTATGCTCTCAATAACAGCCTCCTCCCTGTTCTTAAACGCTCAGCCTGTGCCAGCTTGGGGAACAAGAACAGCGCAGCAGACGGGCAGCTCCCGACGGCAGCTCGGTGCGAGGCAGAGGCGTTTCGGGGAGGACGGGGCACCCACCACAGCACCCCCACGCTGAAGCTCTTCACCCAGCCGCCACCGTCCTCATCGGCGTGGGTGCCTCCAGACCGCCGAGGGTCAGAAAAGGACGGTTGCACGGGGAGGTATGCCCACTAACCCTCCTATTGCAAGCTGGTCTAGACACAGCACCTTTAATAACCCGGTAGGTTATTAAATGCCTTCACTAACCATTTGCATGTATATCGCAGACTGGTGGGGATCAGAAGGGCCCTCTGGAGCTCCCCCATCCCACCCCCGCCAGAGCAGGGGCACCTCCAGCAGTGGCACAGGACGGCGTCCAGGCGGGTTTGGGATGGCTCCAGAGGGGGAGACTCCCCCACCTCTCTGGGCAGCCTGTGCCACTGCTCTGCCGCCCTCACAGCAGAGAAGGCCCTCCTCAGGTGGAGATGGAACTGCCTGTGGGCACGTTTGTACACATATGTACATACATATGTACATACATATGTGTGTGTATACATCTTTGTAAGTAGGCATGTAAATATAGATGTGTTCTGTTATGCAACCGAAACATGCAACTCACTTAAATGTATTTTTTCTTATAAACTTCAGAAAAAACTTTTAAGTGGGGAGTTTTCCATTCCATTAGACACAACAGATACAAGCGCAGCTGTAATCAGGGCCTGCGGCAGCACCGAACCCAGAGATGCTGACACATTCCCCGACATTCATTCCAACACCCACACACCAAACGCTGGACAACCCACGGGGACAATACCGAACGACTCTGACAAACATGCAGACCTCGTACTGCTGAGGAAGAAGAAGGAAAGGTGGAAGAGCTCACTGGGTGCACCTACCTTCCTGACCTTATGCTCAGGACAATTTCTTTTTGGTGCAAGTTTGCCTCGGGCCATCTACACGTGTGCGTGCTTAAACACGGCACTGGTGCTCTCACAGCTGTCTCCATCCTGCT
>NW_009648149.1:1484313-1485924 GCF_000708025.1 Charadrius vociferus
CCTCCTCCACGTGCTCAGCACGTGTCAAGGCCACCGACCAGCATGGCCTTCACTGCCATTAAAAGTGCAATGTGGCCCTACAGTCCTGGGACTGCGACACGCTACGGCAGAGAGTCCGTCCCTCTCTGCATGAAACAGCCAGTAATGGACCCACACGGGGAAAGGTTGGGACCCACCAGAGGAGACTCTCAGGAGTAACGTCTGGCCTCAGAGTTTAGGAGCTCCAGCCTTTCTCTGGGTGGCTCTGGACAGGTGTGAGGACAACAATCACAGTGAGAAGCCCCCACATCAGCTAAGCAAGCTAAATTGCCGCTGGGAGAAGATCAAGACACTTAAAGCAATACAAAACCACCTGTCAAAAGGATTTGAGAAAATCCAAAGCCAACATGGTGAAGAAGAATCATAGAATCACAGAATGGTTTGGGTTGGAAGGGACCTTGAAGCCCACCCAATGCCAGCCCCTGCCCCGGGCAGGGACACCTCCCCCCAGCCCAGGTTGCTCCAAGCCCCGTCCAACCTGGCCTTGAACACCTCCAGGGATGGGGCAGCCACAGCTTCTCGGGACAACCTGCCCCAGGGGCTCACCGCCCTCACAGGCAAGAACTCCTTCCTAATATAGGAAGAAATATAGGAGACAGAAGACATCCTTTAAAAAGATGAAAACATGTCCAAATAACAAAAATAGAACAGAATGGTTACCTACAAAAGCCCGGAAAATATCTTCAGAAATATTTGAAAAAAGGCATAAAAAGTAATAATAAATCTTTCCTCAGCCCCCGCAGGAGCAGGAAGCCTGCCAGAGTCTATGGAACAGATATAAAAGGAATGCTCAGAAAAAAAAGAAAGTCAGAGCAGAAAAACTAAATTAATTTTCTGTATTTGTATTCAGTTTGGGCAGGCTCCCGTGCTGCAACGCTAACCCCCAGTTAAGAGCTCAGACAACATGCACGTGTGGCACACAAAACCTCTCACACAATGCTAACGTCACAACCATTTGTAATTCAGTCCAAGATAAGCTGAGGAAACTACAGCCCAGTGACTTTGCCAACTCTACCAGACAAATTAACAGAAACTCTTTTAAACAATAGAATGAGGAGATACACAGACAAATATGACACGCTGGAGAAATTCAATGTAGTGTTTGTGATGAGTAGGGATGACTCAAAATACTTCTGGAGTCTTTCGGAAGAGTCAAGAGTACAAAAGAGCTGTACAATAAAGTCTACCCTCATTTCCAAGAGATATGTGCAAAGGTCCTTCACTGAAAGTTCTTAACCTAAGCAGCTATGTGACTAGAGAGGGTCTTCACATGGATCAAAAAAAAAACCAAAACAACCAAAGATTGGAAAAAATACCAATTTTAAAGGAGTGGGTGGAGGAGGAGGAGCTGCCGATAGGCACGCTCCGGGCTGGGGCACACACTGGTTAGTTTATAAACGGCACAGAAAAGGACGTCAAAGGGGAGAGGTTTAGAGTCCCCAAATCACTCTGATCCTGCCAGGTAAGAGGTGATCACTGCCACAAACAAGACCGAGGGCAGGAGAGGCCCTTGGGGAGACCTGTGGGATTTGTCAGCTCTCTAAGTGGCTCCTCTTTGCCCGTATGCCCCCA
>NW_009648149.1:1485963-1495114 GCF_000708025.1 Charadrius vociferus
CCAGAAATTATGCAAACACAGAACAATTAAACACTGAAGCATAAACTGCCTCATTCAAAAGCCATTGAAGCTCACAGGAATCCATCCACTGATTTTAATTGCGTCGGTTTGGGTGCAAAAGGACTGAAAACATCACTGGCAACAGGAAAGCTTCGCCTGTGGCTTCAAATACACAATCAGTCGGGTGGTATTACAGAACAGAATGCCACAGAGCTATCGAGAGCCACAGTCTATAAAACACCATCCCGAGCTACTACACAGTAATATCAAGGAAAGATCAAGTATGTTTTTAACCAAACAGAGTAATAAAAATTGTCTTAGTTGGTTCTTCAAGCCAAAAGCCAACCCTGTCATCTAGGTGGTAACGTTGTTCCAGTGTAAGAAACTCGGTCAGAATCTCACAAATGCTTTGAAACATTTAACAGAAATTCAAGAGAAAAGAACAGATTTTTCTTTTTTTGTTGCACAAATTAAAGATTTAATAAAATATCAAAAATTATTTACAATATTGGCCAGAGATTTCCAAATATTTCTAAGTGCTCAAAAGATCCTGGAAACCAGTATCAATAATAATCTTTAATGAAACCGTGTAAGTGAGAACACAAATTACTGATTTTATAAAACAGCATTGTGAAGATCTAGATTTTCAGTATGTTAAAAATAGCTGCAAGCCTAGTAGTACTTTCTGAAGAGAAAGTGCTGCTGACAGAAAATAGGAACATCCTGCAGCATTTTAATTTGAAGGGCAACGTATGTCTCCAGCCCCGTATGATACAGCAGGACAGTGCTATTTTAAATGCCTGGTGTGCTTGTCAGAAAGAATCAGAGGACTCTTCAAAGCACTTTAGGAACGATGCTCCGCTAATTTTCTCTCAGGAAAGTGCCTGGGAATACGGTGATATGTTTGGACATGTTTTAGATGCTGTAAAATTATGTCAACCAATTCAGCAAAGGGAAGTTCTCATTTTTTAACGCAAGACGTGTTAAAGAGGGACACCTTGGAGATCTACGCTCAGGTTAGAGAGCTCCTTTGCAGCCAAGTTGTAGTTAAGTTTTTACTTTATCTGATATTTTTGTAAATGATTTTAGAACATTTTGCATTCAGTTACCATGGATACATTTTACAACAGTCTTGACTGTTGAGTTAGTATGAAATATAGCAAAATTAGAGCTATGGTAAACACAAAGCACATTTAATTCTAGTTTATGCCAAAATGCTAAATAATTCCTTTAAAAATTCTTTATACATCTATTTTACAGCACCGAACAGACAGAATATGATCTGCATTTTGATAACACCTTTTAAGTTGCATGAAACATGGTAACAGTACTCAGCAGAAGTTACTTAAAACATTCTTACAGTATATTTCACATCTATTTAAAAGCCAAATTACAATATTAGAATTATTTATGTGCCTTCCTTTTTATGTCCTTTCTTACATTAGAGCTACTGGACAAACTACCAACATAATCAGGTTATATTGTTCATGATAGATATAATAAATTGTAGGACAAAAGAGAAAGCCTTTAAGTATATATCTGAAAGACCGGCATCACCTCTTTTGCAACTAGAGTGTAAAATACATTCTGATTTCTATTCCTGCATTTGTTTTCCTAACTGCAGATGGTTCTATTGCAGACACAGTTTTCTTGTCATGATTTTCCCTCTCTTGTTGGCTGAGAAAATAAAACAGTCTGGTATTTAACGTTTTCCCACTTCCCTGTAAAGCCTAAACGACATCCCGGTACTGCCATACCAGCCACGGCCTCACCGCTCTCCTCCTCCAACCTCCCACGCTCAGCCCGGACCTTCCCAGGCCCACTCTTCCCAGTAAGCAGAGAGGATGCTTTAGACCAGTAGTTACTCTCATTTTAGAAAAAATGTCAAATTGACCCTAACTAGGAAGCAGGACATATATCCTCTAAACGAACACCCTGAAATACGTGGTAACTCCTGTCTAACCATTACACCGTGGGCCGGTTTTGCTTGCAGAGAAAACTGCTCTAGAGAATAAAAGAAGCCCAGAAATGCATAGATCCCTCATTTTTGTCGCAGTTGATGCAAAAATGACCTTGTCGGCTTTCTTCCTCTCACTTTATTTCATAATAGAGCTGTCCCTTTCATCTATCAGTTTTAAGGAAAGCATTTGCATAAGCAAAACCTTTTCTTGCCCGTTTGTCTCAGCAGTCTATAGCAAAGCCTCCTGCCAGAGCAAAGAGCAGAGAACAAACACGCCTGCGAATCACGTTTCCCTTGGTTACAGGAATCAAAGAACTTCCTTACTTTCAGAATCACACAGTGGGGAGAGTGACACCCAGCCACCTCAACAAACTTAGCGCTGCTGAAACCAGAGGCTACGACCCTTACCTATGCAACTGCCAAACACCCGCCACACTTGCCACAATTTGCTTGTTAAACACCACGTATCACGGAAGAAAATTAATTATCTTTATTAGTAACAACGACACACCATCCCAATCTCACTCCCGCTGAATTCAGTAACAAGTCTGTTATCATCTTTAGTGGGATTTGAATTAGACCAGCAATAGAAAAATACTCTGTTTGATCAAAATTATTCTGTTGTGGAATTCTGATTCTTCAATCCTAGCGCACGCACATCCAGTTATTCCAGCAAGCACCCTCTGCACGCAAAGACTACGCAATTCCCTTCTAAAAGAGACTGATGTTCAAAACGTAGTTAGACAACATGTATATACTACAGCATGATACCACGTATATACTACAGCACGATACAACATGTATATACTACAGCATAATTCAGATGATAAAGACCTCAAAGGCTGCAAATGTGCTGTCCGGAACAGAGCTTATTTTTAAATGCAGATAAACACTTTGGTAGCAGATTGAAGCTTTTTTGGTTTTGTTTTTCAAAATAGATAAATCTAACTCAGAACAGAGGAAATAGAAAGTTGAGACCAAAAAGTGTTTTCCACTGATATAAAGAATATTGCCTTTCACACAAAAAATAGCTTTCCTTAAAAAAAGGAAAGTACCGTGGATAAAAGCCCACAGAAGTAATGAAAATGTCACCATATTCCATTATAGGCAAAATGCCTGTGTAGGAGATTTTGATAAAGGCATGCTTGCTAAAAAGGGTGCCCTTTTAAAATGAGCTAAATAATATGCAATTCAGTATTAGCAACATTTCATAAATACAGTCTATTGCCACCACTGTAAGTCTCACTTACGACGGGGACATACAACCCCCATTTCTAACAATCCCCAAATCCATGGATATTTTTTCACTGGTTAGGATCCCTGTTGCAGAAAAGAGTTATATCATGCCGGTCTGAATACACAAACATATTCCTTGCTTCATGCAGTGCAACTTCCTATATTTAGCATGGGACATGTATAGATTTATTTTTCCTTTCTGTACTGTTTCCTTTCCAAAATATCATTTAAATGTTGGCAAATTATAGCAACAAATTATAGGAACTTACTTTTTCAGTAAATAGCACCAAGAAACACTACCGAACTGACATTTCTTCAACATTCTGATGACACAGATTTCTAAATAGTTTTGTAAACCACCAAATACATTTCAATTCTGCACAGAACATATGGGGAGATTGTTCTACTGAGGTTACACTGTGTAAATTTTCAATACATCAGATTACTTCTTGACGAGCAAAATACTGTCAAATAATCACTGACCAGGGTTACCTCAGACGTTGATTTCCAATTTTGTTTATATCTCATATTTTAAAATGTCACGTTATAGATTTTGGATATTGAGTTACAGTTAGCTAATGTACCAGTCTCCATCTTCCATTCTGTGTTCAATTTTTTGCTAAAGTCCTTCAGTAGAATTTCTTTAACCCATGGAAAAAATAGCTCTTAACAGAAATGACACCATTGCATTGCTAACAACAAAACTATTTTGAACTTTTGGAAATTTCAGGTGAAAGAGACTTATGTAAACATTCAATCACTTACTTTGGTAGAGTTTTCAAGTGGTTTTCTCTTAACTCCAAAATCCGCAATTTGACAAGTCTAGAAATATGACAGCAAATAATTAGTTCACTCAATTAATTAGTTCAGGAATCTGTAAGAATTATTTGAAACTACTTATTTCCACAAAAAAAAGAGTCTGCTTAATGCACAATAGTAAGACGTCCAGTTATTGTGGGTCTGAATATGTCACAAAACGTACACAGAACCAAATTGCTTCAGATAAGGACGTATCTGTCCTTATCTGAACTCTTCTGAAAAACTTTGACACATATCAGTTTTTCACAGTAACTTGAAGCTATTTGTATTAATTATTTAAAACAATGCAAACATACTTAAAGTTAATTTCTCTCAAACATTTCCAGATCTATTAAAGGACAAAAAGCAACGGCTATTTAGTTCGCAACTTTCTTTTGCATTTTTTGAGCAGTGAATTCTACAACTCCACAACACTACAGAACAGATCTCCATTGAATTGACTGTATTTTAAACAGAAGTAGGAGACGTGCTTAAGTGTTGGCACGAATTAGAACCTAACAGGACTTCACAATTCCGTACCACTGTGCAAACTCTACCTGGCAATATTATTTAAGCCACAGCAATAAATTTCATGAAGTAGGATAATGGGAAGGAAGGAGGACACATCAGACGAGATGAAAAACCTAATGTATTAGAGTTCCAGAATTTGGGCAGTATTGTCCAATTACCCATACTGTCTAGGAAGATAATTTGATAAACGCAAAAGGATTTTGATTCATGTCACCCTTTTGCTGCTCCTTTAATCCCCAATTATAATCAATGTGGGGAGGAAAAAGGAGAGGATATAAAACCAAAAGGATGAACAATATCCATCTCAAATTGTACAAATCCACTCTCAGAAAATCTGGAATATCCAATCAACTATTTTTCGGAGGTACATCCAATGTATGAGTTGACCATGCCTGGGATTGCTGAAGGCCTCTGTGAAACGGAGCAGTTCTACACAACTTATTTGCAATTGTACCACTTCTAAACAGAGGTGGCAGCCCAGAGTCATACTATTAATTTTTTTAGGCTGATAACACAGTTTCAAAATGTGAAGGAAGTTTATTGAGGAACTTTATGGTGAGTTGCAACGATTTCATTAACACTGCTTTCATACTCTCTCTCTACAGCCCAGGTCCTTTTGTGCCACAAGTGTAAACACATGTCTGTGAGAAAAGTTTAAAAAAAAAATACAACAAAGCTTTAAATAGCTCTGTCCGGCACAACATCAGTTTTCTGTTTCATGGAACCTCAGGCTTCCCAATACTATCCTTTTCTAGAAAACTATGATCTTACCTTTTTCCTGCCAGATAAAGCAGAAAACCTTTCAAGTCCTACAGTTGTGCTTAACCAGGACTCAAAAGAACAACTTTAAATGAGAAATGTGGAGAGACGTTTGCGTGATGCCTGGGTAGGCTCTGTTCCTGACTTTATTCACGTGTCTAAATGAGACTGTAACAGACTAACTGAATATTACTGTACCAGAAGATATAAAGAAAGCACTAAAATTTGGAGAAAAGCAATAAGGGAGATACAGTTAAAGAGCTACGTGTGGTTAGTAAAAAAAAAGAGCAATGTCTGTATGCTAATGTGGGAAGCTCGGGGAACATGACAGGGATTTGTAAATGCAAGATACCAAATAGATAATACAGGAGCAGAATAATAATAAAGGAATAACAACCACAGCTGGAACAAGCATCATTTCATTTAGACAAAATATGCATTTGTAAAAGAAAAAAAAAAAAAGCTAGTGCTTTCTACTAAAAGATTTAGAATAGTAGACATGTCCTTAAGTGACAAAGACTATTAGACAGAGTACCAGCAAGGCTTTAGAAGAGCACAATTAATATAAACACTACACGTGATAAATTGCAGGCCAGTTCATATATTTATTTTTCCTTAACACTTGAACATAATGTCTGATTCCAAACTGCAGAAGCAGGCTGTCTTACGTTTCACTCTGATATTCCAAACACTCATCAAATGCAAACCATGACAATTTTTCTTCTGCTTTTTTTCAACTGGGATGTTCTGAAAGGTATTCTGGCGTAGAGTGCAGACTCAGCTCTGGGTCAGCGACAGGCCCATCAAGTAAATGCTGATAAAGCAGCACTTTTTATTTCTCAATGCCTGAGCATACCAATGTAATTTCCAACACAAATTATGTCACCTCAGTATTAATTTTGGAGAGCCGAGTTGATGTTCCCAGTTGAAAATAAAACACACATATGGGTAGCTGGATAGACCAGGAAAAAAATAATACTAGGTGAATTCTGTACAATTTTCTCTGTGTCTTTGTCTTCCGAGCTGTTTGCCCAGCTGGATGCTCCGAGGGCAGAAAGGCTGACCATTCCCTCACCAGTGTAACAGGGGTGCAATAAACTGGACGGTTCTGTCAGACCTGCGCACTGTAGGGATCCGCTGGCTTCTACTGCCCTCTTAAATGGCTACAGCAAATTGTTTAAACTTTGATCCGCTCCGCCCCCCAGCTTCATCCTTATCTTACACTTTTTGGCTCACTTTCTGCTGCACTTATTTTTACTCTCATTCTACATCCTTTCTGCTCTGCTGTCTTTTGAATCTTCTCTCTTCTTCTTGCTTTCACGTTTTTCCTCTGGTTACTCTGCCATGCTCAGTCATTTCTTTCTTCTTTTCTGACTCACAACACTTTTTCTTTCTGTTCATTTTTCAATAGGTGTAGACCACACTGTTATTTCTGCCCTTGCCACAATTTAATAACACATTCAATCATGGACAGGTCTCTTCTTCAATTTCTGTTTCTTCCCACCTTTTCCCTAAACCACCCAACTGCACTACTTCATCATAAAATTCTTGCTGACATAACGTTCTCTCCAACAACAATCATTCATCAAAATAGGGCTGGAAAGCCAAAATCTCTTTTTTGGTTGTTTTTTGTTTTGATTTGTTTTTAAAAAGAATACAGCTTTAAAATGGTGCTGAAAGCCTAAACTGGGTTCATATGAAAGAGCGATGTACTCCGATGACTAATTCTTACCTTCCAAAGTTAGCTGGAAGAAACTCCAAAAAGGCATCATTTAGATAGAGCTGGGTCAAATTTAGAAGTTGTGTGAAGCCATCTGGCAGCCTAAAAAAACAGTTAAAAGCTTAATGCTCGCACCAAAGTTGCTATGGAAATAATAACAATGTATATTTAGAAAGAGAAAGATTACTTTCTCTCTCACCTTCTTTTTCTACCCAAATTCTCGAGAACTTCTGACTTGTTAAAGACAACATTTTTGCCCGTTCTCATCTTTTCCACGTTGCTACAACCACATGAAATCCAAATGCCTGGCACATTCAAGTTACATCAGCCTTTCCTCCCTTCCCAGTGGAGGGTTTTAAGCCTAAGGTGTTTACTTTCTATCTCTTTTTTTTTTTTCTTTAACTGAAATAGTAAAATTTTATCCTTTCATCTCCTTCACTCCATTTTATAAATCATGGGATTACAGCACAAATTTTTTTGTTACTATTATTGCAAGTTTTTGGAAGGAATAAGGGCTGCCAAAGTCCCAACCAAGAGATTCACGCTATGTGAGGATGCAGCGTGGCTTAATTCCCGAACCATAAAACACCAGGCCCCCGTGTTTAAAAGGTTGCATCATACGACTGCTTTGCCAACACTTTCCTTACTATGTGGAAAGACACTCCATTTGTGGTGTAGTACACCGATCTTTTCATAGATACATCAACACCGGATTTCAAACAATTAAAAAGAAATTTAGATTAATCCTGCAAATAAACTGGATACAATGCCTTTAACTTTTAGTTCACTTTATGTAAATTTTCTGCACTTGCAGTGTACAAACACAAGCTACTGATACTCACTTAGAGACTGGATTGACACTGGCTTCAATAATTGTTAAACACTTACAACATTTAATATTTTCTGGAAAATCTTGAATTCCTAAAAAAATATTGAAAGAATTGTTACACACACATAAAAAACTGTCCAACGTGCTTTGTTCATAAATGAGTTCATTTGGCATTTTCAGATCAGGCTTAAGCTATAAGAGGAAGAATACATATATTTTAGTATTATAGTCTAAAAGATGATACTTAAGCACTAAATAAATACACCAGAACAGGTAACATGCCTTGTACTAAAACTATTATGCTAATGCTCGATTTATATAATTTTACAGAGTTAAATAGTGACATCATTTGTACTAATATTTGTGCCTTTCATTTCTTTCTGAACTGCTGATGTTTTTCTTCTTCGCTTCCCTCTCTTCTCAGGAGAACACACATATAATCCTGAGTCTCTAAGCCTATACTGATAAGAAATTTTTCAAAATTTTTGAGAGTGCCTAAGCCTCATTTTCAAAACACTTTCAGACATGCAAAGGTTTATGGCACATAAATATGTAAATGAGTAATTCCAAAACGCACATCAGCAAATTAGTCACTGGCTATACAAATCCTGGGGATTGTTTACCTGCAGCCTTATCTGCTTAAATACATTCCACAAGAGCCCAGGACGTACTAAGTCACTTTGGAAAGTGGAATGGTTCGTAAGTGCACTGACAAATGATCTCCCGCTCCTATTTCTAATGTTTATCAGTCAGCAATCATCACGGGATACTATGCTAAAGCACCCTCTATTTTTTTTATTTTTTTACAGAAGCAGATATCTCCCCAAACTTCTCAAAAGTGCCAGACAGGAAAATAGTACATCATCTAGAAAAAGAGCACATTTTCTAGAACACAAGTTCGTTAATCGTTAGGAATCAAAACTTCATTATTGTTCATATTCATTACAATTCTTTAAAATACTTATACTTTTGATCTCTTACCATTTTTACTGATATCAAGTTCTTTGAGATTAACTAAGCTAGCAATAGTGGTTGGCAGACTTGAAAGGTCATTGTCTGGTATACTCAGTTTGCGTAAAGCTTGACAGTTGAACAGTTGCTGTAACATAAAAAGATACTTTACAGTGTTTCAGGGAAAACACCAGCTTAGGATCATTATTTATACACAGAAGCAACAAAAATAGCACAAAACTACATTTGCTACGTAAGAATTAAATTGTCAAAAAAATATTTCAAAAAGCCATTATTTGAGAAGACAGACTGTTCGGTATCATAAACACATCTTATACACAGTCGACAATAATAATCAGAGCAGTTG
>NW_009648149.1:1495175-1532075 GCF_000708025.1 Charadrius vociferus
TTGTAGGTACGTATTTCATGGGTGTCATATCAATTGAAAATTTTTGTGGCTTCTGGTAAATGAAAACATTTTATTTTATAATTTAACTTCATGATAGATTTTAAAATATTTTGGCTGCACGCAGAAGAAATTTGCTATCTTCAAGAAACAAAATGCTTTGACATTATCAAAAGGATATGTTCCTTAAGTCGTCCTCCCCAAATTCATGACTTTATTCTAATTTTTAATTCAAATTCGGATTTTATCAAATGTCAGAATTTCCACTGCAAAATCAATCCTCCTTTCAATGTGGAGTAATCAATAAATCCTGTTGAAAGCACCTATTTAACATCGCTGCTTTCCTCAAGAAACATCACTACCTCATCCAACCCCTTGCACATGTAAAAATTAATAAAACAACGACACTAAGAGACCGCGGTGAGGCAAAGCGGTTTCCCATTTAGCGACACTGCACTGCCGGGTTAGAGGTGCCGTGGGTGAACGACAAGCAGGTGCATTTTTAGAGATCGAGCAGCTCAGAGGTTCTCGGAGCCCAGCGTGCTCACAGGTGTAAACTCAATATAATTGTTTGGCTTCCTTTATTGCCACGCTCCACATTCCCCAGCGGAGGTACTGGGGTAAATTGGCTGTGAAGAGGGAGGGCAGCGTGACGCTCGGCCTCACCATAGCCGGCCTCCAGCGCCACCACAGGGCCTGCAGGCAAGGCCTGCTCCGCACTGCCCGCCCTGTGGCTGCGGACTCTAAAAACATGTCTCTTTTCAAGAGTTAAGAGTTACCAAACCCCCTAGGACTTTCTGCGAACACAAATTTGCCAAACGGCACCAGAAAATTCAGTGGGTTCCAGAGAACACCTTCTCTTTGCAGGCATCCCAAAAGCGTCCTTCAAATATCAGTGCTGTGCTTACAACAGATTCAGGATTTCTTTCAGACTTCTGTATCGGAATAAAGTCTATACACTCATCTATGGGCTATTTGAGAATGCATAATGATTTGATTGCTTAGATGAAAAACTCAGCCAAGTATACAGAGAGGGGAAAAATAACACACAAATGGGATGCAAATGCCAACCTGCTACTTCACCTGAACTAAATTTTAGATCAGTTTGAAACTGCCGTTAACCTGCTATCATAATCCTTTAGAAAAATCCTGCTTTTTCTGCAAGGCAACCTATTTTCAGAAAACTGAGAGGAAATCACATGAATAAAAAAATGCTCAGAATGAGGAGCACCACACCATGGTCACTGTCAACTGCCACGAAATATGAAAGGGCCTTTTTACTGGAAGACACTTTTCAAAATGCCTTTGTATTGACAGTTTTGCTTTTCAGACCTCCTCTCGCATGAAACGCACTCGTTAATCCTCAGGACTGCACACCAGCCCCGTCCCAGGGCAGGCAGGGAGCCATGGAGCGGTGCCTCAGCCCTGCAGGACTGACAGGAACCGTCTCCATGCTGGGGCCGCCGCTTCCCAAAATAATTTATAGGAACAGCCAGAACATCTACCGTCCACGCTGGATGCCAAACCGGGCTGTGCATTTCTGCTTGCAGAAAATGTTAATAAAGGGAAGCATTTCTCCAGAGAATGAGGAATTCCTCTGCAATGCATCTGAGAGCATCCGCTGCTTCTCTTTTTCAAGGAAGCACATCATTTTGGACAAGATTGGAAAATAACATAATTCACAGGCTCTAGGGTTTGCTCTCGAAATTTCTAGCCACATTAGCACGTGAGAAGAGCTGTAGACCATAGTGGTGTTCAGCATATGGAGCCTGCAGAGTTTTGGTACATATCCAAACTATACCATGCTATTGTACCTGGAAAATGAAATTCCCACTGCACGTTCCCACATGCTCCCCTGGAGAATTCTTCTTTTAAAAGCCAAGGAAGTCTTGGAACTTAAAGTTCTGACAATATCAGAACAGATACAAGGCTTTCGAACTGGTGAATGAAGAAGCGTAATAAAAAATATTCCCTCTGGAGTAATTTTATCGCGTACTGTTGTATCAGAAATAACAGGAGAGTGTGAAGACAGGTATGTAGGCCCAAAATTGCCCACTTTTTTTTTTACCCACTGGATTTTCAAAAGGTGTCTTTTTTTTCTAGTGCTTCATGGCCTTGCCATCACGATCTTCATGTAATCATCATACTGTACGTCCATATATTGCTTTTATTCCTTTCAGACTGGAAACCAAGTGGTGCTAATAGCGCTGTGGTTCGAGTTCTAACAATGGGCTATTATTCTGCATATCTCAAGTTCTCGACTACACAGCAATGGAGGCTGTCGGCTTCCAGGACTGTTACAGAACACTATGAAATTTCTGCTCTTTACTTTCTATAGGCACCGCTGTGAAATAGATTGGCCAATGTATTGGGGGAATCTCATGTCAGAACTGCAACGAAATAACACTTTCTAGCTTTGCAGAACAGAAACGCGATTTCTTACTGACAGATTGAGAAAAAGGATTCAATGCCTTAATGGAAACTGTAACCTATATAGCAAATGCAATGCAAAGGAAAAATATAATTAATTTATTAATACCTCCCCATCTGTGTGAGCTATACATTAGTGATTACCTTGACACTGTCTACGTATTGGTTGTACTGGTTGTTCTCAGTGAGATAATTAAGCATTAAGATGTAGCCTCCGACTTGTGTAGCATAGTTTACTGGTATCACGAGATGGCGAAACACAGTGGTGGCTATTTCTAGAATTTGTTCTTAGAGACAGATAATTTTTTCCTAGGCATTAACAAGTAAACTAATTTTGTCCATTAATAATTAGTCCAGATTTTACTTTATCTTTATGAGGGAAAGCTGCTGGGGAGAATTTTCACCTCATTCCTTTTTTTCTGGATACTGATTGCCCGTGAATCCACCTTCATCAGAATCAAAATTCTTTTTTATTAGTCATTGATTCAGTTGACTCATACAAATAGGGACATACTTGCAGCTGCAGCTCATGATAACGAAGTCAAAGGCAAATAAAATAGAAGACTTGGCTAGATTTAGGGGAAAACAGAATAAGAATTATATAAAAATCCTAGAAATCCTTAAAAGAAAAGAAAAAATATTAGAAATTAGGAACTAGAAATCCATTTCTAATGAAGACTGCAGAAAAGAAAAGCATAATTATGATACATAAAATGTAAGGTAAAAATTAAAAAAAAGAGCAGGCAGAATGTATTGGTTTCTAGAGTATTATGTAGAAGGGAAAATAACGAAGGTAGATAAGGACTTAATAGAGTTTTTACCTGTGCTTTTTTCATTAAAATTTTAAACATAATCAAGCTTTCTGATGATAGAAAATTTCAAAAGACTATTGCAACTTCAGAGGCACATAACATTTGGTAAATAACAGAAAACTGACAAAACAGGCTTCCTCTGGAGGAAGTTATTTGAATTCACATTTACAGAGAGAGGAAAGTTCTGCGTATGGGAGAGCATAACATTAACTTTTGTATTACATGTTAAGTAATATAGTTACATTTTAAGAAAAAAAATGGCATTTTGTCTCCTAGAATATTAATTCAATAGTGAAAAAGTTCAGAGATATGCAGCAAAAAAATATTTGAAGCAGAAAATTTGATAAAGAAATTATTTGGACCACTTAATTTATGGTAACAATTAATAAAGGCTTAAGACAAAAAATTATTAATGGTATAAAGAAAGCAAATTAACACTGCCATTAATCTTCTGTTATAAAAGGACAAGACTATGTTAAATGATGCATTTACTCAAACTTAAGACAAATTAAAAGGATTTCTTTAATACATAGTATTTGCTTCAAAATATTACTTGTAACAAAGAAAAATGAGAAAAAAGAGGTGGAAAAATAGAGTCCTACACATGAAAAACTCGCCAAGGCATGTATTTGTCTACTGTTTTGTTTCACAAATAACAAATACAAAATTGATGATACCACAACCCAATGCAAAGGTTTCATGAGCATGCACATTTCGATTGTGACTGACATTAACAACTAGCACCTTCACCCCAAGTTCATAATTTTGGACCCCTTAACCTTTGTCCCTCAGTTTTCCCGTATAGAATTATGGTATATTGCTCTTGTTCTATGCCCTAATGTATTTGTCTTCCATTATGGACTGCAATTTAGTTTGAATACCATGGTGATGCATACTTTCAAGAGACCCCAAATAAATATCCCCAAAATCCCTAGCTAAATTAAACACTCTAAATACTCTTCAGTAGCGTAATTAAAATATACGTGGTTAACAATATATTGTTGTTAAAAGAGAAATAGTCCTGAAGGCATTCATTAGCAGTAAAATGACCTCCACCACAATCCATTACATATATATGGGGTCAGAAAAAATAGCCGTTTCTCTGCCATCTCCTGCAGTAGCAGGAGAGAGAAGGCACTTCTCCGTATAATTTTTCTGGGACACTTAAAAGGTTGTAGCTACCCTGTCTTACCATCTGTAAAGAACTTCCTCATGGAGCAAGCAATCTTAAGCAATGAGCCATCATATCTGAGTAAAGGAACTTTAGGTAATGGAAAAAGTACGTTTTCTACATTTGTAAATAGAATTTACATAAAGTCTCTATGCAGTGTAAGAAAAAAATATGTTGAGAGATGATGAAGAATGGATTACAGTGGAACAATGTTTAATTAAAGACTTGTAAGCATCTTTCATTATTGTTGAGAAAAATTCAATTAAGGAATGGATTACATTACTTCATGCTTCATTATGTAGCTAGCACCTACAATTAATTGGTTTTTCCACTACCTTGCCTTCTTTTGTTTCCAGAACACTTACGTTACAGTAACTTTTAATTCCTTATAGTAAACATTAATCAATAGAAGAACAGATTTAAAGATTGCGGGAAAGAAGTTTTACACAGGAAGGGTAAGTGAAGCAATCTCATTGCAGGACCTCATTTGCAGTTTGCTTGCTTTTAAAAGCAGTGCTAGAGAGGATCACCTACCCCATATCTAAGTGTACTCCTGGCCAGGGTATCAAACGCCATGTTAATAAATTGTGCAAGAAGTACTTCTTTTGAACAACTGTTAATTTCCCAACTCAAGACTCGATCGGCTGCCCCCGTTCCCGCGCTGGGAAGGCAGGAGAAGTAGGTGGCCCGACTGCTCCCCACGCAGCACCATCTGCAAGAACGGTGGCTCAGCACTTCGGGCTCTTCAGAGAGGGCAGAAAAAAGATTTGTAAAAACGTAATCGAATCTCTAGAGTCAATACCCGTGACTCTGCCCACAGCAAGCGGGTGTCCCGGTCAAGAACAAGCCCTATTTCAGAGCTGAAGCACATGCTGAAGACACATTTAAGAACACAGCTTTGACATCCGTATTACAGGCAGAACACCGATTACCTTAGGTAGCTCCTCAATTTGATTGGCATCTAGGTAAAGCTCCTCTAACGTCCGTTCAAAGTTAAAAACCTCCTTTGGCACCTGCTGTAGGCCACAGTGAGAGTAATCTAACACTGAGACGATTTCTTCTTCACCACGAAAACACCGGCAGGGCACCAAGCGGCCGATAATTTTCCTTTTGGTTGTCATCTCCAAACAGCATACTGAAGGAAAAGGGGAAAAAACAGTTTTCTGAAACTATCAACATTTGGAGGACTGTTTCTTTCCAATTATTATCAAGATTGCAGTCTATTAAATACAGTTTGTCCCGAGGGATATCTGTAGTCTGCACTCTGCATTTCTTACTCTACCTTTGTACAAAACATGAAGAAGTGAGATTTGCCAGCGTAATCACAAAAAGCAATCTCAGTACGTCATCTCTTCCCCTACACTGGGACAGAAGCACACATGCCAAGCCCATCCACAACTGTGGCTTTCTTTAATGATGAAAATTAGCTGCGTAAATCCTACACGTATGAACATGTCCACCAGACAAAGTACAAAGCGACACCTTTGGTACTGGGTGTTTTGGTCCTGTGCCCAGCGGGGACTGTGAGTCACTGAAGTGAATCAGTCGGAGTCACTCGCTTCTGATCCTCCCTGACAAATGCCCCATTTTATTACACCCGATTTGTCTCAAATCAAGAGGGTTCCTTAGCTTCCCGCAGTTACTGCTGGAGTCTATGCACTGTCTTTCCAATCATATGAATTAAGAAAAGGATATGTAAACTTAATTGGTTACAAAACCAGAACAAAAGCAACCCCAAACCAGGCAGCCTGTTTACCTGTTATTCCCGCTTCTCTTGCATTACCTTAGTCTGTTGAAAACTCAGACAAGGGACTTGGCAAAAATGCCATTAATTTTTCTGCAGTAAAACAATCGCCTGGGAAATTTCCCAGTCTGTTTTTAACTGCTTCTGCTCCAGATGCCAAGGTCTGCAGACCTTCCCTTGCACACACGGCTCGAGCACATCTAGCTCACACGAGTAACAATCTTCACAATCGTGTCTTACTATTTTTCAGTGGAATAAAAATACTTTAACTCGCTACACTCGAATTGAGAGAACACTCAATAAACAGATTTTATACATGTCAAGCAGTCTCTAAATCTAGAATAGTTATTGACATTTTTAGAAGATATTTTAACAGGATTATAGATAAACTGGGCTGTTCTGAAACATAGTACCACAAAGCCACGAAGGGCTAAACCTTCAACTCCTTCAACTTCTTCAACTCCCATTTTCTAAACCACTTACAGGGGTTTGAGTTACATTTATGAAAAAAAAACCCGCACAAAATTAGTCCAAGTAAAGCAAAAGAAAGCTCATCAGGATCCTTTTTCACAGCATGCCAGTGAAAAAGCAACTGTATATTCATGCAAAACACCAGTGGAGAAAACTCATATTGCTTAAGCCATTATTTATCAAAAATGTAAGATAAAAAAATAATTTATTTGGTCAGATAATGCTCCATTCATGGATCTCTGAGACTTTTTAATCATGCAATACATTGATATTTTGGAGGTAAATAAAATTCTCAAATGTTTTATTTCCTTGTTTAAATTTGATTAGCACCTAATCTGCCTCCAGTAATCCCAAGGAGATGAGCACGGGAATGCTGTCAGAACAAATACTGTTTTTTCATGTTCTCAAGAAGACTGAGATGCTGAAACGAACATCAGTGAAACTGGAGCGCAGCTGGTTTCTGTTGCCTGATTTTGGCGTAAGGGTGAAGCTTAAAACAGAGAAAAGAGTATAGCAATTTTGTCATTCAGCCTGACCAGATGCCAAGTTTGTGGGTATAACATAAAAGTTGTATCTAAATTACAGTCAGCTGATGCAATGAAAACATCTGCATGATACAGTGTACATAAACTTCTGAAAATGTAAAAACAGAAGACTCGCAGGCATGAAAAAAAGAAGGAATTCATTTACACGCTAATAAATCACAAAATCTAAAAGCTTGATTTTAGTTCAATGGTATAGTGCACTGCAGGACACGAACAGCCACACAGCTGGAATTTAAGGATGCCACACACCACTCAAATTTACTCTATGAACTTTGACTTTAAATGTTCTTCATTTAAGCTCCTTACACCAGGAACACTCGATCCCCAGTCAGATTTCATACACAACACTGTAGCGGCACCTGGGTTCTTGATTGGCACTCTGAATTTCCTGTGATAAAGAAATGTTTATTTTAACATTGCCCCTAATTTTCCCCTGGAAATAAGGCTGCTGCCTTTGCAGCTTCAAATCCGTTGGTCAATTCGAAACCCACTTGGGACAAAATGACTTCTGTCGTTTTCTCAACTTCAAAAAATTTTGCATTTGTCACTTTTTATTTAAGGCAGGAAAAGTCCCAAAGCTCTCTCCAAAGCAAGTCCAGCGAGAGAACAGCCCATCACACCAGAAGCGCTCCCAGTTCTCTCTCAGATCAGGGTTTTTTCTGATCGCCATCTTATCTGCTCTCTCCAAATCTTTTTTCACTACATCTGCTCCCACCACTGTAGCACATCACATGCAACCAGCTCGCCTGGTCTTGACAGTCTGTATTTGGATGCTGACGGAGGCTTTGGCCATCGCTACTCAGTTAGTCGCCTCGCACCATGTGCTACCTGACTTTTGCATCACCGGCAGCTGGAGGAACTGCTGACTTCAGCAAACCTTCCCACCTGGGAAGCTGCGAGGAAAATACAGAGAGCAATGCCGAGAAGGAAAGCTGCCAACATCGGCAGAGCCGCGGAAGGGGCGATGGGGAGAGGACGGGAAGCACATGTCCCATCCCTCCCCACCGCAGGAGCACCCCGGTACGTGGCGGGGGCGATGTCCCTGCTGGGAACGAGCCAGCTGCAGGACCTGGCCCCAGGGTGGGCAGCACCAACGCTGCCCGGCCACCCAACCGCTCGGCCCGGCCACCGCCGCCGGGAGCCGGGCAGAGGCGAGAGAAGGGGTACAGCACGACCGCTGGCACCAACCGCCACTGCACCTTCAGTCCCAGAAACCTTCCCAACCAGCTCATCTGAGCGTACGAGACCGAAACAGATGAAAACGGTAAAAGCATTGGTCACAGAATACGTACTTCACCACAAAAATGAAATCAGCTACCGAGCTGCACAGCCTCTTTGTATTCAAGCATAGGAAGCAGCATTTGCAACTGCTTATTTCAAGCCTTGACACAATAAAAATAAATGCCCTTGGAATATCAAATTATTTTTCAAGCCATCTGAAGATAATGAAAACAATTGAACAGTGACATGTACTTCAAAAACTACTCGGAAAAACATTCTTCCCATAGGCATTGCAAAGCACTTAGCTTTGCATTATTCTCCTCTACTGTAGGCACACACATAAAACAAACCCCACATTTCATTTTAACATAAACCCAGTGCAATAATAGCATAATAGCACAGCTAGGAAGTGTACAAATAGTGAAGTGATAGAACTGTACTAAAAATAGCAATTACAACATTTCTAAAGTTTTTCTTCCGCTTACGCAAACAAAAGGTTTCCATTATCGCAATTCATAAAAAAACCCTGTACTTTCTTATTCAACAGAAAATGGTTTTAAAAATTAGAAAGAAAAAAATGTGATGATAAACAAAAGTGATTTAATTACTTTGCCTTCCTCAAAAGGTATGGTGAGACCCGATTGTCATGACAAATTATGTTGGTGGGATTAATTGATTATCTATTGGAACTGTCCTCTTCAGGAAAAAAAGACCCAAACGAAACCCAGAATGTGATTTGGATAGATAAGCAATCTATATTTAAGAAAAGATGAATACTGGAATAAGAAAGGTACTTGAACGTGAATTATGGTGCATTGCTAAGATTTTGTGAGAAAAATTAGTATGAAGTAACTCCACTACAGAAACCGCTGCTTATGGAATATTTGCTGGAAGAGTGGTCATGGGAAAGTATGAACTTCCATGTATTTTGCTACGAAGTGGGTTTGCACATGTCCATAGTTTGCTCCATTATTTAACCTTTGTAATTGAAAAGAAAACAAAAAAGAATTGCCAAAAAACCTGTAAAAAAACCCCAAACCCCTGGGATTTCTGCTGTTCTTTGCAATCATTTCAGAAAGCACCTGTATGGAATTAAAGGAGCTGTGGTACAACTGACAGGAGTAAAATTTCATGCCCTGTGGACTAATGGTAATTAAACCCTTTATTAATTTCAGTATTATTAATTCCTACTCTGGACTAATTCCAGCTTTGGTAATTATACTTTTCTCACCTACATTTTATTCCTCTGTAATTTTCATAAAGCTTTTCTTTCGTTCTGATGGTTACTGACTGTAAGAGGATTGCTACTTGAGATCCTTGGAAACAAAATTTCAGTCAAATAGACTCAACAGAAAGCCAATCTCCCAACCTTGGGAGGCTGAGTCACCATACACATTGCTGCTTTATAAAATTCCTTAATTCCTGTAAGTAATACAGAAAGTCTTCCTACTTCCTCACACAAACAGCAGTGCTTAGTACTTCTCCCCATTTAAGCTAGTGAAAGAAATCTATTTTTCCATAGCTGAGTGTTAGAGGTTATTGCTCACCGTATGTCACATCCTATCCATTAAAGACTATATACTCTAGAAGACTCATATCACAGTCAAAAATCAAGACATTTCAGGTTGTCTATTCAGTCTCACATGTAAGATCACTAGATTTTCAGAATTCATCAGACCACCCATAGAAATGCTCAGCAACTTGGAAAGCTATAAAGGCTGTCCTGCAAAGGCAGTGGGAACAGGTGGATTTTTCCAAATGCAAAAGAAATAGGATGAAATGTACGGCCTTTTTTTTTTTTTTTTTCAATTCTCATTAAGGAAATTTATTAACATCTTAACTAATAATTAATTCTGTACAACTGCATTCATAACCGACTGTAATGTACCATTTTTCAACAATTCAGAAAAACAAAATGAAACACACATTTTTCCCCACGAAAGCTTAAAAATGTTACGACCTGTTTCCTGAATGCTTTTAAAAAATATATATTCTTTCTTGAATTAGATTAGAGAAACTATGAAAGAAGCCTAAATACAAACTATTTATCAGTTTCATGCAAGCATCTCATTCTGATTATCTGCAGTTTATTCTCTTATAAAGAAAATCCTTAATCTAAGAAAAACAGTAGTTTTACAGAACTTAATTACAATAAAATCTAATCTCTTCTCAATTAATGGATCTTTTGTGCAGTAAAATCACTAATCCCTGTTTCTCAGTAATCACAAGAAAAGATGTTCTCCTTCCCTACTTAAAAGACAGAGGCAGAGAAAATTGCGGTATGGCTCACAAAACTCTGATTTAAAGATGGAACAAAATAGCTCCAGAAACTTCAAGTATCTTGAAAGAATAGGAGAGGCAGCAATTTTTTTTTTTTTTTTTTCAAAAGACAAGATAGAAGAATTCATTTTTTCATCTCAGAAGCTTTTTCCTCTGCAAAGGGCCTACACATCATCAGATACAGCTATTTTCCTCTCCCCCCCCCCAAAGTAATTAAAAATTTGCTTTAAAAAAAAGCAACTAAAAATACCACATCTCTCTGAAAATACTTTTATCTAATCAGTTTAGTTTTATCCTAAAATGTGCAAAGTATTACCATCAGCGTGCTTTACTTTTTCATTAACAGTATTAAAAAACCAGTAAGAACAACTAGGACGTGGCAATTATTGGGCAAGCAACCTGAAAGAGCTGTAACATAAAAACTACTTTCAAATTGCCTTTGGAATCCACTCGATTTCGTGCTCGTAGTACATTTAAAACAAGAACTCCCAAATACCGTATTTGAGAGATCTGACTGTAATTATGAAGCCAACTCTGTTGATCATCTTGGACCTGCAAAACTTCAAATGCATATATTTATACACGTGCTAAAAAAAAGCAAACCACCAAAAAAACAAACACCAAAAAAACAGGGTAGAAAGCACTGGTAAGATTATTAAAAAAAGCTTTGTGGTTCATTGAAGCTTTGGTTTATACGAGGCTCAATGGCTTATATCAAGCATGACAAGAATCATTCTGTTTCCATAAGGAAACCAGCTTCTAAAATGATGGATACTACTGTATTCTATGCAGCTCATTCTTTAAAAGAATGCTATATAACCCCTCATTTAAAAAATAGTGTAGACTTTATAATAATCAAATCCAACATGATTGTCAAAAACAGGTGCCCGTAGAAGATAGAGATTTGCCCTGACAAAGAAGTACTGGGTGTAATTTTTCCAGCATATTCCGCTGAAAGAACAATCTGAGCGAAACCAGGTGAGAAATAAGGGTGACACTGACATTGTACATTTTTATCCCCCTGCACAGCCAGGACGGAGTCTCTCCGCACAGCCTGAAGCCGACTCTCCCGTCACAGGTTCCACGGGACGGCCGTGTGTCGCACTACAGAGCAGCTGCCCCATATATGCCTCTTCTTCAAGACCTTGAAAGTCTTCGCTAAACCCAAGTAGTTTTAAATCACTGGAGGCAATTTTAATTCTTAGAAGCAAAGAATACTTTTCTGATGTCCTTTTCTAAAGTGTCGAGTAGATACATGAAGAAAAGAGGCAGTTAAAATCCTACTGCAAAAAACTCCAGAATTCTCCTCTGTGTAGTTGGTAGTATAAATTTTCATTTTCAGTTTTCCGGTATAGATTAATTACAGATTTAATTTTTCTACCAAACAAGTTTTCGATGTAACGCTTCATTTAAGTATTCTTATCTCAGGAAGGTCTTAGTTCCCCGAGGCACTGCCATAGTCAACACTGCCCGAGTCAAAATTCACACAGGAAGAAAACCAAGAGGTAGTGAGTACGGTAGGACCAGCCTGTGTTGGCTGACAAGGTATCAAACATAGAATCGTTCACGCTCTTGAGATTTCATTTGGAAAACTGCAAGAAATTGCAAAGTTTGAGTGATCCGGTAGTGCTAGAAAGTTACTGGGAAATCCTGAAAATAAAGAACTTACAAGTCTGAATGAGAGCATTACAAGGCTGAAATGAGTAATAACGGTAACATTTGCCAGAGGGCTCAGAAAATATTAATTATATTCAAAGCAGCAGACAATTCGCTTTACTGATTTCTTTGTCATACATCACAGATAAGTGATGATTTTTCTGTTCCTTTTTTCTTTCTCTTATTATCAGCATAATCAACAACATTAATATGCTAATATGTTGGCTCTTTGCGGCGAGTTATACTATCAAGCTTAGAAATCACAAATATATCAATCACTAAAGCAATCACAGTTTCCATCATCCCCTTCTGGCTCTCCCAGAGGTCTTCCATCGCTCCAGAAGCGCTGGAAGTGGAGAGCAGCTCCTTGTGAGCCCCAGCCCGGCAGCCCCTGACTCCCACTTGGGCTCTCAGAAGTGGACACCCTCGATGGCCCCGACCCAGCCAAGGCCGCGCATCCCTGAGAGGTCCCCTCGCCACCATCACCTCTCCAAGGCCGCACCATCCTTGAGAGGTCCTCTCACCGCCGTCGCCTCCTCAAGGCCGTGCATCATTGAGAGGTCCCCTCACCACCATCGCCTCCCCGAGGCCGCGCATCCCTGAGAGGTCCTCTCACCGCCATCGCCTCCTCAAAGCCGTGCATCCCGGAGAGGTCCCCTCGCCATCATCGCCTCTCAGGGCACAGCACCAGCCTGGACGCTGGCATGGCACAGGGGACTGATCGCAAGAGGAGGCAGCAAATCAAACTCTTCAGCTACTGTTTCTTTTCTTTTTCAAACCGCATCTTGTTGATCACAGTACCACTTCTATCTTCAAATCCCTTAAAACACCCATTCTGTGAAACAGAAGCCTTTTCTGCAGCACTTCGCGTGATTTGTGATTCTACAAGTGCTGAAGGTACAGAAGGTACCCCTCCTCTCACCTTAGGAAGGCATGGGGAGTTTCCCAGTTTGTTCCAATAGGCCAGAATTTATGTTATATTTTCTCTGCTGGAACAGACTGGATAAGAGGGACTGCACATATGAAATGGAACAAAGGGGAGCATATGGCTGTAATTAAAAAAAAAAAACAGTCACGAAACAACTCTTGAATTTCCTTCAGCCAAAAACCTTTTCCTCACTGATACTCTCCTAGCACTGGCCAGACATCCATTTTTGTTTTCTTCCTTCTCTTTTAATTAATTATGAGTGCTGTTTAGATGATTTACATTGTGCCCATTTTCAGTCTGGGGCACCGGAATAATTAGGGAACTTCAAAGCTCTCAGAGTCATCTTAATTTTCAGTACTTTTCAATTAGAAACATAGCACTATTAATAATCTAGATTTTTTTTTTAAATGTAGAAATATTCTATCTGCCTATACGAGCTGTGTCCCTTTCATCCAGCTTTTAGTGTTTAAATATGCTGCTCACCTCTCTATTATACACATCTTTGTGGGCATCACCTTAGCGCTGTCTTGTATGAAACTGTGTGAGTTTTTACTCATTTATTTCTTAGCTTAGTCAGATGTATAACTCTTAATACCTCCATTTTGTATTTTTCATTCCAGTCAAGAGCTTTTGTCTACAGCGTTAATACCGTACTTGTGACAAGAGAATTACAGTTATGTAAGTCCTTGCATCAGTAGTGACTGTGATTTTTCATATTCTCACAATTTTCCAATTCAGGAGAAGTTCTGATGAAATGTAATCTGCTTATTCTCTGCCTGAAAATCAGCATCCCTCTTCCTTAAAACTGCCAACTACAAAACTTGCTTTTTTCCCCCTGAAGATGTCAAAATGGGAAGGTCTATTGATGCCTTTGCAGAAGACGTTACAATACTTCATTGGAAACGAAGACACAACTTTGCTTATCCACCTCTAGAAAAAATGAACTTAAATGGGAAGAGATACAAGGAAGGACTAGGACAAATATGAAAAGCGTATGCCAGCAGGAAACAGGCAGCCCGTTCACATGGCCCACTGCCCTGCAGGCTGCAAAGGGGCAGCGAGGGGCACGGGGACAGGGCTGGCCAGACCCTCCCACACCGCTGCTGCAGCTCTGAGCACCTCTCCTTACTGAACCCCTCGCTGGGGCTTGACTGCTCCTCTTACCCAACTGCTGAAGCTGGGGATTCCTCTAGTGATGCCCTGATTCAGTCTCTCTCATGGAAGGGCAACACATATGCCCCAGCAAAGGAGAGCCATGGACATCTAGGGAAGATGCTCACACAGGAACGAGTGTGCTTCAATTGGCCTTGCTGGGTGGAGACTTTCACTTTTGAGTCACAGCAATGAGTCTTCTGCCACCTTGCTTCCAGTGAGTATGAGGTAAAAGCCCTGGGTACCTCTGAAACAAGACCAATTCATTTCTGACTGTACTTGTGTATGGCCCCCGCACGGCAGTGTGTGACATGGATGTCACAGAATCATAGAATGGTTTAGGTTGGAAGGGACCTTGCCCCTGCCCTGGGCAGGGCCACCTCCCCCCAGCCCAGGTTGCTCCAAGCCCCGTCCAACCTGGCCTTGAACACCTCCAGGGATGGGGCAGCCACAGCTTCTCGGGGCAACCTGCCCCAGGGGATCACCACCCGCACAGGAAAAATTTTCTTCCTAATATCTCATCTCAATTTCCCTTCTTCCAGTTTGAAGCCATTCCCCTTCCTTCTATCACCACATGCCCGAGTAAAAAGTCCCTCCCCAGCTCTCCTGGAGCCCCTTTAGGGACTAGAAGCCCACAATAAGGTCTCCCCAGAGCCTTCACTTCTCCAGGCTGAACAGCCCCAACTCTCTCAGCCTGTCCTCCCAGTAGAGGTTCTCCAGCCCTTGCAGCATCTTTGTGGCCCTCCTCAAAGATGTCCAGTGAATGAGATGGGACTATCACAGCGGTGGAGTCCCAGCCACGTATGTTTTCATCCATACGTACAGACAAGCGAGTGCTCGGGAGGCAGGGCAGGGAACGTACGTCAACAGGTTGGTCAGATCATCCACAGCCAAGGCCTGGCTGGCCAGCCATCCTCCCCAGCACCCGCAAAAACAGGCACCGGTTTTGTGTGAATATGCTCTTCTGAATATAGGACAAGACTGCAAATCCATCTTTGCTCTTAGTTATGACAAGCTGTTAAAGAGAAACCAAAGGAAACTCTATGGGTGGTTCGTTTTTCAACACTTCTGCTAAACTAAATACAATTGTGGACTGAAAAGATCTTGAACATAGGGAAAGGAAAAAGCAAGACGCAGGAAGGGAAGGAAAACCAGGGCAAGATTAGAAGACTTCCAGGAGGCAATAGCTGCAAGCGATGCTCTGAGGGAGCATGCCATGGAATTTCAGAGAAAGGCTCCATCTGCAGACATCTGACTCTCATCGGGGCTGCCCAGGGAGAACACAGTTTCAGAAAAACAATGCAAAACTTCAGTGCCTTCCAATTAAGGTCAATTTTTTTTGCAAGGTTCCAATCAGTGTATTTTAAAAAGAAGAAAGTGCACTGCTTGGTTTGACCAGATCTCTTTCCTTTTTACCTCATTTTCTCCAGCGGAAGTCACTATATATATATATATTTTTTTTTAAGTTACAGTTTTATATATCCTGTTTAGAAACAAGAAGCATATTCTACTGAAATGTCACACTTGAACCAGGTGAAGGAGTCAGGCATGTCGCTTTTATGTACTAACTGGTAATTCAAATTTAGGAATTCAAATATTCAGTTCGTATAAGCCATTTGTAATAGGTTTCATTAATCTTCCTGAAAAGATTAAGAACCTATGGTTCTAAAGACAAAGTCACAATAGCAGAATGCTTCCAAAGGGGAATTTGTCTTATCAAAAAGAGGGGTGTGAAATATTATCTGAATTGTTTTCTTGCACAGAAATACCATGATAACCAGCATATCTTACCCAGAAATGCCATTTAATGCATGATAATTGAATTCCCTTCATTATATTTCCATTATAATGTTCTGCATTCAAGTTCATATTTAGATTTTACTAATCCTAAAATAAAATAACCAAGCATGAATAATCAGATTTCAACTTTACCTTTTGTCTCCCGAGAATATTAATGGCAGGAAGCTCCTCTGTCTTCGCTACAAGATCTGGGATGTCACTTATGACTTGACCATCATGAGATTTGGGAAATTTCCAAAAAGAGCAAAGTAAAATTTAAGATAGAATTATTTCTACAAAATATCAGTTGGTTTTGAATGACCAGACCTTTAACCCCTCTCTGTGACATAGGACCCAATCTTTACCCTTTCTGATAAGATATTAATTGATTTCAATTCAAGTTTACTATTGGTCTTGCCTTGAAATTCCTGAGTGAGAATTTCTGAGTAAATGTTTCTTCGGATGGTCTTAATCACCCATGATGATGACTCCAACAACAAAGACAGTTTAATGACAGCAAAAAATGTTGTTGGTTTTTTTTGTTTGGCTTTTTTTTTTTCCCAACTGTATCCTGTTCTCCCTAAAGGCAGTTTTTGCATAACCTTAAGGAAAACTTCAGTTTTGTTCAGTTTCTTTTTATACAAGAACTGACAGAATTTCTATAATTTGTTGCATATTAGTAGCACATTCTGAAAATTAACAATTATGCTCTTAATTGCTAGAAATTACAACAAGTTTGATGGTCCACCCTGCAGACATTTAATTAGGAGAGAATCCCCATAAACGAAGATGAGAAATTGCCTTCTTTGGAAAGCAGGCTTTCTTGAAACCGGGAAATTTACACTTCAACTTAGATCTTTGATGTGTTTCAGCTTTTACTTGACGTAATCCTTTAGTTGAAAAGACTATCTGGTATGAAATTTACTATGAAATACGCTTTATTTCTTGCTTTATGGTGTAAAGGATTTTGCTGCCCATATGATGTCTAGTACTGCTATCCCAAGGAACGGTACAGAAAACAATTTACCTGCTAAATACATCAACTAAACAAATTGGCATTTAAATATGAGTGATACAACTTTCATTAATTCTGGGTTTCTTCCTCACAGAGGAATAGGATCATACAGAATACCCAATTACTTTTCAGCGGTTTACATCACAATCCGTCTGCGTTATTCCTGACATATTAATCAGCTTAGCAGGAGCTTACTACAGGAGAACTGGATGCATTTTGCTGAGGTTGCAGAATGAAAGTTCCAGAGATAATAACGTGCAGCTACAAAGTGCAGCTAGAAAAGAAAGTTTTAATTAAAAGCGACAACCATGACTCGTAATGAAAGCTGATCTACTGAAAGAGCCCAGGCAGAGGTGTGCCGGGACAAGGGACCTTTCTCCTCCCCCGTCCTTGTTACCGTGCTCAGCGCGTGGCTGACACAGTCACATTGGGGCAGATATTAGAAGTCCAAAATAGAAGGAGATTAAGTTTGTTTTCAACATGTCATAACACCTATTTGTTTAGACATCTGTATCTCCAAAACACTCTTACGTTTGAAACACATATAACAAACCGTCTAGAAAATGCGTGTTGCTCGCTCAAAATGCATGCTGCTCGCTCACTGTGGCAAACGTTCACATTCAGTCACAAACCTTTTTCAAAACCCTCTTCCCTTTTGAAAAACAGAAATTTTTTAATCATTAAAAAAATACAGCTCTGATTCCACGTGAGTTTTTTTGCCAACCTTCTCCACCACTCAAACTCTACCTTGAGACAATTTCTCTCCCTTAAGCTCACCACTCCTGGGAATATTCCTCCTATTCCTTGTATTTTCCATGAGCTCCAGCGTAGCCCCCAGCCCGCAGGACTGCGTCTACGCTTCAGGATGTGGACTACATCCTATTTCCACACCATGAGGAAACCTGCTTGTGCACCACTCCACTCCTCGTCCGTGGCTTTTTGCTTGCCTCAAACATTGGCCCAGGCAGGCCAGCCGGAACCTGAGTGACGTGGTAGTGCCACAACAGTAGATCCCTTCACTTGAACAGTTCCTGGCAGTTGTTACAGGGACCAGCTCAGCATGCACGCCCTGTCGCGTTACAGCATGGGCAGGCAGCTCTGGGCATCTCCCTTCCTATTCGCCATGCTCCCAGCCATCTCCTCTTCACCTTTTATCAAACTGGTCCTCTTGGAACAGCCCTGTAACAGACACTTTTTTTCCTATCACCCTCCACATTATTGCAGGGCATAGTCCACCCAAAGCCTTTTTTGATCCCTGATTGTCTTCTTCACCACACTCCTTGTACAGCAAGTTTTGACTTCACCCCACCATCACCCAGTTCAACTCTTCCACTTTCCAAGTGTCGGAAGCACTGCTCACCCTCTGACCTGTTGCTTGTCTTCTCTCTACATCTCTCAACATCTCCTGGTACCCTTTATTTTGCATACCCTATTCCCCAGAAGTCATCTATCTTTTTTAGCCTTTTTCGGTCTTCCAATCGTCCACCAGCAAGAACTTCTCATCTGCCCCATCCTCTCCTTCCTTCCCAATCTTTAATACAGTTTAAATATGCCGTCCTGTGCAACTGCTGTAGGTGACCCTGCTCTGGGTGAGCTCCAGAGGTCCCTTCAAACCCTCACCATTCTGGGATTCTCCAACTGAATTGCACAAACACGTAACTTAGTTCTTAACATTGTTCACTCGCAACTAAAAACTTTCCCCCCTGCTTACTCTCCCTTCAATCTATAGAAGATCTCAAATTTTGCCAGGAAAAATAGAAAACCTTTTATTGTCCATCAGTTCCTCTTTCTTCTGTTATTCTATCCTCCTTCCTGGCTATGGATGCAACTTTTTTCAGTGCTTCCCATTTGTTTCACCATACCCATTAATGCTACGCATCCATGCTGTAAGATGATTACAGGTATGTTCATAAATCGGATTATCAAAATGCAAAAGCCTATATCTGTACACCAAAATGTCAGCACAAGTGAAATCTTATAAATTTAATTCCCACAAGTATCCAGGAAAATTGGTTGCTTGAATGTGAGAATACAATTTTACATCTAAAATGACATTTATCTCTACACATGCATACCTGAGTACATCTCCTCTGTATTTCAATGTATATAGCAGCTGCCATGTTTCTGTCTTGCATATTTTTAGCCAGAATCAGGTAATAAAGTCTGAATTTTGCCATCTCCCCTCAACACCAACTAGTCCCATCACTAGCCAGGAGCTGTGAAGTGTTAAGCACACAGACGCCCTTGATTAAAACCCTCCAGAATCAGGAGGGTCGCATATTTCACCTTCAGAGTTTAGAATATATTTATATGAGAAAAAATTAATTTCATTTCAGTAAAGACTATATTCTATAATTGGAGAAATATGAATCTTTCGTATGAATTCACAGGAAAGATCTGCACAGAGTATTCTCTTTCTGTCTAACCACACTGACTTCTCCTTAAAATCTTGCAAGGTTCAAATTCTATGGCACTAGACAATCTTGGGAACCTTCTCTAAAGGTAGGCGTAACAAGAAATATCATACAAAAAGAAAAGATGCAGATCAATGCAAAAATTATATACGACTCTTGGAAAAAGTTAATTATGCCATGGCAGTCATGCCTACTTCTTTACAGGTTTTTCATGGGTAAATATCAGTGTATTAAACATACACAAAGTATATTGAACACTCGGAGAGGACACCAGTAGTAACTGGAAGAGGGAGACTTCCAACATTACGGTTGTCTACACAGCAGTCAGAGATCACAAGAGCGATCTTTTTGTTAACATTATCATCATATAATGTAGCACTGGTAAATGGTTTCTTAAAATTCAATTTCACTTCCCTAAGGAAATTTGTGGGTGGCACACTCTCACTTTCTTTCAGTAGCCCAGTTTTTCAGACTTAAACACATTTCGCAGTTTTCTCCATTTGTGGTTTAAACATGTTTTGCCAGTGTCAGTTGCCCCATCATCTTGAGATGAATTCAGAACAGCCTCACTGGCAGCGATGAAATCATCTTCTCCCTTTGTGGATGCCAGGGGGGGCTTTCTCTGCCAACACTGCAGTTACCACCCCGCCGCAGAACCAGTGCCACCAGCCCAGCCCACAGTGCCTATGGTGCCCACAGCACTTCAGCCCCACAGCAAAGCTGCAGACTGTCCACCGTCCATCAGCTAGGCCTTGCTGAGGGTGTACCTCTTTGGAAAGACCAAGAGTAACTGCCACTGGTACAACAAAATGGGAGATTTAAGGGCAGCTTTAGGACGGCTCCTCTCTTCACCACCAAGTAAATGATTGTGCCAGAAGGCCATGGCTTCATAAATCTGGAAAAAAAAGCCCTACCAGGCCTCTTTTTACTTCAAATGTTCTCAAAGAACAAGAAACAAGACCTTTGATTGCCTGACACAAACCCAGCTCCTGTTTTTTTAATGACAAATTTAAATCACTCAATCAATTCAGCAGTTTGTGGATGTAAACTCCATATTAAAGTCCAGGGAGCCTCATCAGCTTAGATCAGTCACTCTCAAAATGCTGCAGACAATGGTCAGGCTAATATTTTACATACCAGAACACCTAAAAAGTCAGGTTTACCATGCAGTAGGGATGATAACAAATATGTTTAGGGGCATCATGGAAAATAAAGATCATAGAATCATAGAATGGTTTAGGTTGGAAGGAACCTTGAAGATCATCTGGTTCCAATGCCCCTGCAGGGGCCCAAGGCCACGTCCAGCCTGGCCTTGAACACCTCCAGGGATGGGGCCTCAACAACCTCTCTGGGCAACCTGTGCCAGTGCCTCACCACCCTCAAAGTGAAAAATTTCTTCCTGATGTTTAATCTAAACCTGCCCTCTTCCAGTTTAAAGCCATTCCCCCTCGTCCTATCACTCCATGCCCTAGTAAAAAGTCCCTCCCCAGCTCTGCTGTAGAACCCCTTTAGGGACTGGAAGGCCACAATAAGGTCTCCCCAGAGCCTTCTCTTCTCCAGGCTGAACAGATGTCTACTTGGTTTGTTCCATCCTCCTACAGAGCCACGAACATCAATCCCGGCCGTAAGCCATGCTGTGCTGTAAGGGCTCGTGTTTAATCGGTCGAGTTGAAAACACAAAAAGAAAGGCGGGCTGCAAAACACCGCTTCGGCATTTGTGGGAAAGGCATAAGCTGTTAGTATATACCCTCTGCTGGTTAATTTTCTAGCTCATGTCTATTCTCTCTACTCTTTCAGCGTATAAATCAATAGTACTCAGCCATTTTCTGATCATTTTTTGCAGCACACATAATTTCCATTACCATCACAGCCACTGCTGAATGAGAATTGCCATCCTTGCAAAATTCACGTGCTAACGATAGGTCTGGAGAGACACCTGCCAACACCGACAAGCAGATGCCCCTCACCTCCTCTTTGGCCACGTGGAAGCTCAGGGTCCGGAGCAAGCTAGTCCTTCAGGCTCCTTTTTGGTCAGCACTGCATGAAAGCCACCTTAGCTTGCAGATTTATTCCACCCCATGTTAGGGGTTTGAAATGGATGGCATGAATAACCCTGAGCATTCAAAAAAGAACTGTATTTCTAAAGGTTTTAATCAGCAGAGGGCTCTAGAACTACATTCTCTTAGGTATCGTGTTCCCTCCCATGATTAATCTGTCCCAGTTTTTTTTAGTCAATTAACATGCTGTTCTTATGGTACAAATGTTCTCTAAAAAAATTCTCACAGCTGAGCTGTCAAACACTGAAATTCAGTACATTGGAATGTCAGGTTTTTAACAAAGTCCTGGAGTTTGTAAAGTATAATCAGAACTTTAATGCCCAATTATGCAATCTTAGCAATGACTTTCTGAAGAGAATTTTATCACTTGCATTGTAAACCGGGATCATCAACCAGAACTGTACCAAATTGTTCCACTCAAGAAATACAAGGGCTGGATTCTTAATGGAGGGGTTCATCAGATCATCAGAAATCGCAGGTGTGGATGTAACAGCTCTGGAAGATTGAAGCACTTTGGCACATTCTTGCCATTCAGCAACAATGATTTTCTTTGGGTTTTTTTGGTTTGTTTTTTTTTTTTTAGTATTTCCCTTGCTCATGCGTGCTTTAGTCTGGTGGTCATCACTGTTTGCTCTTACAAAACATAAGGTTGTTCCTTGGCTCGGCTCATTTCGGTTAGCAGATGTTCTTCAAGGGCTAAGATCCCTCCCCTGAGCACGCCCAACGAATGCTAAATGTCCAATGTAATTTCTCACAGCCTGAAACAAGATTAAAAAAAACATGGACAAAGAACTAAGCAATATTTTAGCATCCACCCACCTGCTAAATTAAGTCTTAGCTGCATGTAAACAGTGATAGCCTTTTGGCAGCAACTTATAAATAGACATACAACTTCCATTGTACAATCTGCTCTGGTGACAAGAAGCCTAAAAAGGAGTGCGAGCTTGACCTAGAGGCATGGAGTTGTAAGCTAGAGAGAACCAAAATATGGAATTTCCTCTCCTTGACCGAATTAGCAGAACCATGGTATTTTAATGGACACGCTTTCCGTACTAGGTACAAAGTATTATAATCATTTGGACAACCACAAGCTAAAGCCAAAATTCCATTGAAGTAGGCACTAAGCTAATGCCAAACAAAACTGAAAAGATATACCCAGATCTGACTGAATTACAGCTATGCCATAATATTCATACCAACATCTGTAAAGGTGTTAAAATATACTCCTTATCCCACTTTAAAATGTTCAGGTTAATTCTTACAGGAACCATCAATAATATAATTTCATCTGCTTCAGAATACAACACTCGAGCAGAGGCATTTTATAAAGAATTAACTAGTTTTTCTGAGCTGCATCAATGTAGTATTTGATACATCTTTTTCCATAATCCAACTGAATAATCCCTATTTTGTCATTCTCACAGTGTAAGCAAAAGAACCAAGGTTTTTCCTGGAGGTTTTGTAAAATTATCTAGTTTATGATTTCACCAGTTTCTTTCAAATGGAATTATTCCGGCAACTTTTCTACTGATAAATATGAAAAACATGTATTGAGAAATTTCTCCACGTAAGCAGCACAGCAGCACACGGGCCACAACAGCTACTCAAACGTTCTTTTTGCATATGACATATTTCTCTTGCTATCGCCTGACTCTCAAAACACTTTAACGCTGACTTATATTGAAATATTTACAATGTATTCATAATTCAACAATTGAAAGATGCTTTGCCACTTTTCAGTCTCTGTCTATACGGATTCTCTTCGCGAAACCCAGAGAAGGCAACGGACAGGACCGCTGTATGGATGTGGATGTCCACATCAAAAAACAACCCAAAAAAACCCATACACTTGAATGATGTCCACTGAAGTACACTTGAATTATGTATGTCGAAGTCCTTAGTTCTGGGTGACTACCAAACAACACTGCACATATGGAAAAGAAATTAGAACTCATGCATTTACTAATGTACTAGAGGTAGTCGGCTCTTATAACTCGGAGATGATTCTGCCAACATCTAATTATACACATTCTTTCTTTGAGTTCTGTAACAGCAGGACAAAAATCCAACCCCTCCATAGCCTAATAAAGGCAAAACCCATCCTATCAGCACTCAATTTGAAGGAAACAAAATAATTTTGATAACAATTTAGGTATTTAATTCCATCTATTGACTGGTAAGCAAGGACATCTTGAAACCACCGTCAGAAGACATGAGGGAATGAGCCACCACCACCAGAGTTGTTCACGTTATGGCGTGAGCGGCGACGCACATAAAGAACAGCATTTAACTGTAAGTGCTGCAAGGCCTCGCAACAGGCAATATTTCCAACTCTCAGCTATGTTGGTTTTGACACTTTTACACAGTGTTGTCATGCAAGAGAGGGACTTGAAGAAAACTAGTCCCATTCTGCAGAAGACATGGCAAAAGCCAGGAAAAATGTACTGAGGAGCACTTTTTAGGCTTTCAGAGCCAGTTTCTCAGCCTCAGCTTTGTGGTGAGGTTCACCGAATTGAAGGCACATAACTGAGAACTGGGGAAAAGAAAAAAAAAAAAAAAAAAAAAAAAGGAAGAATATCCCTGTGCTCAGACTGTCAGCTGCCTCTGCCTGCTGAAAAAAATACATTGATCTAAAAATGAGGACAGCCAAGATGATGGCTGAGAGAAGAAGATCAGGACACTGTCCATTACTTTAATGGAGGGGAAAATAAAGAGAATTTGGAGTGGGACATGAAAGAATCTGGAAATGCATGAAAAATCCCCAGTAGTCAAGATGATTACAGAGAAGACAGGTAGGAACAGATAGAGGTAGCACAGAACTGGAACAAAAGCCGAACAAAAGCTTAGGGGAAAGCATTTAGTCAATACACAAGAAAGAGTGAATTGTAAATCCAGCAAAGGAATGCAATGATAGCTTCACCGATGAACCACTGTTCTTTGATTTCTTAGCAACTGCCTCAGACCTTTTTATCTCTACAAAGAGGTGATTACAGCTTTGTTGGGTCAAGTGACATATGGATCAGGACTGCCCAGAGTACAGTACTCTAAGTGCCACTGAACCGCATTAGAAACTGAACATGAACATCTGAATTTCAGCCTGAATGAGGAGAAAAACATTTGGAACAGCTTGGAATGAATCCCATTTCTCCCTCCCACCAAGGAAAACAGATGGTATCGGAAAGCTGAACAACATCCTAACAGTCTATGCTACTGTTCTCAAAGAATAAAAACAGAGAGGCAGAGGAGTATAGGACGGGAAGGAACTCTTCGGGTGAATTATGACGCCCTACTACAGCTTACAACCACGTCACGTAACTCTTACCTAAACTCTTCTAACTCCATCTCCAGTCAAACGGTTTCTTGCTCCTGGCCGGTCCTACCAGAATGTTCTTGTAGAACTTCACTTTTTCTCATACTACTATTAATAACTGCCCTGAATTCATTCAGAGGCTATTTATACCTCCTTCCTCCTTTGCCAACGTGCTCATTTATAGGTGTGAACTTGATAGAACAGACAAAAGTGTAACAGAATAAGGAAATTCAGAAGAAGCAACAGAAACTGTTACAAAGTCATCAAAACCAGATTCATCCCTGTAGAATCTTTTTTGACCTTATCTGGCTAAGTAAGGTATAAACAAAACAAATGGTCTAAAGTACTGTTATTTAAACTAACTGTTTTGATTCTTCTACCTTAATTGAAAGGGAAATAACAACAATAAAAAGTGATGCATGAAATGGCTTCTCTGTCGTCACATAAAGCAGTCCTGGGTTCCCCCAAGCTAGAAAGACGGTGCGGTCAGGGCTCTGGAGCATGACGTTAAGGAGAAGCTGAGAGGGATGGGTTTGTGTAGCCCTGAGAAGAGAAGGCACAGAGTGATGCAACTGCTCTCGTCATCTACGTGCTGGGGGACCGCGGAGAGGAGAGACCCAGACTCTTCTCAGGGGTGCACAGGAGAAGGCCAAGGTAACAGGCACAAGTGGCAGCACAGAAAATTCTGACTAAACATAAGGAACAAAGTCTCCACAATGACTGTGGTCAAGTACAAGAACAGTGGGGCCAAAGAGTTTGAGGAATCTTCACTCCAGAGCCACTCAAGAGGACGCAGCCTAACCTAGCATCAAAGCTAGCCTTCTTTTGAGCACGAGTTGGACCACAGGCTCTCTACTTCTCAACTTCAAGATCTCTAAAGTTCTATGATTTGGTTTATCCATAGGTTTTCTTTTGGCCATTCAGTTCATACACTGAAACTACCTAAGACTGGGAAAAAGAATTCAGAGGAAGGTCATGTTAACCTCTCCTTTTTATCAGGCGTCCACTTTCATTACATCATGCAGCAGCGTGGGAAAAGTTTTCTTGGAGTAAGAACATATTTCACTTTTTCCAAGAGACGAAAAAAAAATCTGCATTATTACGGTCCTCAGAAATGGAACAGAAAGACGAGCAACCATGGTTATGGTGTCTTGCAGAATATGAAATACATATAAACAATGTGGTCAGAAATCTGCCAATTTCTCCCTCTGAAATTTTGAATGATCGCTTGGTTTAAACTGTATTTGTAGGGAGTTATTTACAACTCATAACATGTAGTTACTCTCTTTACTCTCCAAAGTAAAGCTTTCAAACAAAGAAAAAAATTAAAAACCGTATGCATATTTTACAATTATTTCTTTCCTAGTTATGAACTTAAGCCCTATTATTTATGAAATTTAGTCCTATTATTTATTAAATTGGACCTATTCTGTGGTGCAGATGCTCACAAGTTTCATCTGCCAGTTAATTTTTAAAGACAACATCCTGAGTTTGAAACCATTGGTTATTGACGGCTGCCAAAATCAGGCTGGAACTGCTTTTACTGTAAAACTTTTTAAATTTGAGAAATCTTCTGAAAACAGGAATTATGTTTGGTAAGAAGGCTGATATCCTTCAGTTCAAAAAAAAATCATTAAGTATTTAGTAAGGGAGTGTGAATCTGAGATCTGTGCCTCTTCAACATATTCGACGACATTCGCTTCATGAAATGCCTTCAGCAATACCATTTATCCGAAATATAACAATGCCTTCAAATGTACATTCAGCTCTATTCTCAGCAAAACCATTCCTTCATACCAGTAGAGATTCGTTTTGATGAAAGCTATTAAATTAAATTTAAATAAAAGTTAAAATCAGGCAGATTTTTTTTATTAAATTCTTGACTCTTTCTGTTCAAAGTAATCTCTGACACATTTCTCCTCTTTTAATCCTACCAAATCAGACACCACTGACGCATTACTCCTGTATCCAGGTTGAAGCTATCTACTGTGATGAAACCAGAGAGCAATGACAAAATTCAACAAGTCCTTCCCCTTTATTACCTCTCTGCTGTGCTGACCACATCCAGGTCTAAACGCTCTGTATATCACAGGAACAATTCCAAGTAAGTTCCTTAGGCTGCCTTCAATTGGCATTGGAATTAAGGAATGAGTAACTATAAGCATGTTAATTCTAATATTCTGAAATCTTTTGCCAAACTTTACAAAACAGACACTTCTGCTTATGCATCTGGCCGTATTTCTTTATTTATCATAATAAAAATAAAAAAAAAGAAGGTTGGTTTTCTTTTTCCCTAATTTATTTGCTGCAGATAGAGCTATTCAAAAAACTAAAAAAAAAAAAAAAAAAAGAGGAGAAAGTTTGCAGCTGTGCAATCAGCTTCTGATAAAACCAGAGGCAGGTGACCCGCACCCCTAAATTTATATCCCTACGTGCAACAATTCAGGAACAAGACCAGTATTCTCCCAAAGCCTGGGCAACTGTTAGGACTGCCCTGTCCTTCTGGGTGACATTCGGAGGTCGCAGCCAATTTACGCTGTCCCCCAAACGAAGGGGCTGCGAGAAACCATATCCCAGTAACATACTGGTACGTTTATTTCCATTAGCAGAAATGTACAACGCATTACATCTCTGACCACTTCCTGGCTTTAAACGAACTGTTTGGAAGGTTTAAAAAGAACTGCCTTAGTTATTGAAAGCAGACAAGTGAAACGTAACCGGCTGTTTACTGTGAATACAATAGATTGGAAGGGATTTGGGGAGAAACGACAGGAAAACAGTTTTACAAACAGCGTGCAGAAATTATTCTGCGTGAAGGGCTGGTCGGTAAGAATGGATGAAGATACTTAAGCGAAAAGCGCGGAACAGACCCGTAAAATGAAATCTCACTTGAGTTCCTTTACCCACAGGATTTTAAACACTGTTTCTCCCCCTTTGTTTGTGAGGTTGATGGAAAAGTGCCCGTGAGGCAGAGGAACCCCACAGCACCGCGGAGCCGATCGGAGCTCCGCCGTGTAGGTACCAGAGCAGCACAGCGGTGACTCGGGGCTATTCCATTTTCATTTGGGGTTTACTCGTTCAGATTAGTTGGAAGCTGAGTCAAGAATATATACACATGAATATACACCGACAAAAGAGAGAAACCTGTTAAGTTTGAAAATTTCTGGAGAGATGAGGATGGAAGTTGCTGAACTGGTACTGTGAGATTTGTGAGCATCAATTTATAACAAAATCGTAAGAAAAAGATTTCATTTTGTCACTTTTCTATGATAAAAAAAAAAAGATATTATTTAGCTGACAAAGAACCTGTCTTCTGGATTTAGAAGATGATTATAATGGATGTCAGTCTGCGGGAGAAAGAAGTTCCTACTGGTTTAGAACAAGTTTTTTCTTGACATTTTCTTGCTTTTTTTCTTTTAGGGAATTTTTCATAAAAAGAACCGTCAGTTTAGAGACCCGTAGCTGAACTTGAAAGCTTGTTGAAAGATCTGCAGTATGGCATAACTAATGTACTGTGGCTCCCTTGAATTTTCAGAAAGAAAAGGGTACCAAATATTTTTACTGTTTTACGTACGTGGGCGGGAGCCAAATTTTAAGCCACGGTTTTACCGTCCCTTAAGCTGTATCATTTGTACACAAGTATCCCACTCAAATGCAGAGTGCATGCTTTACAAACGAAGTTAACAGACCTATAAAAATGTCTGTCCTGGGCTTTATTTCTAGAAAAAACCACGGCAGGCTGCCATTATGTTACTTCATGAGACTGTGATATTAAACCGAGATAAGGGAGGAGGTAAACAGATGTTCACTTCTTCCCGACCTCCACTTCAGAAACACACCATCAGTCAACAAAAAAATTCAAATTGGCCAAATTCCTCCACCTCAGTGTACAGCATTTGCCCTTTCCAAATAGCAATGTCAGACTCTGCTGTGACTGAAGATGACTCACAACCAAAATCTCAGTTCTTAACACTCAGATGAAATCAAGGTTGGAATTTTGCATGTAAACATTTACTTTCAAAAGTACATAAACATGTACTTTTAAAAGGACATTTACATATTACCATGCAACCACAAACACTCAAACACCAGCTTTCTAAGTAATTTCCCCCCCCTCGTATTTAGTCACGTGCCATTTGTTTGCTACCTTTATTTGTATAATTAGTAGCTCACAACTTTTCTGTGTGTCACAGGAGGTGATTCTTCCCCTCAGCACTGCTGAGGCCACGTCTGGAGCACTGTGCCCAGTTCCGAGCTTCCCAGTACAAGACAGACATGGGCTTACTGGGGTGAGCCTACTGAAGATGCAGCGAGATGATGACGGGACTGGAGCACTACACGTGAAATGCCATCTGAGCATAGGAAAATACTTTTTTAGTGTGACTATAACTGAACCCTGGCACAGGTTGTCCCGGGAGGTTGTGGAGTCTCCATCCGTGGAGATATTCCAACCTGACTGGACGCAGTCCTGGGCAACCTGCTTCTGCAGCGTGTTGGGCTACACCATCTCAGGAGGTCCCTGCCAACCCCTCTGATTCTACAATTCTATCATCTTTTCTAGTTAGAACGTCTTATATGTGAATTTCCAGTAAGGAGATGCAGACGCCTTCTCATCTTTAAAGAAAGGGAAGGAAAAGTGACACAAAACCAGAGTCTGTCTTTCATGAGTAAATGAAAAGAAGAATCTAAGACAAAGCTACCTGTCACAGCAGGCTCCATTTGTGGTGAAAAGCAAGTGACCATTCCTTATTAAGGAGAAAAGGGAAAGTAAAACTTCCCATAATCTAATCTGAAATTAATATTCCAATAATAGTGATTTAAACCCTCTGTATTTTACAGAAAAGAGTGATGTGCATGTATCTGTGATCCCTAATACAGACAGATGTCATAAACACAATACTGTGCACACAAAAAATAAACAGACTAAACATTAATAAAAAATAATCATACCAAACATTAATTAGTATCTCAGACGCTATTAAGTTTCATAAAAGTCAACACACAGAATATTAGGTTTATCCTCATTCAAAACTTCTCGTTTGAATGCTTTGTGGGCATTGTTTGAGGCCACTGAAACTCAGTACTTCTGTTTCAAAACAGAATTTCAAAGTTTGAAGACCAATGTCAGAATGGAGCCTTTGTTTAAAAACGCATTTAGGACATTTTGTATGATTTCACGTTGTTTCAATTGTAACAGTGCACAGTACGGCATGTCTTATCATTTCAAGTCATGTAGAAAAATTAAATACTCAGTGAACTAATTAGAGGAGCAGCTGTTTTTAACACCCATGTGTTAGACTGTGATAACATTTCTAGACTACTGAAAATATCTGTTCCTCCAATTTACTCACAAGGTATCTAATATTTTCTGATTCAAACTGTCAAGATGTTCCATTATAACACAAACAGAAGAAACTTTGACCAAAAAAAAATAAGGCAAAATGTATCAAATTGTCTGTAGTGGTTCAAAACAAAATGACACAAATACAATATTTTGACTTTCATATCTATGACAACCATATGCCATGTCAAATAATCTCAGATGACATCAGATGTTATTATGAACTTGTAGTGACAAGTAATGAACTAATTGAAACAAAAATCAATATATTTAGAAGAAAAAAAATACATTAAATTCTGACATGTTCCACATTACTTAGGAAAATGTCTTCATTTCTAAATTAGCTGTCCAATTTCAGATTTTGAGAACTTCAGGAATTTCCTCAAAAGTGTGCATGCAATTCTACTCTCTTTGAAATAGACTGAGAGATTCTGGTCCGGAGGGGATCCAAGTACTACTAACTGTGAGACAGTAAAAGTGGTTTTGATTAGTTCGCCTTCATACGGTGGAAATGCTCTTATTAATGCTTTCGGAGATGGACTTTGCGCATGCTGACCTAAAGGAACAGGGCTGAAATCACTTGACATTTCCCAGAATGATGTACGAGCATTTTTAAGTAGCCCTGACTGACAGCTTTTATAATCGTAAATATCTACACATTGTGGGATGACAAATGTTTCTTGTCCTAGCAAGATTTTCTTGCGTCTCGACAACAGCAAGAATAAAGGAGTTGGAACCTAAACCAGGGTCTACGTTCCAAGGTGATGCCATGAAATTAAGCACAACAGATGAGAAGATGAGGTCCTCTGCTTTTCCTGAGTTTCATCAAGGGGATGAACCAGCAAATGTATGTTTTAGGATCACTGGCACGTTAACTATGGGCTCTCCAATAGCAATCGCTCTGTCTGCTACCAACGGGAAGGCACGTCGCTGAAATTCGCTATGAAATGCTCCAGCTTTGGGAAACTCAACAAACAGCAAGCTTTGAGCTTTACAGCACTGCTGTACATCAAACTTCTGATGTAGTTTTCTGATTTTTTTTCTCTACGTGTGTTGTATGAGACACAGATGAGACAAAGATGCAATTTTCTCCTCGGAGAGAAAACTGCTTTTGTAGGAAACACCCCAAAATCGCTTAGCCAACTAATGTTACAATTTAAATGGCATTATCACTAGTATGGAGATCCTATAGCATGGATTCTATATCAATCTACATCAAAAATTGAAATTTGTGACTAATCTCCTAACACTTTAATAATATAGAACAACTTTTTTTTTTTTTTAAAGGAACATACCTCTGGGTTTTTGTGCATCTAGTGCTATGAAAACTAGCGCGGATGAACCAAGAGGGCCAGCTCAAAAACCCCATGTCAATACCTTTAGACTTTTTCACATCGACTCACACAGAAGCCCTTAGATTTGAACTACCATTGGCAGTTCATGCCGGAATATTATCTTATTCCGTAGAGGTTTCATGCCTCCTAATTATACGTTTCTTTTCTATGTATTTTTAACCTCGGAAAGTGAAACTGTCACCCCTGCATTCATAGCCAAATCCAAAGGAGGGGAAAAGGTGACGGAAGTCAGAATCACTGCATGGCTGAGGTTGGAAGGGACCTCCCAGGATGATCTGGTCCAACCCCCTGCAGGGCATCAAGCAGAGACGGCTCGAGAAGGTCACCCAGGACCACGTCCAGCCGGGTTTGGGTATCTCCACGGATGAGACTTCACAACCTCTCTGGGCAACCCGTTCCAGCGTTGAGCCACCCTCACAGTAAAGAAATCTCTTCTGTTCAGATGGAATTTCATGTGTTTCAGTTTGTACTCACTGCCTCTGGTCCTGTCTCCGGGCAACACCGAGAAGGGTCTGTCTCCGACTTCTTCATTTCCTCCCACCAGGTATTTATACATTTATTTAGATCCCCTCTGAGCCTTCTCTTTTGCAGGCTGAAGAGCCCCAGCTCTCTCAGCCTCTCCTCGTGTGAAAGATGCTCCAGGCTCTTCATCATCTTAGTGGCCCTTCACCAGACTCGCTCCATTAAGTGTCTACATTCAGTCAGTGTCTATGCAATAAAAATGACCAGGCTCTTACCTCACCTAAATTGGCATCACTATATTGATTTCAGTGGGAACTTAAATCTCTTTAGATAAGAGATGGCTCCTTATAGCCACCTCCTATCTACAGTAAAGGCAAGCGGTGTGATTGTAGAAGTAACCAGAAAAAGTTTATGCTAATTAAATAGCATTATCAATGCTGAGTAAGATGTAGTTGCCAAGAAAAAAAAAATCTCCTGATCTTCAGTTCAAATTCCTCATAATTATAATAAAAGAAAGATTTTGTAGTAGAGAGAATCCCCTTCAGAGGCAGATGCTTTGTAGCTCTTTGGGGTCTGTAATGCAATTTTTCCCCTGTTTGTTCTCCCAATTATAAGTGAGTTAATATCAACACATCCAAAAAAATATATATTCTGTACTGTTAAAAGCAATCACAGATATATAGTTGAGTATTGAATATATTGTTCCAAGTTGATAATGTTTTCAATTATAATATGTACTTCTCATAAACTCTACGCATCAGAGAGTAAGTTTTAACCAAACCTCCCACGAGCCAGCTCCACGTGACAGAGGTACTGATATAACGGTACCACTTTGATAAAGCACATATAGGTATAGCATTTTGTCAGGCTCTGTGATCACGAAATAGAGTGTAATACTTGTTTTGAACGGCTTTGAACTTTTTTTTGCGTTAATCACTTTTTGCTTGGGAAAACCGAGGCAAAGAAAGTACAAGAACTAAGACAGAGCGGAGGAAGGGGTTTTACGTTCCCTTTGCCTAAGCACGAAAGAGAGCTCTCAGCACGATTCATCACTGCACTGCTCAACCTCGAGGGTCACGGTGACCCCGAGGTGGAACAACACGTTGAGCTATCAAACACCAGACACAGGGAAAACAAGCTCACGGTCTCGCTGTCCCTCCGAAAGCCCAGCCCCATCTGACAGCAAAAGCTCGGACCAGTGCAAAGCACGGCCAGATCCCTGTCCCGCTTCCAGGGGAGCGCAACAGGGGTGCGCAGGAGCCTGTTCGCTCACTTTTCTGACTTCGCTAGAGCTGGGAGAAAAAACAAACACCACCATTATGAAAAAAAAGTTCAACACATTTGAAGCAAGAGCTTCCTGTTACGGGTGACATCCTACTTTTCCCAGAGTTTCCCCTACTTCACCCAGAGTTTTGCCACTGAGTTCCTCCCAAGATGGAAGCAGGACTCGGGGAAAACCTGATTAATTCAATATTCTCTCAGAGAAGGAGATGTTTATATTCCGTTCTGCTTATTGCAAAAATCTGCTACCTCAGCATGATCCAAGAAAAAAAAAAACCCAACCATTGCAGTGTCAGAACTTTTTTACTCTTAAAATCATAGAGCGAATGCCTCATTGTGCAAGGATTGCACAGCCTTAGTTAAATCTCTTGGTCATAAAATGGGTTTCCTCTCTTCTGTAAAGCAGCAAAAATCCCTTAACTGAAGGTGACGCATTAATTTCCACTACTGGAGAATCTACCCTGCTGGTTAAAGATATATACATTTATACATCTATGCTAAAAAAATATTATTCTATTAAAAAAAAACCCAACAGTATATTATCATCAGCAAACAGGTTTTGAATCTTGAAGAAAAGTTCGTGGAAAAACAATTATATATTCCCAACGAGCAAAATGACGTCGTAAAACAGAGATTCCAGACCCGCATTGCGTTATGGTATTTTCATTCATTCATTGCCCACACGCAGAGGCAGAAGTTCAGAGTGTTCCAAGTGCTACTCCCACTGTACTCGCCTTGACATATTTTTGACATCTGTTGCTGGTTCTTTTCCTTTAGTGAGCTTTTACACTCAAAAATCAAGCCGGATCTTCTCAATTCGCTCCTGTGGCCAAGCAATTTAGAGACGGACTACAGACTTTAACCAAACTCATTTGGGCTGAATTTCACCAACAGTAGAACTTGGGAAAATACAAAATCTTTCAAAACCACGTTAAAAAAAAAAATAATCAAAGAAAGCCTCCAGTTTCTACTGATATAACCCTCCCAGTAGATAGATTAGGTTTTTAAAGAAAAAAGTTTCTTACTAGAAAGGAGCAACAGAGACTACGGAAAAGTTGTTCCAATAGTGGTACGTACTGCTTACGGTTCGTTTTGTACTCTTCGAATTCACTTTCACTGGAATGTCGGCTTTGCAAATATTCTCTTTCACTTCATTTCAAAATGCCATAACAATAAAAACGCGGCAAACCCTTTTGACAGATTTAGATTGCTGCGCATTGTTTGCCTGATTTTAATTAATTGCAATATAACCTTTTCAGGGAGATTTAACGCCTGTTCAACTAGACAAAAACCTTTAATTTCAAGATGGAAACAATTCAGTGAAAGGTATGTTTTCATTGCCCCTTCAAAGCTGATCCGGTACACTTATGACCTTAAAGACACTGGTATTTCTCCCTCGCCGAGGGAGCGTGCCTCCGACACCTGAGCTATTAGCTGACCATCAGCGGGTAGCCGGAACCCACCGTGCTTGGGTAAATCTGTAACAGTGCCATTTATTTCAGCAGATTTCATCTCACGTAACTAGGAGCAACATTTTGTTTTAAAATGAATAGGGAAGTCTTAAAAGTACTTGAAATTTAGCGCTCTCCGGACTACACAGACGGTGCACCGCCGAGTGCTGCACTGTCAGTGAATTCATTCAGATGATTCTTGAATGTTTTCCTCCTTTTTGTTTAGGCATTAGAATGAAAATCGAGCGAGCGCTGCTGAGCTCCCTTTCAGGATCGCAAATGTGTGTGCATGTGCATCAACTAAACAGCTCTGATTACAAGAATATAAATATTTATTGAGGGAAAAAAGGGACTATCTCCCCGGCAGTTATTCCCGTAGCTGTGGATTTCTGAGTAGTGACCATGTTGATTCACAACGGTTTTTCCTGTAGTGGGTTTCTTCAAAACAAGAAAAAAAAAAAAAAAGAATAAATTTTAATTAACTATGGTTAAAGAGGACCCAATTTAAAGCAAGTAGGTCAGCACCTGCTCTGAAAAGACTGCTTTGAATGAAGTCATTAGAGCAGTGCTTGTGCTGAGAGCTGCGTACCGTTTAATTTACGCTCTCTATCCCTCACGGAGGCCCAGCCTCAGCAGTTAACTTCCAAATGCATGAAACAAAATGGAAATAACTTAAAAATGAAAAAAGGGTGAGCTCAATTGCGTCTGTCCAAAATGGGAGCTTTCTGCTGTCAGTCAGCTAACACAATCGTACCCTTTGTATGAAAGGTTGATAATCTCATAAAATCAAACTGATCTTTATAGTAGGCCGGTTCTGATATCTTGACACCATGGATCACAACGGGGAGAAGTTATTATAATGGACGTTTGAGACGGAAATATAATTTTTATTGATTTCTTTTTAGTGGTGCAATAGAAATATAAATATAAAAAACCTGCCATACACATGTTTGCCAATAACACAATTTAGGATGAAACTAAATGACGGAGAAATGGGGAAAACTGAGTCATTCTGCATCTTATGAAAAGTTCTCCAGCAATTAATTTTCAGAAACTCTCTATATAGTCCTTATCACAATTTAATATTAGGACCAGCACAATGTCAAAGAAGTGCCAAGCATCAATCTGCATCCCCTTTGCCCAAGCTCGTAAGCAAGTAGGAAAAATGCAGATCATGAAGCTCAAGACAAAAAAGCAGATCTCCCTTGCATCAGGTCCATCTTAAGCTCAACACAGCACCATTTCTGGTATTTTGGTCCAACTCCTATGAATCATATGTGGCTGACAGATAGAGCTCAGAGGGTTGTGGTTAGTGGTGCAGAGTCAAGTTGGAGATCAGCAACAAGTGGTGTCCCTCAGGGGTCAGTACTGGGTCCAGTCCTGTTCCATATATTCATCGATGACCTGGATGAAGGGATAGAGTGTACCATCAGCAAGTTTGCTGATGACACAAAACTGGGAGGAGTGGCTGACACACCAGAAGGCTGTGCTGCCATCCAGTGTGACCTGGACAGGCTGGAGAGTTGGGCAGAGAGACACCTTATGAAGTTCAACACGGGCAAGTGTAGGGTACTGGACCTGGGGAGGAATAACCCCACGCACCAGTACAGGTTGGGGGTGACCTGCTGGAGAGCAGCTCTGTGGAAAGGGACCGGGGAGTCCTGGGGGACAACGGGATGCCCAGGAGCCAGCAGTGTGCCCTGGTGGCCAAGAAGGCCAACGGCATCCTGGGGGGCATCGAGAAGAGCGTGGCCAGCAGGTGGAGGGAGGTCATCCTCCCCCTCTGCTCTGCCCTGGGGAGGCCACATCTGGAGCGCTCTGTCCAGTTCGGGGTTCCCCGGGTCAAGAAGGACTGGGAACTGCTGGAGAGGGTCCAGCAAAGGGCTACGGAGATGAGGAGGGGACTGGAGCATCTCTCTGCTGAGGAAAGGCTGAGGGACGTGGGGCTGTTCAGTCTGGAGAAGAGAAGACTGAGGGGGATCTCATCAATGCTGATCAGTCCTTCAAGGGAGGGTGCCGGGGGATGGG
>NW_009648149.1:1532121-1546851 GCF_000708025.1 Charadrius vociferus
GGGAGTCTCCCCCTCTGGAGCCATCCCAAACCCGCCTGGACGCCGTCCTGTGCCACTGCTGGAGGTGCCCCTGCTCTGGCAGGGGTGGCACTGGGGGAGCTCCAGAGGGCCCTGCCAACCCCACCAGTCTGGTACGCTGGGATTCTGTGAAACCCGCCAGTCCCTCAGTACCGAATACATCACCCCGGACTGACCACACTGCCTCTGTGACCGCCCGTTAAAAGCGGGGGAGACACGGCCCCGCGCAGCAGCACACTGACAGCACGGTAAGATTTCCAAAGCCAACTGGAAAGTCTCTTTGATGCCACACCACGTTGCTTTGTGTCACTGCGAGGGTGACAGGTTTGGGAGCTCCCTCCCGCACACGGGCACCCGCAACTTCCCCCGACATCCTGTGGCACTCATGAGGATGGGAGGGCGGAGAGAAGCCTTCTCCAGGCCACCACAGGGGGCTGTCCCCGACACCGCCATGTACCACATTCCCCTCTTGAGTATTTCTCAAATTTTAGACGTTAAAGAAAGAGGGAAGAACTGTGCAGTGCTCCCAAGTTGGAAAAAATAACGGACAAGGATTAAAAAGTCACTGGATTGGCTTAAGCATGAACAGAGAGACAGAAGTTGGACTCAGAGAAACAAGTAGAACCCTCCAAAAATTTCCAACTGAACATTTTTTTCCATTGAGAATAATATTTTCCAAAAAAAAAAAAAAAAGAAACTTGCCATACAAACTTTTTCCTACAAGAGCTTTGTTTTCCAAACAGGAGGTGTTAACAGCGTTTTGATAAACTCAAGATGATCCATTTTAACCTTTCTAGAACAGAACACCAAAATAACTCTTCATGTAAATGTTCTACATCCTCTGCCAGACTCTGAATTAAGCGTCTCGGTTATACTGCAATGAAACACGTCAAGTGACCACTTCTTGGTGTTTTCGTAAGAAATTCTGCACTCTTTGTTCCAACTAAAAAGAAAAAAAAAAAACCAACAACAAAACAAAACAAAAAGAAAACCCAAAATTCCTCTGGAACTGAAACTCCACAGTTTGACCAGCTGTAGCTTCCAAGACACCAAATCTCTCCCCAAAGTAGGATGCTTAAAGCAGGCTGTGGCTTGAATGCAGCTTCCCCGCAGAAATGCGGTACACTCAGCTGTACCCCTGAGGAGCACCTGCACTTTTTTGGAGGAAAAAAAGGCATATGGGAAGGAGAAGGTGTCTCAAGCTGCCTCACACACAGTCTGGACAACTCCGACGCTGAAAATACAGATGGAATGAAAAGAAAAATATAGAAATCTCCCCAGCAAACCAAGGTACTCATTAAACAGTGCGGCCTCTTCGGTTATTGTCTTGCATGATTTAATCTTATCACTTGGCAGCTGCGTGACATACAGATAGCCAGTGCCAGTCACCCACATCCACAGTTAGACATGATCCAGGACAAGAAAATGTCCCGGGGGAGAAAAAAAGCACCCGTCAGAAATGTTTTCATTCCGTATTTTTAGAATCAAGACAGTAAGGAAAGTAACAATATTTAAAAGCCTCGCGTTAAGGCTGTCTGCATTCTACTACAGAACGCTGTTGCTTTGTACAGCACCCCCAGGGGAAAACCGCTTTCATAAAGGCTTTTAAACAATATTTATAGGTCCAGTAACAATAATATTTGAAAGCCTTTGCAAGGCGGCCTTATAGCTCTAGGCTAAGTCTCCTTCGTTATTGCCCCATTGTGCACCGCAAAATGGCAGCGTGCAATTGTACTTCCATAGGTCTCCCACAAAAACTCTTTCAAAAGAAGCTGAAAAATGAAGCACTTCAAAGTTAAGAAACACCCAAAATAGGTTGCCCTTACAACCTTAATTTTACTCATTTTAATGACTGCAACGTGACCCAGTCTTTAATTGTGCGGTATTATCAATCTGGTCTGGGCTCTCTGTGAGGAGCAGTACTCTGAAGGTCAAGGTGAACGTCTAAGAATTAAAGTCTACCAAGTATACAAAAGAGCTGTACGTGACACACAAATTCATTTTCATAAACGTGGAAAGAGGAACAATTTCCTTTCAGAATTACCCACTGCCGAATGTCCACATACCGCACCAGAAACCTGCAGCACCAGAATGTTCCACATTACTGTAACACTAAGAACAATAAGTAACTGATTTTTCATCGGTCCTCAGAAGCTGCTCTGATAGTTATTAAAACTTGAAACTAGAAAGAAAAAAACCCTAAATCACAACCAAAAAAATTTTAGCCAGAAATAAGCCTGGGAAAAAAAAAAAATCGATCAAATGCTTCATCCAGCCAACTTATAAACCACCAGAAGCGTGTGGATATCCTGGAAATTATTCAGCCTGCTTAATTATGCATATTGATACTGTTCTGTCTATAAAGCAGAGAGGAACAGATGTAGCATTAGAAATTCAGCCTCAGACGAGTAAACACCAGTTTCAGTATAACAGTAAAGCAGTTCTCTTTTGCATCTAACTTTTCATGAAATTTTAATGAGGGAAAGGATAAAACAAGAAACAAACAGTCTAATAAATTTGTCCACTAAAGGTGGCATAGTGGGATAAATGACCGAGAACCTGTTTCTGCAAGTAGCAACTATATTTAAACATAAAAGCCTGATTTCTAGATATTCTCAGCTATAAATATACCTGAAAATGGTCTAAGACATATCCATATTGCCTTCCAAATATATAGTATTTATCCCTCTTACCCAGTTCAGCCTGCACCCAGCTGACACACGGGTGCTTCGCTATTTCCCCTTTAAAACTTTGCATAGAGCTGAGCTTAAGGCCACTCTTCCTGAGGTGGAATCCATCCTCTGGATATCATAAATGCATATTTGGCGAAAATAATTCCAGTGGCATTGTAAATAAATCTTTTCTATTCTTCAGAACATGTAATACCTGGAGGCACGTACAACCTGCAAACACAGTACATCACACTCAGTTTCCTACAAAAAGCATTAATTTTGTTAGAAAAGCCGCTCCAAAGTCTTCAGCGACTTAAAAGCATTTTTCCTCCAGAATATATTGTTTGTTTTTCAACGTCTAGACTTGATTTACAGCCTTGAGAGCCAGACTATGAGCACGAGAGCAATCTTCCCGCCATGCTGTGCCCTTCCCAAGCAGGACGTGACAGCGGCAGCTCTGGTTGCACGTTGCCGGTTAGAACGCCAAGATTTCCAATGCACTTCCAAAATGTTTTAGACGGCAAAAAAAATCTCTTAGGGATGAAGTGAGACGTACAGGTGGGTATCACTTGAGAGCATCATAAATTGCTTCAGATTTGGAAACGTGGCAGGGGCTCATTGACTTGAAGGCTCCAGCTAAACCCACCTTCCAGTCTACACCTGCACACATCTGGCAAGCAGCATAGAGGAAAAGCATATTCCTGACTAACTTCCAGTAGCTAAGCCCTAACGGCCGGCAGGAACTCACGTGAATACAGTGAAGGGCAACTCATACGGGAGCGTTATTATCTCTAATTATCAATAAAACTGTCAAAACATTCCTGTACAAACTAGAGAAGAGCCTGGACATGCATTTATGCCCCACGTACTGGAGTTCACCACGTTGCCTTAATCAGGTGAGGATCTCGCTTCCACTTACAGAGTTTTTAATATTTCTATTCTTTCCTCTTGAATATTTTTGCTATCTTCAGCAGCGTCCCTCTCTTTTTCTCCACCCTCTCTCCCATTCTAGAAAACCAACTTTATGACAACTGCTTTCTGGAACCAAGGGCTCACGCTTACCAATGCACGACAGCAATTACAAGATTGGATATTGTTTTAGAAAGCATCAAACCCATTTTTAGAATCATAGAGTCATTGAATGGTTTCATCATTTCACTGCTGTTTTAGGAAAGAAACTTAGTATCAAAGACAGCCAATCCTCTCAGAGGAACAGAACATTATTTCCTATGAGCATCAATAAGACGAATGTTCTATTTTAGGTATTGTGACTCTCCAAAAGAAGACAGAAAAGTGTATATAATGTAATACAATGGATTTCAACCAACTGTCTGATACTGCCGGCTTTGGGTTTCCTAATAAATCAAACTATTGGAAACCCGTTCTCAAAATGGATATATCACCCTTCATGTCCGATATGAACGTTCAAAAAATTGGGGGAAATAGGAAGAATTGTAGCAAAGCATTACAATGTCAGACGACCATGGGAACAATAAATACAGAATGAAGCACTACCAAACATCAGTCTGTATACAAGAGATGTATTTATTTAATATATCACTTCATCTGAAAGATGAAAAGTCAGATGCATCTATAAAGAGCACCCAAGGGAGGATTCTAGCCTGGGGAAGAGTACCGAGCTTATCCCATAAAATTAGAAACTGCTGTCTTCCATTACCAGAAAATTTACTTGCAATTTCTACACAATGAGTTTGGAAACTAATTATGTCACACACAGAATGGAATTTATCTGAAAACAACCAATACCACAGTTCAGCAGAACCAATTCCACTGTTTCAGATCAGCAGCTTTCCTTGTCACGTTAAAAAAAAAAAAAAAAAAAGTAGTCTTGAAATAGTGATTATTATCTAAAATTTCCAATGAAAACTTCTAGAGTAAAAAAAATACAAACTTTAAAATGAGTATGTGAAACCAAGCTTCCGATCGATGTGAACGCCCCATTCTTCACAGGACTCAAGACTTGGAAAAATAAGTAATTCTGTGACTCTCAGTGGTAGCAAAGCCTGCTTTCCTACGGATATATGCTTTGTGTTACATTTCCTTCTGGTCAACTGAAGCTTTTCCTGCAGCAGGGATATTTACAAAGTCTGTTGGCTTTGGGGTTCTCTCTTATATGAGTTCCCTTTACAACTTTCCTCCTCAGTGGGACGCCTGTGACGCCACTTAAAAGTTTTCTTTTTCTTCTGTCCCCAAATATGTGAATACTTAAGTATACTGGAGAACTCCCACAGCATCCCAGACTGGTGAGGGTTGGAAGGGCCCTCTGGAGCTCCCCCATCCCACCCCCCGCCGGAGCAGGGGCACCTCCAGCAGTGGCACAGGACGGCGTCCAGGCGGGTTTGGGATGGCTCCAGAGGAGGAGACTCCCCCACCTCTCTGGGCAGCCTGTGCCACTGCTCTGCCGCCCTCACAGCAGAGAAGGCCCTCCTCAGGTGGAGATGGAACTGCCTGTGGTCACCTTTGTGCCCGGTCCCTCTTGTCCTGTCACTGGGCACCACTGGAACCAGACTGTTCCCATCCCCCGGCACCCTCCCTTGAAGGACTGATCAGCGTTGATGAGATCCCCCTCAGTCTTCTCTTCTCCAGACTGAACAGCCCCACGTCCCTCAGCCTCTCCTCAGCAGAGAGATGCTCCAGTCCCCTCAGCATCTCCGTAGCCCTTTGCTGGACCCTCTCCAGCAGTTCCCTGTCCTTCTTGACCCAGGGAGCCCAGAATTTGACGAAATCAGTCAACAGGATGAGAAGTTCACAGAGCAAGACAGAAGGAAATATTTACACGTACACTCACAAAGTCTGACTGACGAATCTCGGGTCAGTTGAGCAATAGTTTGCTAACGCAGAGCCATGGCTTGCCCAGCTGTGCAGTGCCACCGTGCTCCGAGCTCCCACTGGGAGATAACTGAATCTCAGGAGGCTCCAAACAGTACCATAGGGAGCTCCACGTCTCCAGGCTCTTCTGACCAGTATCCTCCTTCAAGGTACTCAGAAGTCTGGAAAGTTTGAAAAACCAGAACCCATATGAAAACTCACGCAAGACCCAGTGCTGTGTCTGGAGGGACATCTCAGAAACCTCCGTTATTTTTACCACAACCTTCAAACTGGATGTTCCTGAGATTATCTTCCTAAAACTAATTTATGGCCCTACTAGGTTTGCACTGGAAAATCAGAATTGTGGTAAGTAACCTAAATATATATATTTCATACGAATCATACCAGCATCAGTTTATTTCAAGCAAAGGCAAGCAAGTGCTCTCCATCCTTAAGAAGAGGAGTGGAAGGCGGTCCATCCAGCAATTCTCATTCTCTATTAATAGGAGCTTAAGTTCCATGAGAAGGAATTTGGGATGGCACCTTCTGTAGCGCTCTCCGTGTATCTCACTGAAGTAGCACAGAAAAAGTACTTATTTTCCCGCTGTTACACACTTTGTCTGTGTCATGGTTTTGGTAGGTTTTCTCATCCAATAGAAATGTTTATTAAAAAAACCCAAACAAACAGAAACGTAGCAAGCCACAAAATTTTAAACCGTTCTTAATTAAAGCAAATAATAATACATCTTGTTGTAGTGACTTACATGCAAGCATCAACAAAGCTAAAGTAACCACAAGCGTTTGTAAACCCAAAGTGGTCTCAAACGTCAGAGCGTGATACCAAATTAATTTTCACAGAATCTGAATTATATAAGCACCGTCCAATATCCATCATCTTCTGCAGTCATAGAAGGCAGTTTTGAAAAAAATGAATGCAACGTGGATGATATATGCATAATTCTGGGCTGTACTTTGTCATCCACTACACCATAAATCAGCTTTACAGCTAACTCAGCTGACTCCTGCAGCCGTTCTTTTCAACAGGAAAATCCTCCAGAGCACATTTCTCCCTTAGCAGTACATGTTCCATGTTTTTTTTTAATCTGGTTTTCAATATTAGCACTGTGGCGACAGAAAAGAATAAAGGTTTCCGTAAATGCAGGAGTCCCTGTCTTTAAGGGCAGCTAAGCATAGGGCCACCAGTTGGGCGAATTGTCCACATTTATGGACAGGGACGCTGCCAACAGCACAAAAAAAAGTGGAGACAATATAACCCTGCGCTGAAATATATTTGAGATGGAAATGAAGCTTCTCTCGTTGCCTCAACTTGCCACGGAATCTCTGCAGGGAATAACCGAAAATGGGAACCTTCCCACTCAGGGGTTAGTACGTCTGGCTTTCTCCACTGGATGTATTTCTAAAATAACTAAGATGAATTTGCTTGTATTTAGACTGACCTTTTACAAGTATCGGATCAGTATAATAGTTTTCTGTACAATCCTATAAACAAAACAACACTGCCACTTTTTAGGCAAAACTTCCAACATCTTTGAAAGTCCCACATGCCGTTGCTTGGAAGCAGCGAACGATGAGTCAACACAAACCAGTGCCATCTCTGTATCCCACTGATTAATACCGGCTATCAGGAAACTAAGTTGCTCACAAGTCTCCGGCAAAGAGCTAAACCCATCGTCTAAGTCCTGGAATCACTTCCATTCACCCCAAATCTGTGAGTGATCGGAAAAGAGGGACTTTGTATCAGTGGTATTTCCAGCAATTGAAATAATTCAGAGCTTAAAAACAGCTAGACAGATCTGCACGCCAGGGGATAAAACAAGGTCACCTCTGCAGCTCATTGACTTGCTCTGGCTCGGCTCCTTCTCTTCTGGATACCTGGCACATCGTACTTTCAGGGGATCCAGTTATTTTGAAGGCAAACAAGTCATCTCAGACTCTATATCAAGCTTGCAAATCGCTCTCTAGAATGAAGCCTCTAAACTTTGCTTCTTTTTTCTGTGCAGAAAACATTATTTTCACTTAAGAAAGGGTGATTAAATTCTTAATTACCCAACTTGCACATAAAAATGTCTTTCAGTAGAAGTAAATGTGGTTTTTATAGATAGAGGTTAAAGCCCAGTTTGAAAATACGTCCCTTGGTGTCTATTCAGTAACTACCAAGCTGCTAAAAACTGGGAAAAGTGCACATACATACTTAAATAATGTCAGAGGCTCCCTCTGGACGCTCGGTGAGGTGCATCACACCTCTATATTTGCCAGCAAATACACAACATCTGTACGCCGCAGTCAGAAGGCAGCGAAGAATACGGCACCCTGGAACGAGGCCTCAGCCCCTGCGGAAAATCAGGGAGCTCTGCTAAAGTCAGAGGCATATTTATGTGCGCTCTAAAGAGAAGACTTAAAATAGCTTTAATTTCACTTCGGAAAACAATTTCAGCGAGCATAAATGCAATTGCACTCTTTAACATTCTAATTATATTGTGGCGTCTCTCCTAAAAGGAATTTTAAAAAAAGGATTTTCCCGTTAGGCAGTTCATTGGCACAGTATTTACTGTCAAAGGTGCTGCTGCACTATGCGCAGGTATCCCCATAAGACATTCAACTCCATTTTAACCACAAACTTTGGATATACTAGCAAAAATATCCGGATGCACTGCTTTGAGGACTGTAAGAAAGCTGAATATATGGCTAATAATAGAATCATAGAACCACGGAATGCTTTGGGTTGGAAAGGACCTTTAAAGCTCACCCAGTGCCACCCCCTGCCCTGGGCAGGGCCACCTCCCCCCAGCCCAGGTTGCTCCAAGCCCCGTCCAACCTGGCCTTGAACACCTCCAGGGATGGGGCAGCCACAGCTTCTCAGGGCAACCTGTGCCAGGGGCTCACCACCAAATTAAAATTTAATGGTTAAAGATGGTCACATTGTTAATAATAAATATCAGTGTGATATAATTTCTATAATTTATTATCTCATGCAAAGATATTTTTCTCAGTATAGCTAATCTCAAGTGTTCAAAAACTACACAAACACTGATTTTATCCTGCGCACGAGGCCAACAAAGAAAAGAAATGGAGATGTGTAATTTTTCTTCAACTCATTGCGACAGAACTGTGTACAAACAAAAGTTACAAATGGATTTTAATAAGCATTTGGACACGTGGAGGGCAAAAAGCCCAACCAAGACCAAGGAACACACAGACGTAACGCCTGGCTCAGGCAGTCCTTAAGGGGCTTCATATTGTCAGGGTTTTGGAACGTATACCAGGGAAGCATGATGTTGCCCAGAGAGGTTGTTGAGGCCCCATCCCTGGAGGTGTTCAAGGCCAGGCTGGAGGTGGCCTAGGGCAACCTGGGCTGGTGGGAGGTGTCCCTGCTCATGGCAGGGGGGTTGGAACTGGATGATCTTCAAGGTCCTTTCCAACCTAAACCATTCTGTGATTCTATGATTACCACAACCATTAGGTGTTTGTAAGAAGAGAGATCTAAATGCCGATATACCCACCCCGATTTCTACTTCTCCCTGCCGTTAACAGCTGACTGGCAAACTATCTACCACATACCCCAGGAAATACACGCTGCCATCAAAACTTTTTAGAAAAATAACAGGACAGGAAAGGGTAAGGCTGTAAGGAGCCGTGGTAGGAACCGATTTACTTGTGCTGTTTGTACGAGCAAAGAGAAAGAAAGCTTTCAAGAGAGCTTGCTGTAAAACCCCCTGCCTTTCGGAGAGCCGCATTCTCCTCTCCCTGCGCGGTCCTTCCCCGGGTCGATGCCACCCACTGCCTCCGACTTGCCAGGCTACGGACATGCCCTACAGCGAGCAGCTGCAGCCAAGGAACGCCACCGACCTATTTGCCCTCATTTCACATCCTGCCCGGCTCCTTCAGCTGCGATTTTACCACTTGTATTTTCCGAACAGCGAGGTTGGCTACCATCCATTACCTCCTTTGTGCCATCTACGCGAGTTCAACGGAAATCAATACAATTTTATTCGGGTACCACAGTCTGCTCATAAAGACAGCGAGAAACGTGTCACAGGATGAGGTCAACCAGGGTCCAGTGCTGCAAGCATCCTCTCCGAGGAGTTCACAGGGGGAATGGCCGTTAGCTAATACTACCTAATGATAAACATTTTAAGCCTTCGGTCCTCAAAGATTACAACTTTAAAAAAAAAAACAAATGAAAAAACAGGCAACAAAAAAAACCCAAACCCACAAAAAAACCCCCCAAAATTAGTGCTATAGCAAGGAGAGAAAAACAAATTTTAAAGGATTTGTTTAAATAGGTTATAAAAGTATACCTAGGAGGTTCCTCCACAGCACTGCATGGAGACGACAAAAGAAGGTAAATCAGACATTTAAGTGCTGAGTCGGGAATTTTTCCTTTTTAACGAAGAGGGAGTACACACAAATGTCTACTGACAAAAGCAGCTGATTAGGGGAATACTGAATCCAAGCGGAAAAAGGCGCAGATACTTCCCAAATGTGTAAGACTATAAAAAAAAGACAGAAGGCCTCATGACATAAAGCTGAAGCGCACATGAAAGATGGAACGGAAAGCTAAAAATGACAAAGGGACAACCGCCCACCACACATAGGAAAATAATACAAGAGTAATAAGGATAGGTAAGTGCGCCTGGAGAGCGAGGGGATAAGCTACATCATGAGATAAATTACCTCCTTTGAACAAGGGACAGCAACTTTTTTTGTTGCCCCTACAGCAACGCATTACGGAGACGAACTCACTCCGCAGCTCAGTATCTATTCCAACATCTTTGCTCGTGGGAGGAAGAAATAAAACTTCCCACAGAAGATACTGCAGCCCAGGTCCGCCTATAGGCGTAAGCATCTTCACTGCCGGACCACGAGTGAGCCGAGTCAGGACCTTGCTTTCTTCCATTTCGCTTCCCATCGACCTCCAGAAAGATGAAGACATTTTTTGCAGCAGCAAAAATTGGCTCTAAAAGTGGCGGGAATCACTCACGTAAAACATCGAAGAAAGAGTGAAAGGAACTTAAGTAAGGGGAAAAGCGAGGTGGAACATTGCATTTTTCTTCAGTGGTCATGAGGGAAATCAAAAATGTAGGAAAAAAGCTTCCTCCAAAAATTAACAGTTAAGCACAAGTCTAATATGAAAGAAAATTACTGCAAAAAAACTGAGATGGAAAAGATTATACCCACTAACGATTCACTCCGCATTAAAGTGAGAGAGGAGAGATGAAGAGAAAAAGAAACCTAACCCAAATCTCTAGGAAGGGCTCTTCCTCTGGAAAATTAGAGAACTTGGAGAAATATGTACTGAGCAAAATTAATCAGCAATTTTTCCAGATGATAGATGATAGCTAAACCGTCTGATAATAAGAGTACAAAAACGACATGAGAGGAAAGAAGCAGGAATGAAAGGAAAATTTGTTGTGGCTGCAAATCTGAGTAGTGATTGAAGACAAAGCACAGAAGTCAGAAAAAAACCATAAAACATTTCATGACTGTTGACAAATACACTATTTAAAACCCTCTCGCCACCTTCGTGAGGTCATAACGTTCCTCACCAATGTTGGAAACGGAGGAAATCACAGAAAGGGATAATTCCTGAAAATCACAGGGAAACGACAGGGATAATTCCTGAAAAGAAGATAACACGGAAATGAAATCTTCTTTTGTATAAATGATGATGATGTAAAAAGATGAGGACGCAAAACCAAAGCAGCAACAACAGGTTATTTTAAAGAGTAAATGGCACCTAAACGAAGCTTATATGGTATTGGCAAGTACCCCAAAGCGAACCTGCAAAATCGTGTGCTCCTGTAACGAGATGGCAGTCTGCCTGCCTTGGATTTTCAACCCTTCTGCTCTAGAAAGCGGGTTTAGCACCCAGCGACGTGCGACGGTAAAGAATCCTGGAACACCCCAAGCGCTTCCCACAAAAAGGCTGCGGGCCACACCAACACAACAAGCGCTGCATTTTGCGAGAATACAGTAAAGCAAACGATGTAAGGAAAGTTCTGAATAAAACAAGAAAAACAAGGCAGAGACAGAACACGTTTGAGAGACTCTGGATTAAAAAAGAAGATACTGACACAACGGACAACACGAAATTTTCACTTTGCCCATTATATTTTATATATTTTCTGGAAACAGTCCTCTGATTTTACTCTGAGAAGTTTTCAGCAAACGCACTGCCAACATCTAGTTTGCAAAAACAAAAGTCTAAACCCTCCACTAGGTGAGCTATCAGCCTTTTCCTAAAAAGATCACTGGCTAACTACATCAGGAATTTGTATTTGCGTTTTAAGGCCAGAAATAATGATTTCCAAATTAGGGAAAACTAGACATGATACCTGGAGGAGATGCGTAGAATGACAGAGTTTCAAAGCACTGCAATTATGTGAGCCAAGAGGTGACAAACGATGTTCCCAAGACAGAAAACAAAACAGAAGAGGTACGGGGACAACGCTAAATACCAAAGCCATAACACGCAATAAACTGTGGTGTCAGTTATACAATATAGGAATATTTGCCAGCAATGTAAACCAGCCAACTCCGTTCTCAGAAATACTTACGCCACATCACTTAAGTAACCTGAAAAATGACTCAAATCCATCTAGATCTTAAGAGAGAGTGCAGTTCAAGCTTTTACCACACCTGGCGCCTTGTATTTGGCTTCAGCCGCATGCTTCAGAATATTAAAAAATGTCAAAGCACGTTCGGGGAGTTATTTTCTTGTTTCTCAAATTTGAAAGTAACATAAATTAAGACTGTAGTCGCTGCAACAAGGTGTAAATGTTTGGAGTACATACTGCAAGGAAGCACACTTTTTAAATCCTGTGCGTATTTCTGATTTTTTTTTTTTAATGAAAAAAAAATATATTGAAAAGTAGAAGCAAAACATAAGAAAGTGAAAGGAACAGATGACAAAATGGGTTTGGGACTATAAAGTAAGTTACTCTGAAGCTCATGGAAACTATGCTGGGAAACTGCCGATGGCCACTTGGTAGCCCACTTGCAGAAATTCTGCCTACTGCTGCATCTACTGCATTAACAAGAAAGAGCCACAAAGGAATTCTCAGGTTTTAGACTATCGTCTCTGCAGCAGTACAAATATGTTTTACCTTTCATGCTCAACTCAGAAATCTAAAAATAAACTCTGCTAAACATGCTCGCCGCTTTGCAGATCTCTCCCCGACTGGATGAGGGATGCCCTGCAGCACCCCGTACCCCCCTGGGACTGGGACGGGGCAGGAACGGGCCAGGAAGATCTAATTAGCTTGCTTATTCTACATCCAGTTAGCTTTTTTTTGTTTTATTTAACGTATGGGTGAATAGAAAGAAAAGGATATGTAATGTTAAAAGAATCCCAAATCATTGTAGCATTAGTATTTCAGTTATTTTACACTGGCGTGGCAGCATGCTACATTTCTCTTCGTCTTCACCTCAAGATACTCTCCGGGGCTTATTCTGTGTTAAGTACCTTAATTGAAAAACCTTCACAGTAGGATTGTCTGCAGAAAATCATAACTTACCAAACCTCACCCAACTGAACGAAAGGGGAAAATACAGACTTGGAGTCACTACCAGACAGTCACCTCTTTTCTCTCTTTTTTTCCACTCTCCTCCTTTTTTTTTTTTTTCCTTCTTTCTTGCTAGAAAGCAAGAAACACGCACCTCTGCTATGACCAGCTCGCTTGCTTTCATTATTCAAGCGTTGGTCCCAAGGCAGGGGCTCAGCGGCTCCCCGGCGTGTCTTCCACCTGCAGATAAGCAGCAGTGAGCAACACACGGCTGCTCCGCCACGGTCCCCACTCGGACCTTGGGAGCCATTCATCACCGCCGAGATGGATGTGGCTTCCACTGGAACTGCTCGTGTTTCATCTGGGTAATTTCATTTCATTAGCTTCCATTTCCAAAGCGCATACATTTTTTTTTTTCCCCCCCGTTGTACAGATGTTCGTGCCGACACAGGCAATACATCACCCTAAGTTGAACAACGCTGCGTTGTTTCTGCCACCAAGCCCTCCAACGCGCTCAGAACTTAGGAAACCACTTGTGTGTACAGCTGAAACTTAGAGCTTAGGTTTAAAAAGCGTAGAGAAAAAAAGTCTAAGAAAAATATATTTAATAACTTTTGCCTTTTTCTGTGCACTCCAAAAATGAGAGTCATTAGCCTGAACGGGAGTTATACGCCGACCCCGCTTTAGGTGCATGAAATCATTGGACTCCCGTTTTAAGCCTAAATTTCACATACTAGTGCCCAGAAAAACAATGACAAAACTGTGCTTTCCTTTGAAGAAGCTATTTCTGAGCCCACTTGTGACTTCCCAGTGACAAGCTCCGGAATTCGTTTGTGCTTTTGTTCCAGGGCCAACCCATTAGTCCGGTCCGATAGCGAGATGCCACCATGGGTCTGTAACTCAGAGTTCCCAACCGAGGGAAGGACAATCTGTGGACTCCCACAGCGAAGGACGTAACTCACAGCCTACAGCGCTACAGCTCCACATCGCACTGTCCTTCTCATGCACCAGATGCTCCTTCTCTCCACAAAATATATCAGCAATTTAGAAGAAAAATACAGACATACAAGCAGACACATTCAGGCACTCATATTCACACGTTGAAATAAGCCCTGTGGGGATCTGCGCTGGATGCAAACCAGTGACGGATTTATTCTTCCAGTTTTGCCCATTAGATTTTGATTCCAGTATTTTCTTTGCCAGAAATGCCCGTGCCCCTACGGCCTTCACTCAAGAGTAAATGCAAGAACACCACGAGCGTCCAGCAACCGAGCAGACTCGGGTCTATGTGCACGATGTGAATACATGTGCTGAGATTCCAATGTTTAAAGGACTGCGTATGAGCACGTATCTGACCACACACTTCCCTCACAAACTTGGTCAGACCAGAAGAAGGAAGGGATTGTGAAAGCTACTGCTTCAGCACAGCATCTCCTGAGCAGTCCTGCATTGCTGAGGAGGACTTCTACAACACAGCACTCCAACAGCTTCCCACCTCCAACCTTCCAAACACCGGCGAGGTCACAGAATCACCGACTCCCAGACTGGTAGGGGCTGGAAGGTCCCTCTGGAGCTCCCCCAGTGCCACCCCCGCCAGAGCAGGGTCACCTCCAGCAGTGGCACAGGACGGCGTCCAGGCGGGTTTGGGATGGCTCCAGAGGGGGAGACTCCCCCACCTCTCTGGG
>NW_009648149.1:1547276-1553969 GCF_000708025.1 Charadrius vociferus
CGGTCCCTTTCCACAGAGCTGCTCTCCAGCAGGTCACCCCCAACCTGTACTGGTGCACGGGGTTATTCCTCCCCAGACGCAGTACCCTACACTTGCCCGTGTTGAACTTCATAAGGTTTCTCTCTGCCCAATTCTCCAGCCTGTCCAGGTCACGCTGGATGGCAGCACAGCCTTCTGGTGTGTCAGCCACTCCTCCCAGTTTTGTGTCATCGGCACCCGGAAGCATCATGTCGGATGATCATGGATCAGGAAAACAGTTAATTTGTAGTACACAGTTGTCAGATTAAACTTGCTATGAAAAGACTAAAAATCTGTCCATACTTCCATCTTCATCTGAAGTCCCTTACTTTTTAGAAGGATAAGCTACCCAGCTACATGACCACACAGACAGCCTTACTTTTTTTTTTTTTTTTTCATTTATATAATCATCCCCTGGCCCTTTTCATCTCTGGCACAATGACAAAACAGCAATCCTTTTATATTAAGAGGTTATTTATTGAAGCAAAACACACCTGAACAACTTAAATCAGATTAGGAGAGGAAACACAAATCTCATGGCCAAAGCATCTGGTTGAGCGTCTGGAGACATGCATCGTGTTTTTTTGGCTCCGCCGCAGGCGCCACGCGACAGCGGGCAGCTGATGCTCCCCGAGACTCCAGCTCCCCACGCGCCCCACTCCCGGCACGCACCGATGGCTTCCCCACTCACTCCAGCCGTGCTTCGCACACCAGCGAAGCTCCTACAGAGGTGGGCATCCTCACCCGTGCTGCTCACAGCCTCCCTCGTCCCAGCCCAGGGGACAGTCTGGCTATAGGGAACCGCTCAAGGGACAAAAAATGGGGGTTTGATCGCCTTTGCCTTTAGCTGACGTCAGGGGTACAGCGATGTGAGGACACTGCTGGGGTCACCTGTGATCAAATTCCACTCTTACTATGAGAATCATACCGCTAATTAATTTCATACATATTTATTTCATATTTTGTACGGTATGTGGCATTTGGGAAGAGGCTGTTTTGGTCCCTGGCTGATTTCCTTCGCCAAAATTACTCTTGCATTGCCCACAGAGAGCTGAAGCGCTTCCAAATGACCATGGCTGCCAGCAAACCAAAGAATCATAGAATTGTTGAGGTTGGAAAAGACCTTTAAGATCAGCGAGTCCAACCATTAACCTCGCATTGCCGAGTCCACCACTACACCAGGTCCCTAGGAGCGTTTACACATCTTTTAAATACCTCCAGGGTATTCATTATTAAATACCTCCAGGTTTACCTCAGGGAGCTGTAGAGAGCGAGAAGGCCTCCCCTCAGCCTCCTCCTCTCCAGGCTGAACCCCCCCAGGGCCCTCAGCCACTCCTCACCAGACGTGTGCTCCAGACCCCGCACAGCTCCGTTGCCCTTCTCTGGACACGCTCCAGCACCTCTATGTCCTGTTTGACATGAGGGGCCCAAAACTGAACACAGCACTCGAGGTGGGGCCTCACCAGTGCCGAGGAGAGGGGGACGGTCACTGCCCCAGTCCTGCTGGCCACACCGTTCCTGATACAGGCCAGGATGCTGGTGGCCACCTGGGCACACTGCTGGCTCATGTCCAGCTGCTGTCGACCAACACCCCCAGGGCCTTCTCCACCGGGCCGGGTCCAGCCCCTCTGCCCCATCCTGTAGCACCCATGGGGTTGGTGTGACCCAAGGGCAGCACCGGCACTTGGCCGTGTTGACCCTCACACCACTGACCTCGACCCATCGATCCAGCCTGGCCAGAGCCCTCTGTAGAGCCTTCCTACCCTCAAAGGTTGACACTCCTGCCCAACTTGGTGTCATCTGCAAACGACGCACCCATCACCTCCTCCCGTGGCTCCCCTGCCAGAGAGACCCCCGCACTGCACTGCCGGGAACTCGGCCAGTATCCGACAGCAAAGCCCACTACCAAAGCAAAAGACTTATATTAATGTTTGTGCGGTTACATGTGTATATTTCTCTGCTTATATTTTATATATTTATCTATGGTTGTGATGTTTACATAATTATATGTCTATATTTATATTTATAAATGTCTGTGCTTACATTTATACACTTGTGAATTATATATTTATATTGGCTTGTTAAATATAAATATTTAAAGAAATTCACATTGTGACTAGAGAAACACTGGAAAGAACAAAAAATTATTTTTGTAGCTGAATAGGTCCGATGTTTGTTCCTTAAGAATTAAAAGACATCAATAACTTTATATTCATTTTCATGTTAAAAATGATGGGGGTTTTTAAGTTCTAGAATTCCTTCCCTGTGCATCCTCTACACATAACTCCAACTGACATTAATGGGAATTATATGAGCCCTTTTTAAAGAGCAGAATGAACCTTTTAGCTGCAAAACCTTTAGGATTACTTGGTGGTTTTTAGCCCCTGGTGCAACCTGAAGATAAGAGCTCTCACATCAAAAAGGAGGTCTATGTTTTACAAAAAGCAGGGAAAGAAAAGTCGGCTGCCACATGAGGCAGTGATCTTTCACATTAAAGGTCAAACTTTCCTTGGCGTATGCCAGGTTAGTCCCCTGACTGGGACAGAGTTACTCCAGTTCACCGCACTGGGGATTTGCCTGCTTCTGTCGAGGTCCACCATTCCACCTCCTACACACAAACTCTACGAAATTTTTTGTGGTCTGTCAATGACATTCAGTGCAAAAAAGCACAATGCGGCATATTGCAACGACGCAGCAGCTGCAATGCTGTGTCCAGCTCTGGAGCCCCCAACAGAGGAAAGACATGGAGCTGTTGGAGCGGGGCCAGAGGACGCCCCGGAGATGCTGGGAGGGCTGGAGCCCCTCTGCTGGGAGGACAGGCTGGGAGAGTTGGGGGGGTTCAGCCTGGAGAAGAGAAGGCCAAAAAGGGGAGACCTCAGAGCCCCTTCCAGTGCCTAAAGGGGCTCCGGGAGAGCTGGGGAGGGACTTTTTACTGGGGCATGGAGTGATGGGATGAGGGGGAATGGCTATAAACTGGAAGAGGGGAGATTTAGGTTGGATATTGGGAAGAAATTGTTGGCTGTGCGGGTGGTGATCCCCTGGGGCAGGTTGCCCCGAGAAGCTGTGGCTGCCCCATCCCTGGAGGTGTTCAAGGCCAGGTTGGACGGGGCTTGGAGCAACCTGGGCTGGTGGGAGGTGGCCCTGCCCAGGGCAGGGGGTGGAAATGGATGGTCTTCAAGGTCCCTTCCAACCCAAACCATTCTGTGATTCTATGCCCTCAGCTGCCCTCTTCTGAGCAGCACTGTCAGCTCTGTCTCTCTTGCAGGCTGCCTCCTTCAGGGGAGCTTCCACAGGGGTGAGATGTACAGTGTGGTCACTTCAAGCAACCAACCAAGAACTCACCCCCAACACGTGCAGCAGAGAGATCCTCAGCATGCTGTGGTATACTCCAGATTTCTAAAGGAAATTACTGAGTATTATAGCAACCCTGTGCAGTCCATTTTTACTCACTGATGCAAAATACCAACGGAACGTTAGTCACCGCCTAAGGCGATGCATCTCTGCATCACTGCTTCTGCTCATCAGCTCCATTCAGTCACTCCTTCGATACAGATTAATGGCAAGTTCATTCTGTAAGTGCTTATTTTGGGTTTCTCACTCCTCCTTCCATCCCAACAGCAGATCACAAAACTGAAAAACTGCAAATATTTTTTTCTTTGTGGCAAAAGCATTGGCCAGTGTTTTCCAACTGGCTATAAAAAAAAAAAAAAGGGTAACTTTTTTTTTGTTTTAATCCCAACAGTCAGTCAAAAAAAGATCAGGCTCAATGTTAAATATTAACGATTCATTTTGTTCCCATTACAGGACAGCTCAGAGGCAGCAGCAGTTCAAGGCAGTTTCAGAGCCCTCCATACCTTTAAACGCGCTAAGGCTGGGGACACGCGTGTGCATCTGTCACAAGTGATTTTGCTCCAACTCACTGACATTCTCCTTACGTACATCATCAGGCACAAACTAGAATTTTTGGGTCAGATCCAAAAAAAGAATTACTTTACTCTTCCAGACGCACATGGTTTCTAATGCTATTTCCCATCCATGGCTGCTAGCAACAATTAAAGACTCAGCGGATCTGTAAAGGATGTTCCCGCGACTGAAAGCGGAGGGCAGGGCACGAAATGGAGACGGAGAAAGGGACGGCTGACCGGCTCGGGGCTGGCTGTCCTCAGCCACCCTGAAGAACCAGGACTTCTTCGAAAGAGCTTCTTCTCAGCTTCCCGTCTGCAGCGCCTTCACTGGAGAGCGCGTCGCCCGCGGCCTCGGCGGTGCGCAGCACTGACCGGCGCCTGCCCCCGGCTGGGCTGGCTCTGCGGGGCCAGCGGCAGGGCTGCCGTCTCGGAGCCACCTTGTGCCCCCTCGGATGCTCTCTCCGCAGCGTGGAGACATTCCTACACTACGTTCTTAAATACAGATTTGTCTACTGTGAGTTAACCTGCGCTACTTAGTACCCGCGTAGATGCTCCTGCAGAAAGGAGCGTGGCGGCGGCCCCGAGGTTTGCGGTTTACCCTCCGCCCGGTAGAAAAAGAAACAGCCTGCGAACCAGCAACAAAACCAAAAGAGTCCTAACCCGTTCCCGAGGAGAAAACAGGACTTCTGAGAAGAAATCCAAACGCAGAAGTTACAGGTATGAAGAAAACCTGCCCCCCTCCTCCCGGCAGATGGCGGAGCGGTGCTGAGCACGTGCTGAGCCAGGAGGAGGTGGACACAGACCGCTAGTAAAATGACAGTATTTAACAAACATGCAAGTTACCTCATTGAGACACAACTCACTGGCCTTGAGCAACGTTTTTGCTTCTTTTCTGCCAGTTTTGTGTAATTGCCTTTTCTTTTGCTGTTATCACAGCACCGTCGCTTTTAAATCCCTGTCCAACGAACAAGGCAAGTCCCTTCATTAGCAGAATCCAAAGGATTCCTATACTTTCTGAGAATAGGAAAACCATTAACACAACTGCAACACAGATGGCAATCAGCTCTGATTTTTAGAGGCACTAGGACATTTGGAATAGAAATTTGGTCTTTTAGATGGAAGATGTCATATGGATATCACAACTTTTTTCTTTTTTGCTTTTGTAACACTTTACAGTTGCGCCTTCTATCAGAGGACATCCAGGAACGATTTAACCACTTCCCAGTTCATCCTCGCACCTCAGAGACTGCCTAGCACAAAAATAGCGTCCGAGTATCCCAGGTGTTTGAGAAATCAGAATTACACTTAAAACTGAGTTCAGCTTGACTAATATTTATTTAAGCAGAGCTGAATAGCAAAACTTGAAGCAAAGGATAAAAAGATTACAATAAGGCAGACAAAATGTTCATATAGATTATATTTAACCGAAATATTTATCCTTAATTATTCCAGTTAATCGCTTCTGGAAACCAAGAGGCCCGGCCTTTCCCCAGGGCTGTAGAACTTGTAGGGGCGTTCTGAGGTTAGCTCCTCTGTGGGCAAGGCAATAAATGAAGAAAGAAATCAATCTTTCTATTCTGTCTTCCTTTGCTTCCTCTAGGAATCTCTTCCCTCTCTTACCTTACAGAAATGCCAGCAACAAACTTTTATTTCCAAACATGATGGCAATAAGAGACTGGTTTTCTCTCGTGGGCGATCTGAGACTGAGTTTCGTCCTCCCTTGCCGTGTTCTCAGCTGCGCAGTTACAAAATGCAAAGGTAAAAAGAACACACTTCCCTTTCCCTGGAGCTTCTCTGAGATTACATCCCTATCGTAGTCTTTAATTAGCAAACTTTTCTGTAGTTTAAACGGTGTTCTTGCTCCCCTCAGCACTGCATGACTCTCAGCACTACAGAAACACACTGTGAGAAGAACCCCCAAACACACCCTTTAATAAACTTCTCATCTCAAGTCCTCCAAAGACACCATCCGTGATGATCAGCAGATGACAGCTCTGGAATTCGGAGTGATTCCTCTCCCTCCACCAGCCCCCACACCGCCAGCTTTTGTCTGTCCAGTGGTTCGCTCTGCCACAAAAAGTCAGCTGAGAAACATCCCAATTTTGGAGGCAATCCATCCACCAAGCCCGCACCGTGGTGCCACCCGTGGCCTTTGGTGAACTGAGCGCGGAGGCACAGCACTGCGAGTCTGCCCGTGCCCAGGCGGCAGTGGGGCAAGGATGTGCTAGGGGCCACCAGCCCCCACAGCCCACGTTCACCCCACCACCTTCCCACTGCTGCCCAGCACCAAACACACCGCAGCTCTCACAGCAGCACTCCGACCCGGCCACGGCTGTGCACAAAATGGACATATATCATAGAATCATAGAATGGTTTGGGTTGGAAAGGACCTTGAAGATCATCGAGTTCCAACCCCCCTGCCATGGGCAGGGACACCTCCCACTAGACCAGGCTACCCAAGTTCAAAGCCAGGCTGGACATGGCCACCTCCAGGGATGGGGCCTCAACAACCTCTCTGGGCAACTTGTACGCACACAAAATGGATATATAACGACAAGGCAGCTGTAACGCATTCTCCACCACTGGAAAGAGAAGGACCTCCACGCTTCTGCACTTCTGAGCCTGTGATACGGCCGTGGGGTGGGAGATGTCCGCTGCCAAGCTCAGAGAAGACTGAAGGATGGCTTTGCTTAACTCCCATGTCACATTCATTCCCGAATAACGCAGTCCTTTGCTGTGGTAGTCTCCAACTGCCCGAAAGGCTTTTTTG
>NW_009648149.1:1553983-1554723 GCF_000708025.1 Charadrius vociferus
GTTGGCATAGGAGAGGAGTCCGAATTCAAATTATTCCAGGGGACCAACCCAGGGCATCAGCTTGGCATCACTTTCCTTCCAAGTTTCACCAGACGTGTGAGGAAAGGTAGAAAATCCTGCCCTGGTGACTCAAGAACCCCTCAGCATGGTCCAGCATTAGCTAGAAGACATTTTTGTAGTCTCTAAACAGCAGTGGGGATTTCCCTTCCTTTCTTAAAATAGGTCATCTTATTTCTCAAATCTGGCAATGGCTCAGTAGATAAGAGAGCCATAAACAGCTGAGAAAGTACGAATTTCCCGACAGTACGAGGCCAGCGTATACAATCAGCCAAAAAAAGCCATTTTATTACCCAGTAGCTCGTATTGAGAAAAAATTACATTTTAAGGTAATATTTTCCTGACAAATAAATTACCAACCAAAAATATCAAGAATCAAATGGTAGCTCAACAGCTATTACCTCTTCCTTCACCGCTGGGTTTTGATGAATTACTTTCCTTGTAAATAAGCAAACAGAACGACATCGCCTGTCTGAATTTGTAAATGACATTACCTTTTTTTTTTTTTTATATACTGCTATGAGGTACTGTCCCCTTTTCACTACTCTTACATATACCCTGCGAGCAATCTGCGGCATGTTAAATCATCCCAAGAAGAGCATCCTTCCGCAGCACAGCCTGGAGCTCAGCAACGAGCGACGGCCACGCAGACGGCCCCACTCTTGCCAGACCGGCTGACAAAC
>NW_009648149.1:1554733-1564812 GCF_000708025.1 Charadrius vociferus
GGTTACACACCAGGTAAGGGCAGTTTTCCACATATCGCAGGAATTAGTTTGCTTTCCAAATGGGATTTAAAAGCGCCCAGGCCAAATGGCTGTCCTGCTGCTCATGGCCAGATTTTAGGAAGAAATCATAGAATGGTTTAGGTTGGAAAGGACCTTGAAGATCATCAAGTTCCACCCCCCCTGCCCTGGGCAGGGACACCTCCCACCAGCCCAGGTTGCCCAAGGCCACCTCCAGCCTGGTCTTGAACACCTCCAGGGATGGGGCTTCAACCACCTCTCTGGGCAACCTGTGCCAGTGCCTCACCACCCTCACAGGGAAAAACTTCTTCCTAATGTTTAATCTAAACCTGCCCTCTTCCAGTTTGAAGCCATTCCCCCTCATTCTATCCCTCCATGCCCCAGTAAAAAGTCCCTCCCCAGCTCTCCTGTAGCCCCTTTAGGGACTGGAAGGCCACAATAAGATCTCCCCAGAGCCTTCTCTTCTCCAGGCTGAACCCCCCCAACTCTCCCAGCCTCTCCTCACAGGAGAGGTGCTCCAGCCCTCGGATCATCCTCGTGGCTGTCCTCTGGACACGCTCCAGCAGGTCCATGTCTTTCTTATGTTGAGGACTCCAGAGCTGGAGGCAGTACTCCAGGTGGGGTCTCACGAGAGTGGAGTAGATCTAGAAGAAAAATAAACTGATCGCTTATGGGCGCGGTGACAATATTGATGTCTCTGTTGGCCGTTCTAGCGTTGGCTTCAGGAGAATTTATAGGAATCTCTGGGGGTTTATTTCAGCAAGAACCACCAGGACGGCGCAGGCCCATCTTCTCTGCCCACTTCTATTTTATATTGGGTCTTCTTTTCTAAAAACAGCATCTTTAGAGATTTGATCTGCATTTATCAGGAGACTTTGACTTGTGCTCCAAGACTATCCGTAAGTTGTTCGCAGGTTTAATTACAATAACCTCTTCTGTGACATATTGCACATCCTTGGCACGGAGAAGTAGAACGGATCAGGCAGCTTCTGCCCCAAGAGATTCATCGAGAAAACGGGATAATCGGAACAGTTACAGCCCTGTCAGCTCGACACTGATCCCGCACAACGTAATGGAATCAGCTATGCACAACATTATTTATAGAGAATTACAGCAGCCTGATAAAACTAATGCCAGTACACGTGTGTATATATATTAAAAAAAAAAATGCAGTGTCAAACTAGCCTAACCAGTTTCTTCAGGTGGGATTACAGGTATGGGAGACAGCAGCACCAGTGGTAAAGTAACATAATGCAGCAGGCGGTGGATTTACTGCCGTACAGCTTGTGACTGAGAAATCAGAATGTTATAAATCAGTGCATTACACTAAACAGACTTGAAAGTCACCAGAGAAACATTTAGAAAAGACGCTTAATTGTAAATGGGGAACCACCACAGAGGAGCGCGTTTTTAATCAAGGTCTCAGTTTGGGGCCTTCTGTTACACTACCTCTTCTCCAATGACTTAAGGAGACACGAAATCATTTCTGTGCAAGCGAATTAAAACCAGCTGAGCTGAAGACAACGAAGAGAGCAGGCGACTGTCCTTGGCTGGACGAGAGGGAACACGCGAACAAGGTCTGTTACAACATGGCCAAACACCGTCTTATCAGTGGGGAAAAAAAAAATAATCCCAGTCTCCAGCTAGACCTAGCAGAGCAAAAGACTCCAGGAGGGGAAGCGGTGAGAAAGGACCACGGACCACGCAGGACGGCTCGGTGCAGTGCAAGCAACGGGAGGGAACGGGCTCAGTCCATTAAAGATACCCAAGAAAGTCAACGGGAGGAGCCCCAGCTGCTGCCGGGACCACTGTGCTGCGGTACGACTCTGGGGATGATAGATTTGTTTGGGGCGTTAGAACATTTGGAGTCAAAATAGAATATAAAATGAAGAGTAAAGCCACCAGCCCGCTCCGTCTGTGCTCCCCACAGCCGATACGTCTTCCGCGGGAAGAGGCTGCCCTCGTGAAGCCGGCTGCGCAGGGTATATTAATGAGACCCGCACTCCGAAGCGCCAGCCCCGACAGTGCTGCTCTGAATTAGGATAAGATCCAAATACCCACTTTCCACAGCTCCGTTCTCGTAGGAGCTAATTTCTTCCTGATAAAGCTGCAAGAGATTAAGCCTCAAATGTGAAACGTTAGCAGAAAAAGAAACGTTCAAAGGGCAGGGACTAAAGGAAAGCCATCCAAGTCCATCAAGTCACACTAGATGCTGGATAAGTCAATGAAAAGCAGTGAAAAATGCTCAGATGTGCTGAACGGGGCTATAGGTTTTTCATTAATTGTGACTATAGAGAGGATAAGACGCATCCACTTAGCTTGAGAGGAAAATGAATAAGAATATTCAAAGCAGCTTCAATATCACCCCCAGGCTGATTATCACAGTCTTTCCCTGAAGAAGAGCTTTGCTTTCAGTGTGCTTTTTGTCCAGCAGGATGAAGGACACGGTTATTGATGTCTTCCCTTCTATAATTCTTTTTAACTACATGTATTTTCTTTTCACAGAGCCAGAGGAGATGCTGACACATCCCCAACCTTTTTCTTAGAGATACATCAGCTAATATAAATCCTACATATGTGAATTGGAAGTCTAATTAATTCACACTCCCATGATTAACAAATGTAACAAGTTATATTTAAAACATTTAACTCGTAAGACTTAATAACACGCTTTTTATGGTAATTTCCCTTTTCCAACAAGAAAGTTTCTTTCTACCAGAACTGGGAAGTAGTATATTTTTAAAAACTCTGAAACTGGAAGCGATGTTGTAAACTATCAAAATCAACAAAGCCTTTTGGGGACAATTAGAGCAGTTGAGGATTACTTCTAAAGTTATTTAAATGCTGGTATTAAGAAAAGTTCGTAAGAAGTCCGTTATGAAGAACACTACAGTATTCCAATCGTAAACTGCATTAGTCCACAAGCTGACATTTCAAGTGTGCTTAAATATTATAAAATATTATACTGTCAATTCTGGATCACTCCTCTCCACACTCTTGACTGCTCAGTTGCAATAGAAAGTACAACAGTCATTTTCGAGTGAAAGGCCCCCAAATATGTAAATTGACTGGCCTTAGGTTTAATCTCACCCTTACAGCATCATCCGCTTACAAGGATTAATAAAACTCTCACTCAACTATCAAGCGCAAAGAAACATACGCTCAACTTAGAATAAACAAAGGTCACTCGGACCCAACTGGAAAGGCTCCAGCTGGTGGACAGAGTCCCGAATAATTTTACAGGGAAGTCCCCGCTAATGCTAATGTATGCTCAAAAAAACCCCAAAAACAAAGCCACAAAAAACCCAACCGCTGAGGCACACGGGCTCAGATTTCTAAAATATTTAGTCACTGCACTCCCAGTTTCGGAATAAGCTCTGACTTATGCAAGAGCTTCTGGAAAGCGTGCCGTGTGCTTCTCCACCACCAACTCAGACAAGACAGAGCGGAGCGCCAGCCTAAGACGAGTTACATAAACGAGCGTGTATCAGGATGAAGAACAGTGGAACGCAGGTCTGCGCGGCTCATCAAGAAACAAAAACAACATTTAAACGTACTGAAAAGATTTAACTATCAGGTATTAAATCAATTGGCAAAACTTCAAGGGTTTCCCACAACTGCCGGGTTTCTCACGGCTCATAGCGCTTCCCCATCGGAGAAGGAAGAGATAAAAGGTCGGGGGAATGGGTATGACTGCACAACGGCGTAGGCACGATGACAACTGTCACTCCGTGGCTGTGCTCCACGAGAGCTGCCAGAACATGCCAGCTTTGCCTTCTCTTGCTTTGCTCCGAAGAGGAGCAAAACAGACGCCGCCCACCCGGAGCGCGGTCCTACATCACCAGCATGAACCAAGCAAGAAGGAACCAGCACTCCAGTCCAAATCACGCTGCACAGAAACCTTCCCCATCCGTACAGGTGAAAATCGGCCATGATAAACATTTCACTTCTTACATTTCAATGCTGCTATAACCTACAGTGAAACACCAAGGTGAGGTCCCTTATTTGCTTAAACGCCATTAATGTCTAAACTAACGTTGTTTTTCAAGATCTCAGTGTTTCTGAGCGAAGATGAGTTTTTATTGTCACAGTAAAATGAACGAGCTGAGGACAAACATGTCAGAGGGCTCTTCGAAGAACTTTACAGGTGTTAGCGATGACATCACTGATGATGTTCATGTTAAAATCTGCATTTGTCCGAATGGATAAAGACAAATTTGTTTTAAATGAAAATTCCTCCTTAAGCTTTTCAAGGGTTAATACCTCTAAGGCAAATTTAATTGTATTTAATTTATAAGGGAAGACTGTCTATAAATAAATAATATATACACATAGGCAATAGAGTATTGAAGAGGGGAGATTTAGACTGAAGAGGAGAGATTTAGATGAGGTATTGGGAAGAAATTGTTGCCTGTGCGGGTGGTGAGCCCCTGGGGCAGGTGGCCCCGAGAAGCTGTGGCTGCCCCATCCCTGGAGGTGTTCAAGACCAGGTTGGACGGGGCTTGGAGCAACCTGGGCTGGGGGGAGGTGGCCCTGCCCAGGGCAGGGGGTGGCACTGGGTGGTCTTCAAGGTCCCTTCCAACCTAAACCATTCTAGGATTGATTAATAAAAATGTAAAATTACCCTACCACAAACAAACTTGAGCCAATGTGGGATAGCGATCACATTGTATAAAATACGCGGTCACGAGTTGCAGTCACACAGTTGATAAACTCTGTGAGAGGGTTATAAACTGTGAGGAGAACAAAATTTGCTACTGTAAGTTCCAAGGAAGCAATTTGATTGTTAGATACACAGCTTCACAGGGGACAGGGAACACACACCATGGAAGAAAAACACCAATATTTGTTCTCTGCCACCCTCTCTCCACCATGTCCTTTACAGAATGCTGCATCCATTAAACAGCAGAAGCAGGAAGAAAAAAAAACAACAATGCAATAATCCACTAGCGTAAAAACAGAAGTATTTCTGGAACTGGATCCATAGCACTGGCAGCTCGCAAGCAGTGCTGGTCTTCAGCGGGCCACGGCATTGCTGGGCTTCACGCTCTGCCCGCTGCTCCCAGTCGGGAAAGTCTTCTGAAACCACCGCAATAATCTATCAAAGCCTGGCAAAGGGTAGAGATGAATGATCACATCACAACGCCTGCTTTCCTGGCCTGGAGATGCCACCTTGATTCCATCCTTCTCATAAGTTCCTCATTATCTCATCCGTAAGTCTCAACTGCTCCAGGAACGTGCCGGGACTGCTCCGGCACCGTCCCAGGTGAAATGAAGCTGCAAATGAGAGCAGCGTGATGCCCGCCTGGGCCTGAGCTGGTACGACGCCTGAAGAGGAGCCTGGCTCAAACAGTCAGTGAGCAATCTGGCCGGTAATTAGTATTGAAAGGGAAATGGAAAGAAAGAGACAGGTCACCTTATGCAGACGGGCTCGTGGCCACCAAGCCGTAAACATTTGCCATCTCACACCGAGGACCAGCATTTGTCACTCAAAGGGAAGAGCGACGACGGCAGGACACCGCGGGGCACGGCACGGTCAGACCACAACACACACCGGGGACGGAGATCACAGCCCATTCCCGACTCTTACGGACAGTGTCTGGTCCAAGTATTTCTATGTAAATGGGCGCTGTTAATTTTCAGCTTCTAAAGATGCCACACAGTACGATTATGAGATTATTACTGACTTACATGAACATCTACCTCTCTAAAAGTAAGATTTTTGAGCTTTTATACGTGTGTTAAGACATTTCTTCATAATGGGAGGTGTAGCAAGGACCTTGTCGTTCCAGGGTGTTACAAACCCATGAAGCCTTATTCCATAACTCACTGTGGTCGTACTCTAAGAATTTAATTAGCGTATACAGTGCTAACGATAACGAATGTTATTTTTGATTGTCTGGGAAATGTTGATTGCTTTCAATCTTTTTTTTTTTTTTTTAATTTATTTTATTTCTGATTTTTCCTTTCAAAAGTCACAAAACCCACAGTTGTTACCCAGACTTGGGAGTTTCAGAGACAGGAACCGTGACACCGGCTGTCACACTCAGCACAGCTAAAGCAAGACCACTGCCACTAGTTTATTAAACTAGTTTATTAAAGCCAAGGTCTTTGCTAATACATCTCAGATGCTTTTGCTGCTAATGTTTTAGCAAGAGATATAGTTAAAATGGTTTTCACTCTCACAATAAAGAAATATAATTAAAAAAATATTGAAAATACTGAAAGAAAACAAACTCACTTTCAGACACACCATGGAAGATGCACCCCAAAAGCGAGTATTTCAGGTTACAAGTTAGGAAAACTAGCAATTATTGCACACTCTTCGGCAGTTTTCCCCGACGCAGCAGCACTAGTCAGCTATTACCGATGCCGACCTGCTGCAGGCACACACTGCGGTAAAACCAAACGCCGCCCTATGGCGCCATCAGCTCGACCCCAGGGTACTGCCCCTGCCTGGCTCTTCTCCCAACCTCCACAACACGCCTTTGCCAACCATATTCTGCAAGGAGGATGGGAAAAGCCAAGCTGGCATTGAAAGCATATAAAAAAACCCGGGACAAAAAGTGTCCTGCAGCCCACCTCATACTAATGGATATATGGATATATATGGATATATAGAAATTTTTCACTTTAAGGGTGGTAAGGCACTGGAACAGGTTGCCCCGAGAAGCTGTGGCTGCCCCATCCCTGGAGGTGTTCAAGGCCAGGTTGGACGGGGCTTGGAGCAACCTGGGCTGGTGGGAGGTGTCCCTGCCCAGGGCAGGGGGTGGAAATGGATGGTCTTCAAGGTCCCTTCCAACCCAAACCATTCTGTGATCCTATGATATTATGGATCAGCCCCATTCTGGATCAACAATATTAATGCCACTTGCCACAAAGCCCTTTATAGTTTAAGACGATAGCTGAAAACATCCTTATTTTGATGTACCTAAAGATCTTGTCCAGTATTTTTTTCTTCTATGGAAATGGAGTTATGCCAGAAAAAACCTGCAAGCCCGCACACTAAACAGCAGCCAGCAGCTGAGGAAACCTGTTGTTGAAGCTGCACCCAACAGGGAGCAATGGGATGAGCCATGGATGGAGCACATGGGACTCGAGGAGCAACGATGCGCTGTGGGACGATGCTTGAGGACACTTTACTATCTCCATTTACTTGGCCCGTGACTCTGTTTTGATCAGTTCTGGTCAGTGCTTGCAAATAACACAACTCTGTGTTTGGTGCATGAAATGATTCCTGTTGCTATTTAAAGACCCCACAAGAAAAAAGGAAAAAAAAAACAAAAGAAAAAACAAACCATAATCCAATGACGAAGCTTTTAGAACTGCTCTGTTCTCTTTTAGAACGGCGCGCTCAGGGATGCGGGCCAGGGAGCTCCATCCCAGCAGCAGAGCTGAGCTGCCTCTTCGGTCACGTTTCCTTACCTCTCCAGAAAGACTGCACTTTTTTTCCCTCCTCCCTCTTTTACTGTCCTTTTTGCTGAAGATCAATATAATCCAGCTGATCCCTGGTTAAGAAAACACAACCTTCCCTTCCACCGCGCACAACTTGCAAAGCAGACAGGATTTGCCCGTACCAGGCGCTTGATCTGATCACACCCAGCCGTTCCAACTGGTGTTTCCCAACTAAATTTTGCAGCAAAAAATGAAATATTATCAGGGCGCGACACGGTGCAGAATAGTTTCTGCAACAGTGAAAGGCATCTCGGAATGATCTCTGAACACTATTTTTATATTTTCATTACACTATGCGCTATTTCAAGTACAACTGTCGGCTTTGTTAAAAAAACTGTATTTAGCTCTATGCAGAATAAAACCTCCGATAAAGCTGTGCTAAATACATAAGTTCTGGCAGCCTGATTCATCTCTCATGCAAGTTAAGGCAAGTTTTAATGATCTCAGGGAACCTTTGGATCAGGATCCAGTCTGTGTTCGTGATTCTGAAAGCGTGAAGTGACTCAGAATTTCCTATCTTCTCCTCAATGGTTTTAGAAAAAGAATTAAGTTATTTGGAAGGGGTTTTTTTACAACCTTCAAGAAACAAGAAATCATATGCACTCACAAAAAAAAAAACAAACCACAACCAAAAAGCCCAGAAACAACAAAATGGAAGACGTTATTTCTCTTGTATTAACATAGTGGAGACAACTAATAAAAACCTGACAAAGGAACTGGTGATTAGGAAGTCACCTATGCATTCTTCACGCACATCTCCATGCCTTAAATGTCTCTTGATCTTCCCAGCTTGACAAGGGTTTGGGGCACTGCATTCACTCCGCCACCTGTATTACAGCTGCCGCTGCGGACGGGAGCTCAGATTAAATCTCACGAGCCCCTTGGCTGTCCCGTATCGCCGGGTCACTCGTGTGTCCGCATAATAGCCTGATCTTTGGTGAGATTTGTGTTCCTGTCTTGTCACTGTACGTGAGACACCAAGTTTGCTCAAGCTAATAAAGGATGGGCTATAAAACATCCGGACGCTCAGGTCCTTTTCAGAGCCGAACCCCTGGCTGGTCCTGGGGCTCTCACCACGAGGGCGTCTCCTGAGACCCGAGTCCTCAACAGCTCAATCCTCTTCAGCCTGGAGAAGAGAAGGCCAAAAAGGGGAGACCTCAGAGCTCCTTCCAGTGCCTGAAGGGGCTCCGGGAGAGCTGGGGAGGGACTCTGCATCAGGGAAGGGAGCTGTGGGATGAGGGGGAATGGCTTCAAACTGGAAGACGGGAGATTTAGATGAGATATGAGGAAGAAATTCTTGACCATAAGGGTGGTGATCCCCTGGCACAGGTTGCCCCGAGAAGCTGTGGCTGCCCCATCCCTGGAGGTGTTCAAGGCCAGGTTGGACGGGGCTTGGGGCAACCTGGGCTGGGGGGAGGTGGCCCTGCCCAGGGCAGGGGGTGGCACTGGATGATCTTCAAGGTCCCTTCCAACCCAAACCATTCCATGATTCTACATGAAAGCAGAGAATTGCATTCCGCTTTCTGTGCCACTCATGGGCTGCCCACACACTCCTGCACACTCGCTATGGGCTCCCGTACACCCCCTTCACTACGCAGCTGCAGTTACAGGGTAACTCCAAAGAAATAATTGGATTTACACTACGGAAAGGAGAGACCGAGCAGTTCCTAGATGCAATGAATCCAGCAACATTCAGGACAAAATATAAAAATAAATATATTCAATAATATGCCCTTACAATACTGAGCCTGCAGAAGAAATTTCAGCAACTTAACTGAGCTGCCTATATAATTTCACTAATGTTGTGCAGTATAAACCGCAGCTGAAGGTGGCTTTCTATCCATTACACTTCATTAAATATACCTCGTTACAGGGTTCTTACAACCATTACAAATAAATATGGCTTTTACTCATCTTGTTAACAAATAACGTCACAAATATACGGGACACTAAAACATCATAAAATTAAAAATTTTGCTGCAGGAAGTCAATTACAAAATAACTACTGCTATCGTGAAAGACCTGGATTTCTTTCTTGGCATGCTTTTCTTGGGTTGGTGTTTATAAATTACTTTACCATGTAAGCACCGAGGTTACTGTCTCACTCTGTCCCTGCTTGGCTGCCGTTCCTGTGTGTAGGAGATGCAGCACGGCACCCTTCAGCTCTATTTTCTCCCCCGAGAAGAACGCGACACAGATACTGACACAGGATATTTTTGTAGGGAGGGTGTTAAACCCAACCAAAATGACTCCTCGAACGCCACCGGGCCAGAGCAGACACGACACAGGCACAACCAGGGGTGGTTTTGGCCACAGTCTGAGCCCTGACTCCCTCGTCTCACACCGATGTACTTGCCCGGGGTCTGTTGGACCCTCGTGGGGCTCCCGCTCCACTCCCAGCAGGTCCCACAGTGATGCCCATCTCCCCAACTGGCCATTCTCAGGGCGGGTTTTAAACTGGTGCAGCCCTGTGTGTCCCATCAGCTCTCTCTTCCCTGCACACTTACAACGTAAAGTCATAATGGAACGCTGTATAAATAAAATAAAGAGTAAAATAACAAATATGAGCCAGCAGTGTGCCCAGGTGGCCAAGAAGGCCACCAGCA
>NW_009648149.1:1565132-1576516 GCF_000708025.1 Charadrius vociferus
CTGCCGAGGGCCGTGGTGGAGTCCCCATCCCTGGAGGGATTTAACAGAGGGGCAGCCGTGGTGCTGAGGGACGTGGGTTGGTGGTGGGTTTGGCAGTGTGGGGTTAATGGTTGGACACAATGATCTTAAAGGTCTTTCCCAACATAAGTGATTCCCTGCTTCTATGATTCTAAATGAGCAAGACGGCACATCCCCACAAACCACGCAAGAACAACTTCCGAAAGGAGAAAAGGAAACGTGGAAAAGCTCCGGTTGGGCTGGCAAGGCTTTGGCTAGCACAGCAGAAGTGACGGGAGGATGGAGGGCTTGGCTCGGCACGCTGGGCACGGTGGCAGCCATGGCCGTCTCCCGCAGGGAGCCCAACGCCCGCACGGCCGATGCCCAGCCTGGCACAGGACAAACCTCCCGTCTGCGCACACAAACTTAGCACCGACTTACAATGACAAGCAGAATTTGTCCCATCACCATTTGGAAAGATAAACAAAAAGAGCAGACAACTAGAGAGAGAAAATGCGGGAGAAGAACCTTAAGTTATGTTTAGCTTCGAACTATCTTTGCTTTCAACGTAATTTTAATAACAAAACACTCATCTCCAGAACAATGTCATGATGTAGCTCGCTAATAAGCTTTTTTCACTCACTAATTAATAATAAGCATTCATGTTATACCCCCAGTTAAATGGTGTCAGTAGTCACCGCTCTGTATTTTAATTCTATTTAAATTTAAATACCCCGTTTTAATTCCATTAGCTAAATAGTAGCCGCTCCAGCCGAAATGTTCGGAAGCTTTAATAAGACAAACATCGGCGGATGGCTTTCTCCATAGTCTGGTCGCCAATTCATTCACGCGTGACCACCTTTACTTGAAACCCAGTACCCTCCCATCCCGCACAGCATCTCACGAGTGTGCTTGCACTTATACCTATGGAACTCTCTTGGCTTCAATTAAATTATGAGGATAGAAAGCAGCAGAATTCGACCTTCTGGGTATAAGCAGATAGAAAGAACAAGCTGCACGATATCTTCAAGTCAAATCTCCTGCATCTGGTCACAAACTCCTTTCCAAAGATGAATTAAATTAGCCTGCGTAGCAGACATCACCGCAAAAGGCTTAATGTGTTTTGATGTTGAGATGAGCTACACACAATTTATTAGGAAACAAATAATCACAGTAAATTACAGTTCACAGCTGAAAACAAGAGAAAGCACCTTAATATTAATAACTTTTTCCACCGTACACTTTCCAAGCAGTGTTCCTCTCTGGCTCCAGCAGTGCAACGCAGCGCCTGACTGCGACACCCGTGCCACGGCAGCACCCAGAAATCTGCGTTACCTCCTGAAACCCGCAGGCAGCTCGCCTCTCTTTGCATGCAGTTCATCTCAAAAAGCCTTTTTACACCGCAGCCTTCTACCTGGGCCGGGAGAGGAGTTTGTAGCCTTCTGCTACTGCTCGGCAAGAGCTTGTTGCTTCACCTGTGCAAGGCGCTCCACAACCCTGCGGTGTGGCATACAACATCTGCACCCCCGTCTCACCACCAAAAAAGAAAATAATAAAAAAGGTTTTCAATTTTCCTCTGTCTCTTCTTGGGGCCAGAGTTGGTCAAAATGAAATCCCGACAAAAGTAGAAAAGAATTACTAAAAGATCTTATGGCAAAGCTGGTCTGCCCATTAATGCTCAACTGGTACTTTGCGACTAAGGGCCACATGACTGAAATGAAATCCATGAAGGATTAAATGCATTACAGAGCAGCAACGTGCTTTTAGAAGATAGCAATAGATGCTATACATGAAAAAATAATACTAACATTCTACATTTCCACACATGAAAAGTCTGTGTTACAGGACTGGGATGGCAAGTGAAGCTGTACCACAGCACAGAATTAAGGCTCCTGTGGCATTAAGGCAGTTTTGCTGTGCGTTTTCATGACATCACCTTCAGCCACACGGTCTCACACTCATTTTTCCACAGAACAGCTGTTTCCGTGCACACGGGGATGATACTTCATGGACAGCTATTCTTATCTTTGCTTTCTCATCCTTGCTCAAAGAACAGTTTTATTTACTGCACACTATTTAAAGCCTCAGGAACCAGAAGGATGGTCCATATGACTCTCCGTGTTTCTACAGGTATGGCACAGCTGCCGCAGACCCTCCTTGCGGAGCTGCCGGGCCAGTCCTTGCTCTCCTGCCCAAAAATGTTGGTTCTCACCCCCGGGGCAACGAGCAGTTCCACGCCGAGCATCCCAGCCACTCAGGGAGACGTGGCTGCCGAAAGCTGAGGACATTCCCCACTACAGTATGGGCTGCACTCTTCCAAGGAATGGTGTGTTGGTCACATCCACCCAAGTTCTCAGTAGGGTGGGAAAAACCTCCCCGGTGAAAGAATGGCCATCCCACACCAAACCACAGAGCGCTCTTCTAGACAGGCGAGGACATTTCAAAGCAGAAGACCATCAAAAGTTACTATCCTGGGTGGAGAACTGCGGGTTTCCCCCTCTAGTCTTAAATGTCTCCGGAAGAAAATATTGATCAGGGAAGCAACGATAAAATGGGAAAGTTCACTTCAGGACCTAAAGTTTGGCAGACGTGCAAGCTTTTTCATGAGACTGAAGAAGCAAAGAACAGGTTTGGAAAAGTTCTTGCATGCCTGAAAAGATCTATTTTATTTTTTTTTAATCATAGAATCACAGAATGGTTTGGGTTGGAAGGGACCTTGAAGACCACCCAGTGCCCCCCCCTGCCCTGGGCAGGGACACCTCCTCCCAGCCCAGGTTGCTCCAAGCCCCGTCCAACCTGGTCTTGAACACCTCCAGGGATGGGGCAGCCACAGCTTCTCGGGGCAACCTGTGCCAGGGGCTCACCGCCCTCACAGGAGAGAATTTCTTACCAATATCTCATCTAAATATCTCCTTTTTCAGTTTAAAACTGTTCCCCCTCATCCTGTTGCTCCACTCCCTGATCCAGAGTCCCTCCCCAGCTCTTCTGGAGCCCCTTAAGGCACTGGAAGGGGCTCTAAGGTATCCCCGGAGCCTTCAACTCTCCAGGCTGAACACCCCCAACTCTCTCAGCCTTTTACGTTGAGGTTTCATGTTTTGATTCTGGGTAAACTTGAAAAAAAACACCCATAAGCAGTTTTCCAAAGATCCAGTATCCATCCATGCAGCTCTTCCCCGGGGAACAGCTTTGCCCTTCAGTCTTCCTGAAGCTCAGCCCTAAGCCATGAGGTTGGTGCGTCCACACAACGGCGCGTCCCGGTGGGACAGGGAGATCCCTGCGGTCCGGCACAGCTGGGAAGGAAAAACACCACTCACAGAGTACGCCTGTGTTCAAAGTGCAGCTCGCCAGAGCTGGGGGCTGCCACAGGTTTCTGCTGCGGTGGCACGTGGGATGGGAACCCAACCGGGAGCTGCGCGGGGCTGTCACCCAGCTGCTGTGCTCCCAGAACGTGGGACGGGTCCCTACAGCAGCCTCTGTGCACCGAGGGCTCACGGGGAAAAAACAAGCTCCTTATTAAAAAAAATCCTGAAATGGCAATAAAGCTGCTATGAAAACGTGACTCAAGATGGTCAAGAGGACACACAGGATGTATGCGCCACCTCCCCACCTTTTGCAGGGAGTCTGAGGGCACTACCCGCTGAACCCGGCCCACGTGCAAGCAGTCTGCCCTGCTTTTGTACAGCGAGACAGCACGGAACGCTGATTCTCTTCTGACTTTGAGGCAAAACAATTTGGCTCTAAGATTTCTTTATTGTGCCGTTTGCTTTCATGCTGCTTCATGGAGTCCCTGCCTTCACTCCTTTGCCTCCTGCCAAATACGTGTGAGTGTCCTGACACTGCCTAAACACACACCCCACCTGAAACACGCTCCGCTCACCGCATTTCCCGGTTCACCTCTTCCAGCACGAATTATTCCACCACACAGCCTTCAGAGCCAACCGAGAAGCCACAGGAGGCAGGAGCGAAGCCCCGGCACCACCACGTGCTGAAGGTTCTGCAAAGTCATAAAACTCCTTAATGCTTTGCATTTTACGTGCTGAAAGTTTCCCGGTCTCTGTTGCGAGAACGGAGCAATCTATGATCACTGCGAATTCAAATTTTTATGCAGGTATTACTATAAATCTGTATTTTTATATATATACATTTATACGTGCGCACACACAAATTGTGTGTTAGAGACGAGGACCCGTAACAGGTTTTGTACTCAACGTTAAAGTGCTTTTTCTTAACCCCAAAGAAAGAATCAATCACATTCTCTACCGTAAAGTCGATGGAGAATGAGGATGGATAGAAGCTGAGGTAGCTTCTGTAGATGATTTCATATTCAGACTTATCAGTTCATTAGAAAGATAGCAATCGTTCTTTTTTCTCTCTTGTCAACTACGAACATTCCTCTTAAAGGGTATTGTATTTTTGGTAGGCATTTATTAAGAAGTACAAACTCATTGTAGTCTGTTAATCCTATATTTCTGTTCATAGCGGTTATGGTTTTTCATGCTGTTCACCCCATGTTGCCAAAGTTAGTGCATTCAGACTAATGGACTAGAAAAACGCAAAGTATTTCAGAGAGGACACAATTTCTTTTACTGTAAGGTTCCCTAGAGCTATTCTAAAGCTATAAAAAAAACGGTCCCCTCATTGAAATAAAAGGGAAGGACATACTAGATAAGGAAGATGCTCAAAATAGGATGAAAAGGATGGGCAAAGGTATAGACTTCTCTGTGAAGAGTCGCTAAGTAGGTCAGTTCATAAAAGACATGAGTTTGGGGAAACATGACAGATATCTACCAAATCCCAAGTGGCACGGAGAAGATGGATCGGGAGCAGCTCGTCATCATCTCCAGTGCAAAAACGAGAGCTCCAAATAAACCCGGTCTCGGAGAATCATTTCTGATAGCACAGTACGTTAGTCCTACCTCTCAGTTTCTCCTTAAGTGACCCCGTAACTTACTATAACAAGTTTAGTGTGACTAGTCAGAATCAAATCTAGCAGAAGTAATTAAGATTTATCTAATCTCGGGCTAATCTGACAGCCAACACTGATGAGTGGTTTTTTTTCTGCTTTAACCAAATTTACGGATGATGTCCCAACTGCAGGAGCTGCATGGAGGAGATGCAAGTCCTGAGAAACACCAGTCTCCTGCCTCCTCATGCTCCTCCTAATTTTGTTCCCTGGGGTGAGGCAGTGCTGGAGCAGGTAGAGGCGCTGGGGGCCACCGGAGCGGAGAACAGCGATGACCACAAAAGAGTCTTTCTCCTGAGACACAACATGCAATATTGAAAGGTGGGAAAAAACCAACAACAACAAACCAAAACACCACGGTATAAGGGCATAAAGAAACCCTGGGAGTATGTTAAAGTACCATATTCTGAATAAGGGATGTAGACCTCAACGTTTCTAAAGGCAGCTATGGACCAGCGCCGAACCCAATGACCACCAGCATCATCCCAGTTAGCTCCATGCACTTTGAATGTGCCTTTAAGTTAACCGCACAAAACAAAACACCTCACAAGCAGGGTCACCGCTTCTCTATATTGGCAACTATTTTCCTGTATTTCCCACAAAGACAGTTAAATTGAAGAAAAATGGGTCGGGGGAGGCGCAAATTAGACAACCAGTTTTTGTTTCTTTGGGTTTTTCGCCCACCCTTCCCCATGGATAAAGACTGACTTTCTTGATGAATTTTATAAGAAGAGCTCCGTTCCGAAACGAAGATGCCTTGGACAAGGACTAAATCTGGTACGACACTTTGCATCGCACCTATTTATGCTAAATTTGGCCACACAAAAATAGCAACGATGATTACAGAATGCCAGCAGCCCTTGCACTCTGACTGGCAGTTCCAGGATCTTAATTTTTAACTTGTCGAAGTTAACATATTGTTGCTATTATAAATGGAAATAATCATTCAGCAGCAGAGCGTTAATGACATCCCATTAAAAAGAGTGCCTTTCCCTGGCAGAATGAAGACACAGACACCGGTTAGCCTCGGAAAATGCACAGAAATACGTACTTTAAAGAGGCTTCTGTGCGCAGATTTGAAAGCTGATGTGCCAGCAGAGGCAACCACGTCAGCGTTCATTTTTAGCGTGGCCTCTTCCATGGATAACTTCTGCAAGAATCCTGAAATGTGGCTTTACTAGGGAAAAACCCCTCCGCGCTTAGAAAAATACCGCAGCATCTGCAACCACGGAACAACAAAATAAAGAAAACCGTATTTTATGGCACTGAGAAAAATTCTTACGAGTACACGCGTACTAAGTGAGGTTTTGCCTCAAGTTCCGTGAAGACCATTCCCCAAAATGGCACGTCAGGCAGAAGACCCTAGTGGGGTCCGAGTCTGGGACGGTCCGTGAGGGCTGTCTTTGTCCCGGAGATAGTTCTGAACCAAATCTTCTGTTCTAGGTGACATTTATAAACCACAAACCAGGCTGGCATCTAGACCATATCAGTATATGGCTACAAATACAATACACCTATGTTCTAGCATTTCTCACATAAACTGTTATTCTGTTAAGTATTTGGTAAAAAATACTGTTCCAAAAATAGATTTTTGTCTCAAAACTCCCATTTCTTCTTCCTTTCAGAAAGCAAGAGACAGTTCTACTTAACTGCCACACCAAGAAGATGCTAAAAAATCCCACAGACTTTCACAGCATTTCTGATCCAATTTGTTTTGATAGTTTAACCCTGCCTTAAAAATTAAAAGTCATCCGGGTAAAGAAGTAAGTTTTTCTCAGTTGCAGAACTTTCAAGAAAATTATTAAACCATGCAATGTTATTAATATCGATTGTAACTAAATTTCCCTACTATAGCGATTCATCTTCCTGCTCGTATACGGGATTTACAGCATTTTCTGAATTCATGGGGCAACAAAGGTATCTGTGAATCAACAGCAGCATCTCTGCTGTGCTCAGAGCCCAGAGGGGACAACATACTTCCACGCAGGTGGCACAGCACGGCTCTTGGCCACCGGCGCCAGGTACAACCCCGTGCTGTGCATCCGACATGAACACGTCCTTCCCACAGAGCCGGAGATGGGATCCAGTAGACCCTCCTCCTCCGACACAAGCCACCACAGCGCCCGGTGCTATCCTACAAGGCACAGGACGTTCTGCAAGAGAAGCCTGTGAAGCAATACCTCCTAATCTGTCACAGGACAAAGCATGGATGAAAAAAGGAAGAAGGTACGCAAGGGCCAGCAAGGAAAGTCAGGATGTGACCGTCAGCCCAGGAAGTCCAAGGACACCCTGGACCCCCTGCTCAGGCTGCACCTCCAGCTGCTTCCCAGCACCCGCCTGACCCTCTCCTCTCCCCACGGATCCCTGCAGATCCCCATGGATCCCCACTTCTCCATGTCTCCACAGTAGACCGCATCCTTCCCTTCTTGCTGTGCACCCATGCATGGACCAACACACATAGCCTCTCAAAACAAGGGCAGCCAGGAAAGCTCACGAGATGACATTGCTCACCCACAGATCAGCATCCATGCTCATGCCGTTACTCTTCCCTCTCTCCTGTGCACACTAGCTGGGTGCCCTTTACATCAGGTGACTGCCCTCTGGATTGGGTGACCACACAGGCTTTGCACGGAGACATCCGTGTGGCGAGGAGCCGCCAAGCACAGGTGGCACCGTGCCACACCGCTGAGCTACCATGGCAGGGCTCCCTCCAGCTCCATCCTCCAGCAACCAGCATGGACGAAGTCCCACACCTCCTCCTCCTGCAGGCAACCATGAGCATTACAAAGCCTTCCTGTTACAAACCAAAAGGAGCAGGAATATCTCATGCAAAAAACGAGTATTCCTCAACAAAACCCATTTGAGGGCAATTCTGCTCTTCCATCACCCTAAAGAACTCTTCCCCCTTTATTTCACACGCTCATGAATTTGTAACCGGCCTCTCGCCGACGTTCATTCAGAACATCACGAGGTGCTCTGGTAACTCATGAATTTCACAAATCTCACCGCCTAGCACGGCAAGATACCTTCTGGCACACGACCAGCAAGCGTGGCACGTCGCTGTGCAACACGTCCCTGTGCTGTGACGTGCAGAAACGTTAACTTCTTCTACGGTGCTCGGCCGCCTGCGCGGCCAGGAGGCTGCAACACCGCCGTCGAAACGGCTGGCCACGAGGAGCAGCATGTAAACTCACCGCAAAGACGAAGGGGAGACAGAAATAGCACCCTTGCTGCTCTCAGGTACTTATCTATTAGTTTGGCATCTATAGACTGATTAGCTGTTGAAAACCATCAACCGTTTCTAGAAACAATTTCTGAACGGTTTACAAGACAGAGCAGGTTATGCTGCGCGATACTTTTGCCAGGAAAATAGAAAGACCATTTCGTATCTCCAGTTCATAATCAATACCCAGCCTGCAAAGCACGGGGAAGATAAAACTGCGTTATTGCTGCAGGAGAAAGCACTGACGGATTTAGGGGGGGGAAAAAAATAAATCCCTCACCATATAAGGGCTGTGAACATTTTCCCACTTAAGACAACGTGTGGGATCATATTCACAGACACAGAAATATGTTCTGTTCCCTGACACCCACAGTCCTAGAACACCGGGCTGAAGTGCTGGCAAGAATAAGAACCATTTGTTAAGTACAAAAAATGTCTCACGTAATTAGAGAACTGCTGAAAGCTACCAATTTAGTACTCAGGCTTTAAAATTTTAAGAATTTTTATTGTAACAACAGCTAAAGCTTCAGCATGCCTCGAGGTGGAAACGCCGAACGCGTGCACCATACGGTTCAATCACTCTACCAAATACCTGAGGCAAAATTAAACACAAGGTACAAAGAGATTTTGACAGCACTCAAACACCACTTTTAACAGGTTTTAGGCTAATGATGGAGTGAAGCTGCCCAGCAGGGACCCAGAGGCCCCTTCCCGCTGGGGTGACACGTCCCCCTCCCCGTAACGAGGACCAGAAACAACCCACGGAGCCTCTACCAGGGATGAAGAGCCTCTACCCAAAAGCCTCTTCGATGGTCAAACAAAATGGCAACGAAGAGAAGATGGGAATGTGGTGTTGGAAACAGAACACATGGCGTTTGAACGTTGAGGCTTTTTAAAATATATTTGAGAATAAAGTGACGCAAGAGAGAAGCAGACAGTGGGAGGGATGGGTGAGGAAGAGCTGGAGACGAAGCTCCTGGCCTTGCTGCCACCCCTTGTTCTGCCACCAGGACCTGGAGCCACCGCTCAGCTCCTCGGCCACCAAAGGCACCCGGGCTTCCCTGCTGGCAGCTCCTCTCATCTCCTCCCAGCCTCACTGCTCCGCTCCCACCAGGGCTTGGTCACCTCCGACCACGACCAAGACCCAACACCTTCTACAGAAGAAAGAATGGATGTTGCAGAAAGGAACGGTGGCCCGACGATGGCCTCTTGCCTAACTCCTGACGTAACACGGGTATGGTGTAAATCCATTACAACAGAGCAGTTTCTGACGTGCCATCCTTCCCCTGGCACGCCATCATCTTTCTTCCACAATCTTCCCTAAGTTCATTGCAGTAAAGACGTCAAGAGTACCAAAAAAAGACAACAACAAAGCAATATTTTGAAATCAGCAGCTGAAAAACAATCCAAGTCACCCAAAGCTTTAAATTCCACTCGATTCCACGCTTTGGAGCGGCGCTCTCCGGGGAACGGAGCATCAGCTACATGACTGGAGGTCAGTGCCCGCGGCCCGCTGACTCCCACCGTCGGGCACGCTCCGCTCCGCTCCGCATCACACAACGCGAACTTCTGAGCTCACACGGATTTCTCTTTATCAAAATGCTCTCTAAGTACGCGTTTCATACCTGGCAGAGTGCTCTATTGATTGCTCTATTTATAGTCCGTGTCATCTCTTCCAAGCATTCAAACTTCAGAGATGAGCTGAGCACACGTATGGCTTTACATCTTAAGCACATCATTGAAGAAACAGTAATGACTGACAATTTACATGACATAAAAAAGTGTTTGCTTTCCCCTCCATGGGAAGTCACACAGCCAGGCCAGACCCACAGGAGTCCCACCACCCACTGTTTCACACATCTTGATTACTGGACCTGAATAAACGGTATTGCTGTCCTTCACCCAATCCAGACAGCTTCAGACTTCTTCTGCCCACTGTCTCCTACGCTTACAAAAGGTCAAACTTTCTCATTGCTGGTTTTCTTCGTACCAACTCTCATTTGCACTTCTCTTCCCCAGCAAAATACTGGGGGGAAAAAAAGAAACACAAAGACATTTCCTCCCATAAGCTTGAACTCCGGTAGCTATACATTCGTTCCCTCTGGATACAAGTGAGCTAAAGGATGAAGAATGTTCTCCTCCTTCTAATACGAGCATGGCTTCCTTTCCTTCTTTATTCACCGTAACTCCATCCATTAACATCTTACTTGCTCCACCTCACCAGAGTACCTCTCGAGCCGTATGGATTTTATGCTCCTTTACTCCCCTAATTCTGCACTTAGCTACCAAACTGCCAGTGGTGGCCTCTCCCTGAGGATGTCAGACCTCTTACACGAAGTCGCACCCGGGCTAATTCATGGCTCCTTCCACACGTGTTTCCTCCTGACCATGCCATCTCTCCACCTTCCACTCTTCCATAACTTCTAAGCAGGTCACGCTAAAAGTCGCGCATCCGCCCGGTGAAGACGCACAGTAACACACGTGGGATTTCTCTCCGCCATCGACAAATTGCTGCATTCCCGGGGGGCGGGGGGAAGAAAGAAAGATCCAACAAAAAGCTACCAGTTCTGAAAGACTTGTCCTAGGATTTGATGCAATCTGCCGTGCCGGCAAATTAAAGCCTACAGAAGCCACGCTAAAATTAGAGAGAGCTGAGATGAAACCCAAAGACACATGGTGGCTCTTAGAAATCTTTAAATAGGGCTTAATACGACGTTTTGGTGCTTGGGTCTGTGCTCAGCTAAGATCTCCCGAGCTCATTAATTTATATTCTGAAGCAGCACTGACCACTTCTGGGACACTTTCCGACACTGCGCTTTGCGGGGTAATCGCCGTGGGCGTTTAGACACCCATCCAGCGGATCCCCCAAAGTGCCTGGGACCGGTCTGATGGATCCACACCCCCTTATTTAAAGGGGAGCATTCCCTCCGTCACCCACGGGCAGAAGGTGTGACTCTCAGGTCACCCGTCCCAGCCCTGCCCCAGCAGGGCCACCCAAGGCTGGCTGCCCAGGACCACGGCGAGGGCTTCCGCGCACGGTGCCACCGCTCGCATGTCACCCTCCAGCACTTTGGGGTAGGGGCTGGGGCAGTTGACCGCCCAGTAGGCTAAAATTCGCCGTTTCTGGAGCACTGGGAAACCTTTGCTGCACGCACATCCCCCACTCCCATCCACCATCCCAACCACCAAAGGGCCCCTCCT
>NW_009648149.1:1576660-1578614 GCF_000708025.1 Charadrius vociferus
GGGGGTGGGGGGGCTGCGGCTGCCGGTACCTTCCCCCCCTCCTCGCAAGCGGGCACCCGGGGGGGGGCGGGCCCCCCCCCCCCCCCCCCACCCCCCACCCCACCCACCAAAGGGCCCCTCCTGGGCAGCGGCTCCCGGCGTTTGCCGGAGGACCCGGCGGTGGCCAGCGCAGGGGACGATGGCGCACAGCCCGGGGGTGGCTCTGGGGCTGCCACCACGCAGCTGCAGCCTGCTGGCCCTCGGGAGCATCCGCTGGCCACGGTCAGACGTGGGTTAATCCCCCTTTTTCTGGGTCTGTGATGAAGTTTGATGCTCCGCTATATTTTGCGTCGCCGGCACCTCTGTGTTAAGATCAGTGCGCGCAGCCGAGGCTTTGTACAGACGCAAATACCTCAGGGCTATTAATTCCTCATTAATCTGAAGTTTTGTGCCTTTAACAGCACGCGCGCGCGCTGCCGTCTTGAAATATTCCAGAGACAACAGACAACCTTCCTTTTAAAATCCCGTTTCGTAAGCCACTACCACTTCAACAAATTTTTAATGAAGGATAAGAGGCGTTGATAAATTCCTGCGGGAGCGAGGAGCGACGGGGTTTGCTCGTGACCACGCACCGCTCCTCCTCTCGACGGACTCCCACAAGTGCAGCGGCACCGGTCACGCCGCGGCCGCACGGCCACCGCCGGCACGGCTCCCTGCCAGGGACCGCCGGGTTTCACTCCTCCCCCTGCTTGCTAAGCATCCAGCGGGCAATTAGGGACGATCGCCGTCACTTCAGCCACGGCAAAAATTGGTTTAATGTAAAATCATATTAATTTTTTTTTTTAAGTATCTCATATTATTTGTGTAACAGAAACACACGGAAAAGCTCCTCCTGCGTGAGATAATTAAAAAAAAAAATAAAATACTGTTTTATCGAAGTTTTACACATCAAAGACCGGCAAAGGTTCAAGTTCACACGGACATCAAGCTACCATGACACATCAAGATACTCGATTATAAGATCCTTCAATTAAGAGGGTTTTGAAATAAATGGCAGTAATTAAGACCGTTTGAAAAACGGAGAAAGCTTCTTGCACTGCAGTTGCGTGAAAAGAAAACCGCACGACCTCCCCGGGAGGCTGATTCCCTTTCCAGCCCCGCACCTATGCGCCGAAGCAACGTTCATATTGTCGGCAAAAGAGGTCACGTTTTCCAAGACGCACAATTTATTTATAATTACGTGGATTCTGAGAGCAGCTGTCCCTATGTCTTTAACAAGTCCTGCTACTTCCAAAAAAGTGGCTGCAATATGCGAGGTGGAGGTTGCCATGGCAAGCATACATCCTCTGTCAAGTAGCTGAGCGAGCAGATGCGTAACGGCAAAACCCACCAGATTAAGTCACTTCTCTCGTCATGTAACGATGAGGAAAACGCTTTATATTTCATCTGCTCCTAAGGATTATAATTACCGGGAACACCTGAGGTTAAAACCAAGAACAGCACGTGGCCGGAGCTTTTAGCTGATAAATCGCAGATGCACAAAAGCAAAATGAAGGGATTTCACGGGAGCGATAAGGCACACCAAAAATATCCAGGACACGGATCGGTTTTATTCCCTAAAAACCGAGGAACTTCCAGCAGCGCTTTCACGGACGTCACCCATCCCTGATCCAACCTCACAGACATAACGAGCAAACCGGGCCGTCTCCTCGGCACGCGCCGGGGAAACGCGGGTACCGCACGGGGAGATGGGTCTGGGGGTGACACCCGGGGACCTTCTCCCCAATTCCCGGGGAACGGGGGACGAGCTTCACACCTAATGCCCTCTGAGCTTCCCCGAGCCCTGGGCGACCAACTCCCAGCGTGCGCTAGCCACCATCGAAGGGGCCGGGATGCGAAGATGGCACTGCGTGAGCGGAGGGGCGACTGCTCCGAACCCACTCGTCCCCCGCCGGGGCGGCACTGCCGCATCCCG
>NW_009648149.1:1579531-1580463 GCF_000708025.1 Charadrius vociferus
GGGGGGTGTGGGGGGTGTTGGGGACACACGGACACACACTCGCCAAAAAGCCATCGCTGCTGGTTCACTCGCCCGCCCGCCCCCTCCTGTCCCTAAAGCAGGAGCCATTTTCTTCGCTTGGCATAAGTTGCGGGAGCCCGCGGGGAGAAGCTCGCAGCCTCCTGGGAGCGGCGCGGGGAGATGGCTAGCGTATGGTGGGAGATGGCTAGCACATGGTGGGAGATGACTAGCGCATAGTGGTACATGGCCAGCACCTGGTGGGAGATAACCAGCGTATGGCACGAGATGGCCAGCACATAGTGGGAGATGGCCAGCACGTGATGGGACATGGCCAGTGTATGGTGGGAGATGGCCAGAACATGACAGGAGATAGCTAGCGCATGGTGGGAGATGTCTAGCACATAGTGGGAGATGGCCAGCACGTGATGGGACATGGCCAGTGTATGGTGGGAGATGGCCAGAACATGACAGGAGATAGCTAGCGCATGGTGGGAGATGGCTAGTGCACGGTGGATGGCCAGCACATAGCGGGAGATGACCAGCGCGTGCTGGGAGACGGCCAACGCATGGCAGGAGATGGCTAGCACATAGTGGGAGATGGCCAGCACATAGTGGGAGATGGTCAGCACATAGTGGGAAATGGTCAGCACATGGCAGGAGGTGGCGAGCTCATGGTGGGAGATGACCAGCACATGGCAGGAGATGACCAGCATATGGCGGGAGATTGTCAGTGCATGACGGGAGGTGGCCAGCGCATAGTGGCATGTGGCAAATCCCGCGGCGCAGATAACCTCTCCCCATCGCTGGCGCAGGAACGTCTGCTCTGGGGAGGGGCCAGCCCGCGTCGCTCCCTCTCCCCCTCTCTCGCCATCTCCAGAGCGGGAACTGAAATTTGGCCCAGAAGAGTTTTGCTCCACCAATATTTTTGAGCT
>NW_009648149.1:1580493-1592214 GCF_000708025.1 Charadrius vociferus
GATGAGGTGGGGTCTTCGATGTTAGCATCTCCCCGGGGATGCCAGAGAGCGCCCGCAGCCTCCTCGGCTTCTGACACGGCACCAGCCCGAGTCCTGCCTGCGGCACCCCTGGGGTTATCTGCCTCCCGCGAGGAATGACCGTGAAATAAAATACTTTCTCAGTAGAAACCCATCAAAGAAGAGTAGAGGACTTCGCTGCTGTAGGCAGTCGCACATAAAGGCGGTGCCAGCCGAATGCCGGTACGCGTCGGGTGCTGCTCACGCCGGAGAAGGCACACGTCAGCCTGCGCAGGAGCGATGGGTACGGCAGGGACAGCTTCTGGTCGGCAGGTGATGGGAATTTGTCTCCCAGGAGATCCGCTGTAGTATGAGATACGGGGTGGGGGGGCTTGTTATAACGGGGAGTTCTGCTCCCTTCCTCTGTGTTCCCGATGAACATCGCCGAGATTTTGCAGGGCAAAAAGCCTTGCAGCTGGAAAAACCCCGGAAGAGTCCAGTCCTTACCTACAAAATACAGACGGATCTTTCTCCCCAGTAAAGACGAGCGTGGAGTGGGAGAAACGCAGGGCTGTGCCATGGGGGAGCTGCAGAAGGACAGGAGGAGGTGGGAGGCAGGTTCAGCTCCGGCCTGGGCTTTGGTTCCTTCTTAACGTTGCTGTGTCACCACCTGTGTCACCAGCCTGTCCCCTTTCAGACACCGTGCCTAAATTCCTGTCTTCTTAGCAGTACGTGTTGGAGATCTTCATGTGTCTCCTGTGCCGGTGGCCTTGGCCATGGGGGAATGAGGAGTAGAGGGCTTTGTCTTCTTCTGGCTTCAGCCTTGTCTGTGGTCAATCATTGAAATGGGCTACCGGGTTGGTTTTGTTGAAGGAGAGGTGGGACCACTCGGGGGAGATGCGGCAGAGGGGGCGGCCAGTGGAGGACCCTGAGTGCTCAGCGGGAGGTGGGACCCAGCCCGGTGCTGGAGCGGAGGGGATTGGTGGGAGCATCCCTGCCTGGGTCAAGAGTCAACACATCGCTGCACTGCCACTGTCGCCACCACTGCCACTGCTGCCCTTGCTGCCCAGCTCTGGCTCCAAAGCCGGAGGCTGCAGTGTGGGACCTGCTCATCCCTCCCCATGGCGAGACAGCCCAGGAGCCGCGAGGGAGCGAGGGAGCCATGAGGGAGGGAGGATGCCAGGGGGATGGGAGCAGTCTTTTTTCAGTGGTGCCCAGTGATAGGACGAGGGGTAATGGGCACAAGCTTGAACATAGGAAGTTCCATCTTAACATGAGGAGGAACTTCTTTACTTTAAGAGTAGTGGAGCAGTGGCACAGGCTGCCCAGAGAGGTGGGGGAGTCTCCCACTCTGGAGCCATCCCAAACCCGCCTGGACGCCGTCCTGTGCAACCCGTTGTAGGTGCCCCTGCTCTGGCGGGGGGGTTGGACTAGGTGATCTCCAGAGGTCCCTTCCAACCCTGACCATTCTGTGATTCTGTGATTCTGTGATTCTGTGAGGAGAACCTCCTCGAGAATCAGGTGAACACTGGTGAAGCAGCACCGGGTCGGGCTGGGACATGGCCTCCCTCTGCGGCGGGGAGAAGCCCGATGCTGTTCTTAAGCAGTTATCGGGGTGTGTGCGTTATCGCTCCTCTTTGTGGATAGCACTGAAGCGGTTGAATATCCTACAAAGACCATCGGTGATCCTGAATCACTGCTGACTTAAACTCCCGATTCCCTCCGGCTCACATGAGTTTCATCATGGTTTCGCTTCCATTGACTCCAGCAGAGACATGAAAACCAAGGCAAACAAAGAGCAGGCCAAAATACCCACTTCCTGAAAAAAATGTGAATCCCAGGCATATCCCTCAACGCTGTGTAATGCAAAACTAAAGTTGGTTGGTTGAGCGAGTCCGTAGCCTGGCCGTCACCACGTGTACTTTATGTATTTCCACTGACATGCACGTATAGATAACCCCCCTCCATACCGATGTCTATTCATTCGGAGACCTGGCTAAGGAAAGTTTTAAAATCCTGAAATTCCTTCAGCAAATTTTATAGGAAAGCTGGATGCGTTCCTCAAGGGGGTTCTGCAGGTTTGGGCTCACTGGTGTCTGTTGGAGTCACGCTGGCTGGGAAGATGGCATGGTAAATCACAGCACATCCTTTAGACTGGTAACTCTGAAACAAAGCTATTTTTTCTTCTCATTTTTAAAAAGTCTGTAATATCTAGGGAATGATCAGTTATTAAGGTGGTGCTACACAGCTTTGAAAATTTTCCCTGCAGAAGTCCCAATTTATTTTCTTTCCTTCTGGTTGTACCAAGTCCTCTCAAGTGCTACTTTATCTGTTCCCAGACAATGACGATCTCCATTTCTGGAAACTTAAATTTTGAGACTGAGAAGAGTGGATGAGTCATGGGCTGTGGTGGTAGAGATGGATGCTGCTTTTTAGGTCACCTTCTAAGCAGTCCAACGGTGGATGGTTACTAAAAGCCCAGTTTGGTGCTGCGAGATGGTAACGGTCATTTGAGATTGGGCATCTAAGGGACCTGTCAGTGCCGTGCCTGGCAAAAAATGCCAATAACTTTGGCAACAACGTGAACTATTAATAATCGACCTTCTTCTTGGGGGAAAAAGCAAAACTTGGAGGGATGGGAAGGGATTGGGATGGGATGGGATGGGATGGGATGGGATGGGGATGGAATGGCATGGCATGGCATGGCATGGCATGGCATGGGAGCATCCCTGCCTGGGTCAAGAGTCAACACTTTGCTGCACTACCACTGTTGCCACCACTGCCACCATTGCTGCCACTGCCACCGCCACCCCCGTGAAAGGGAAGGCAGCTGTGTGTGGCTGGGAGGCAGCAGGCACTTGCCCGCTTTCTGGCATTTTGAAGAAAAGGGCTCTGAGATCTCTCCATCTGTGGAAAAAGCAGTCCGGCAGAGTGGTGGAGCTGTGACACAGAGGACAGCCAGAAGAAAGAACAGGTCACAGGAACGGACTTCACCCGAACTGGTCTTTGCACCCTCCTGATTGTCACAGAATGTAGGAGACTTGTAGAGGTATGAAGTAGTATGATTGAAAGGAGGAAAAAATCTTAATGGAAACCCCAAAAGCAGTCTACTGCCAGACTCCGTCCCAAGTTTGCCTTGCCCAGTGCAGCTCCTCCCTCTGAAGACGGGGCTGCCACCCGGGTACCACCCTTGCTCTTCATCGCCGGTACGCGGTTGGGTTTTGTCGTTAGCAATGAGGTAGTGCGAAAGCTCTTGCATCAGGAGGACGTCGAGAACGGTGTCAGCACTTGGTGAACTTCCCTCTCTTGCGGTGAGCTCTAAGGGCAGGCTGCGGCTTTGAGAAGCTCGTGAGCGACATGAGGCTTTGGCAAGGGTTGGTGTTAAAAATGCTTTGCAAGTGGAGAGAAGGAGCGAGGGAGGGTCGGCGCTGAGGAACTCACTAGAATAACTTGGGCTATTTGCATCCCTGCGGCTTGTAGTAGGTCAAAAAATTGAAATTACGTTGGATCAGGTGAGGGAAAAACTTAACTTTTCTCAAGTGTATGACATCAGCAGGTTATAACGTCAGAAGTTATAACTCTTTTTCAAAATGGAACAACTCATTTCTTCTCCTTAATAGGGAAATTATTTAGTCTATATTATCTGGAAGCACTTCAGAAACCTGTTCTAAAATATGACGACCAGGCGTCTTAAACTGCTCACTTTTCCCTACTGGGAGAACTGGAACACCTCCATGGGCACTGGGAGGATTGTGCTCCTGGCGTTTGCCATCCAGGGCCGCAGCCGGGACCCGGAGAGATCCGGCGGGGGCAGACAGAGGCTTCCCACAGGGATTCACGGCTCCCCCATGCCCAGCATCACTTCCCGGGTGATTTCCACCCCGAGTGGCTGAACCTCCATCCAACTTGATATTCGCGAGGAGAGTCCCGTCCCGTTCCTGCCATCCTGGGGCGGGTCAGGCCAGAATGGTGCCAAGGTGAGCCCAGACACTTACTGCTCTCCTCATGTTGTGATTGCTTTCAGATTTTATATTTTTAAAAAAAAACTGTTAACATTGCAGGCAGCGCCCGGGGGCCGCTGGGACGTTCAGTGCTGGCCGCAGGGGTCGGAGAATCACAGGATGGTCAGGGTTGGAAGGGACCTTGAAGATCATTCAGGGCTGAGGTCGGAAGAATCGCTAATTCTCTCGCTGCCATTCTGTTTGCCTCCGAACTGTGTACCTGCCTCCCGAGGTCTGATGCTCAGGTGGTGCACAAAAGCCTTCGCCGCTATTTAAATTCCGCCCCGGAGAAGGCTGAGCTCTCTAGGTCGATCCAGCAAAAAGTATTTAGATGTCTGCTTCAAACCTAATTACAGCTGTCTCTCAAATCCATAATTTCATCTAAATTTGCCACAATTCATGCATGACTTTCCCCGTCGGAGCCGCTTGTATGAAGAGCAGATGAAGGTCATTCCTAACTCCGCTGCTTAACGTGGGGAAATCGGAATTGCTTTGATGCAGAGGCTTCCCACTAGTGTTTTCTGTCAGCGCTGGCAAAGTTGTTGGCTATTACATTTTTGCGGTGCCTCTCATCAAAGCACACACACGGCGCTTTCCGCCGAGCGCCGAAGGAGGAAAAATTCGCCTTCCCTCCTTTGCTGCAGTGGGCTGCACTCTGCAGCAAGCCTGTGTCAAAAATACATTGCAGAGACTGCAGCGCTAACAAATACTCGCCATGTGCTCCATTATATTTTCACAGAAACAGTCTGTGTTTATTCCCTGTTTCGTATCCTTCTGACCTTTAAGATACTTGAATTCTTTCTACCTCTAAAATTAAACTACACGCGCGTGTAGGCGAGGTGTTCGGCAGGGAGAGCTGCCGGCAGGCGCTCGCGCCGGACCCCCACCACGGACGGGCTTCCAGCCCTGAAATGCTGCGGATGCCAAGGGGCAAGACAAAATTAGGGATAAATAATAATTCTGTGCCAGATACGGACTGGTGTGGAGCAGCGTCGCGCCGCCGGCAGGAGCATGGTTGGCGTTGCGGTGCCCGTGGGGGTGCCGGGGTGCAAGCGAGCCCCTGGCTGTGCACGGCCACACGACAGGGTGCGAAATCGCACACGTGCACGTGTGTGAGAGGAGGACCCATAAAAGCTGCACTGAAAGAAATGCCGCAAAGGAGGAGTCGGTGGTAAAGCCACCACGAGTTGCAGAGTATGTCCAAGAGCAATTATTTCTTCATAGACGTGAGCGATGTAAACCATCTACTGGGTGATCCAGCGGTACTCCTCCATAAAAGTTCACTGTTGTCACTCTGGCTTCAAATGTCCCAGGAAACTGCAGTTTTCACACTCAGGACTCTGTTCACAGAATTACAGAATGCCAGCATCCCAGACTGGTGGGGTCTGGCAGGGCCCTCGGGAGCTCCCCCATCCCACCCCCCGCCAGAGCAGGGGCACCTCCAGCAGTGGCACAGGACGGCGTCCAGGCGGGTTTGGGATGGCTCCAGAGGGGGAGCCTCCCCCACCTCTCTGGGCAGCCTGTGCCACTGCTCTGCCGCCCTCACAGCAGAGAAGGCCCTCCTCAGGTGGAGATGGAACTGCCTGTGGTCACCTTTGTGCCCGGTCCCTCTTGTCCTGTCACTGGGCACCACTGGAACCAGACTGTTCCCATCCCCCTGGTACCCTCCCTTGAAGGACTGATCAGCATTGATGAGATCCCCCTCAGTCTTCTCTTCTCCAGACTGAACAGCCCCACGTCCCTCAGCCTTTCCTCAGCAGAGAGATGCTCCAGTCCCCTCAGCATCTCCATAGCCCTTTGCTGGACCCTCTCCAGCAGTTCCCTGTCCTTCTTGACCCGGGGAGCCCCGAACTGGACACAGTGCTCCAGATGTGGCCTCCCCAGGGCAGAGCAGAGGGGGAGGATGACCTCCCTCCACCTGCTGGCCACGCTCTTCTTGATGCACAACACCACATACTTTTCATTGTTATTTTAAAAAATGCATATTTTCCTGACATCATCTTATTATTCACAGCTATAAAAAATGCTCTAAATCATTTCTGGCATTCTGGGTATTTGGTAACTCACCCTACTTTTCTCTTTGTAGATGGTTTTTGAGTAGTTGCTGTGCACAGGTTCCCCTTCCCAGCGGGACACCAGCTTCTGGGGCCTCTCCGCGGGCAGGGGGGAGAGGATTCGGGAGCAGATGGCAGCTGCAGCCTGGCAGGGCTCCCAAAACAGCGTCACTGGGACAACTCAAAAATTAAAGCAGCCACTTAGGTTCTGGTTTATTACTTTCTTATTATGATCGTTTTGCAGCAGGAACGGTCTTCGTGGCAGTCAAAGGTACACATAGTAAATGGCTTTGCGGCTACCAAAACCCTGAGCCTTGTTTTGACATTTAATCAACCACAAAACAATTGACTTTTTTGCCCATATTTAATACCATATCCCTTGTAAAAATATATTGAAAACACAACAATAGGTGATGGTGGCGTGAGTCTTTAGAGACAGCCTGTTAGCAGAAGTACCATCTCTTCGCTGGCGCTGGGCTCTGCCTTGGCCAAGCGCGGTTATGTCCCTGAGAGATTTCGATGAGTTTATCTGCTGTGTCCTCAAGAAAGGAAAAGGACTAATAAACACTGGTCATTAGACCTGGATGGAGGAAAATATGCCATGCGCTGCAAACCCCAGCGAAGTGAATTAATTCTCTGTGAGCTTCAGTGGATTGGGCATAGGGGTTAGTCCAAAACAACTCATCCCATTTGTCTCGACATGTCTAACGAGGGAAGATCACACGGGCAGGACATGGCCGGGACCACCCCGGTAACACTGTGGGGCAGCGGGACGGACGGGCCGCACTCCCGACTCCACGGGACTGGCAAAAGCGGTTTCCCAAATCAGACGCTGAGGTCGGTGTTTCAGGAGATTTGGATACCCCTGGAAACATATTTTAGCAGAAGCTGGAAGAGATTTCTTTCTGAAGGGACGCTGGGGTGGAACAGGTCACCCAGGGAAGGAGGGAAGGCAAAGAGCTTCCCAAGCTCAACGCTCTGTGGCCGCGCTCTCCTTCCCCATCAGCCCACCTCCACCTGCACTAGGGAAGCCCCATCACTCATTTCGACACGTTTTATCCTGTCACCATCAACCAGCAACTCTGAGGAGTCCACAGATTCTATTGTTTTTTTTATTGTTTTTTTTTTTTAAACTCTACAGGAAGAGTTGGAGGTTGGTGGGGGCAGCTCTCGGCACTGACAGCCCCCGGCCCACCAGCGTGGGGCTCCCCGTGTCCGCAGCCCGCCCCCGCTCAGGCCAGCCGCCCCCCGGCCAACGGCCGCGTCCCCGTTGAGTTTAACACCCCTTAGATCAGAGTAAACTTTCTTTTTTTCTTTTTTCTTTTTTTTTTTTTTTTTGGTCTAATACCCTCTTAGCATTTAAAAATAGAGCTGTTACTAAGCAATGGCAGTCAGTAGAAAGCAAAGCCTACTGAGGATCGTTTCTGTGAACAGGTATTTTTCCCAGCCTAAGTACTGTAAACATTGTGGGTTGACAAATTATGAATCAGAGCCTTCCCTCCCCAGCCCGCGCTGCCTCTCCCCTTCTCCCCGGAAACAATAGCAGCAACCCTCAGGAGCCCTTTATTTTCACTCTGGCTTTGAACATCTTCATTTGCAGGTCAGATTTTCAAGCCGTTCTACACATTTTAACATCATTAAATAAAAGAAAAAAAAAAAAAGTGGGATGATATTACCATATTGTGGTGTAACCATGGAGGGCACGAGCTCGGGAAATACCCATGGACCTCAGGTTTGGACTCGAGCAGCCACCTCTGCGTGTGCACCCTCTGCCACCCCAGGCATGTCCATGCATCCTGGCAGCCCCACCTCATCATCCGGGATGGGAACCCTCTTCGATGATGGCAGAGAGGGGCAGGGAGGTGGCTCCAGCTTGGTGTGGGCATCACTGCACAAATTGTGCAGTCTCCATTAAAGCTATGGGGTGAGGAGACGAGCGGGAATCCCACTTTCCCAGGACACAGGCTGAGTGTGGAGGGGCAGGAGGACACGGACTGCTGTTAAACCCAGTGACCAGTGGTAGGGCAGGGAGAGGAATCACATCATGAGATGAAGAAGAGAAGTTCGTTATTGCCAGGAGTTTCATGGACTCAGCTGAGTGTTTTTCATTGCTGTTTGATCTCCTTTTCCCAGCTGCCCTTTCTATTCCCACTTTAAGATGAGCTGGGTGAGGATATCCAGCCAGAAGATGCACTGGGAGATGAGCAGCACTCAGGTGGCACCTTTGCAGCATTTACTGTCCCATGTAGACTCCGAACTAACCGAAAACTGGTATTTTTTTTTTCTTATTAACTTTGTTGACCTCTTTACCTTGTGGTTATTTGCTCAAGGGATTGTATTTGTTTCAGAACTCCTTTATGAGAAGTTCAGCGAGCCTGGGACCACCTTTGATGGTGGCAGGGTGGCTGTGGGCAGCTCCTGTCCCCCGATAAGCACTGTCCTGCGTCCAAAAGCAGTTGCAGTGATGCTTTGCCTCCGATGGGGTTTGGTTGGGAATGTGTTTGCTGGGGATGGAGTCTGCTCTCACCTTTAATCGTGGAGACCAAAGTTAACTTTACTGATCTCAGCAGGGCTACTCCAGTTGTGACCTCTAATTCAGGGCAGTACTTAAGGGCTTGACTTTCCCAACATGCTGGAGGTTATTTGCCGTTGGCAGACGTTTGTGTTGGGCTCAGAAGGAGGGAAGCCCGATGTGCTGGTGGTCGGGGACACAGCTGAGCCCACCCACCCACCCACCCACCTCTCCCCGAGGGGTCCCTGGTGCGGCGCTGGCACCCACCCTCTGCTCAGCCCCACTGGGGCGTTCACTCGGACACCTCTTCCCAATGGCAGCTCAGCTCGCAGGACCTTAAAAATGAGAGACAGTCAGCTCTGCTCTTTTTGGCCCTACGCAACCACTGCCCAAAAGCCTGGAGCACTGCTGCCACATCTCTGAAGTTGCCACAGTCCCCATCTGAAGTGGGTGATGGTATGACCCTCAACACCCAGCATGGTGGAACCTCTGTGCCCCAGCCCATGGTGGTGCAGGTGCCGTTCTGCTGCCAAATCCACCCTGCACCATCCCCTTTGTTATTCATAGAATCAGAATCATAGAATGGTTTAGGTTGGAAGGGACCTTAAAGACCATCTCGTTCCACCCCCTGCCCTGGGCAGGGCCACCTCCCACCAGCCCAGGTTGCTCCAAGCCCCGTCCAACCTGGCCTTGAACACCTCCAGGGATGGGGCAGCCACAGCTTCTCGGGGCAACCTGCCCCAGGGGCTCACCACCCACACAGGCAACGATTTCTTTCTAATATCTAATCTCAATCTACCTTCTTTCAGCTTAAAACCAACACCCCCAGGTCCTACCACTTCATACATATTGGTGTCATCAGCAAACTTGCTGAGGGTGGACTCAATCCCACTGTCCATGTCTCTCACAAAGAAGTTGAACAGCACTGGTCCCAATACCGACCCCTGAGGAACAGTACTTGTCACTGGTTGCCACTTGGACATGGAGCCATTTAATGCATCTCTGACTGCGACCATCCAACCAATTCCTTGTCCACTGAGTGGTCCATTGGTCAAATCCATGTCTTTCCAATTTAGAGACCAGGATGTCGTGTGGGACAGTGTTGAATGCTTTGCACAGGTCCAGGTAGATGATGTCAGTTGCTCATCCCTTATCCACCAACGCTGTAACGCCATTGTAGAAGGCCACCAAATTTGGCAGGCGTGATTTGCCTGGATTGCATGATTGTGTGATTCAGGAGAGCACACACGGCATTTTCTCACTGCAGTTGCAGAATGGGCAAGGAAAAGGCAGCTTTTTCAGCCCAATTGTTTCCATGTATGAAATCAGTCTAAATTTCCATCATTCAGACAATGCCATTGAATAAGAAAAATAAGGACAAAAGGGAAAAATCATCATAAGACAAGAGCTGGTGACGGAAAAGACACTGGTGCCTGCAACGGAGTGAACTGAACTTTCTTTGGCAGCCCCCCGGCGGCAGTGGGGATGGGGAGGAGAAACGGGACGCAAGGCTCAGTGTCAGCACAGCTCTGGTTGAGCCCTGGTACCTCGGTGACCTTCCCCTTCCTATGTAACACTGCAATCAAGTGCGTTTAATGACTAACAGTGACGGCTAAATAAAGCAGGAGCGTTCAGGTAGTGTCTGAAGAGAAAAAGCCCAACCAGACATACTGAAAGTGAAATTTTAAGCAAAATGTTTATAATTACTGTGCCTAGTAAAGAAGTGACTTGCTGTTAGAAGTAGGAAAAGCGTTACCAGCATGCCTGGGAGCTATCTGCACAGGACCGCTGCCCGCGGATGGAGATCTCCCTACAAGCAGGAGTTACAAGTATTTTAGCACAGCACGACTTCCACCCCGGTGGGCTCCCCGCAGTCCTGCCCGCGCTGCCGCCAGCCGTTCCAACGCCCACTTAAAAATTCAATACGACTGGAACACTTTTCTCAAGTACAGTTATACCAGGGTTTCTCCTGACGCTAAAACTTTCTGCCTATTGCAAACACTGTTTCAATGCTACGTGAATGGCTATAAAAACTGCTCCGAAATGAAAAACGCATGAACTCGGGCATCAAGGATGAACCGTGAGCGGAGCATCTGTACTGCACGGGGACTTTGGAGCCGTTGCCCGCAGGCAGATGCTTCGAGAGCTCCCCAGCATTGCACCACCACCGGGAGCTGCTGTTCCTTATGGCGGTGTCCCCGGGCTGGAATTGCGTTTGTGCTTTCAAAGGCACGCGAAGGTGACAAGCAATTTCATCCAGCTTTTGCATGCGTAAATCCCTATTTACTGTTAGGGGCTCTTCAATGTGACTTCATCAATACTTGCACTCAAATTGGACGCAACACCACCCCCCCCACCCCCACCCAATTTTCTCAAAAGGAGAATGGCGGATTAAGCAAACTAAAGGCCGCCTGAGTGCTTTCATCCTATTGACAGAACAAGAGGGAATGGCTTCAAGCTCCAACAGGGTAGATTTAGACTGAACATTAGGAAAGAATTTTTCACAGAAAGAGTGGTCAGGCATTGGAACAGGCTGCCCAGGGAGGTGGTTGAGTCACCATCCCTGGATGTGTTTAAGAGCTGTTTAGATGTGGTGTTGGGGGATATGGTGTAGGGGAGAACTTGGTAGAGTAGGGTAGATGGTTGGACTCGATGATCCCAAGGGTCTCTTCCAACCTAGACAATTCTATGATTCTATGATTTAAAGAACATCTTCATGGCGCTGGACCACAGATGGTACCTGCCCTGGGAGAGGGATTGCAAGCAAGGGGATGTCTGTGCCGTGGGGCTGGGATGGGCTCATTTGGCACCAGATGCCGGGTACTTGGTGTGTCCCTTCTCCCGCCCAGGGCCACCGCTGGGGACATGCCCCACATGCCGGCTGTGCCCATGTCGAGGATGCAGTGGTGACTTTTGGCAGTACGCCGGCCGGCAGCCCTGACCTTGGTGGCTCCTGCAAAGAAATAACCTCTTCCCTGTTCCCAGGGACTGGAAAAAATCAATGTTTTCAGCCTTTCCAGTGGTACGGGCAGAGCAAACCACGGTGGGGACACACGCGGCCAGCTCGGCACACCGGCAGCGGGGACGGCAGGGCTGAGGGACCCGCAGCTCCTCCGTGCCGGGGGGGGCGAGCGGCAGGATGGGACAGGAACTTGTT
>NW_009648149.1:1592226-1592882 GCF_000708025.1 Charadrius vociferus
TGAACAAAGTATTAGAAGCTTGGGGAGATGTCCAGGTTTTAACAAATTATTCACCGTTATTTTATTTCTTACAGTGGGGAAAAACTGTAAGATTCATTATTTCATACACTAATTACTTTGGTTAAGTGTCAAACCTGCACAATGCAATGCTGTGTTTTCATATATTAAAGACATTAATTGCCAGGAAACAGTACACCATGACTAATTTAAAAAAAAATTAAAAAAAAAATAAAAAAAAGAAGAAGAAGAGGAAATCAATATTAAGTATTTTGACTATTAGGAGCTGAAGCAGCACAACATATCTGAAGTCAATGTTTCCCCACTGAGCTGTACTGGTTATGGACTCGGGCTTGGCAATTGCATTATTGTTATCAAAACCTGTTATTGGCTCTGTGAATCATGTTACTGTCAGGTTACCACATACGAATTAATAGGGTAATAACACCCAGAGCCCGGGAGAGCGCAGCGGGCGCTGCGGCGGGCTGGATGCGGGATGCGGGATGTGGGATGCGGGATGTGGGATGATGCAGGATGCGGGATGCGGGATGTGGGATGCAGCCGTGCCCGCAGGCAAGGGCTGAGCCCCCCGATCGTCTGCCCGGGCCCCGGCGGGGCGGTGCAGGGGCCGGGGGCAGAGGCAGGCATGGGGGGAAGCG
>NW_009648149.1:1592899-1625359 GCF_000708025.1 Charadrius vociferus
AGTGAAGCTGTGCCCGCGGGCAAGGGCGTAGCCCCCCGATCGTCTGCCCGGGCCCCGGCGGTGCGGTGCAGGGGCCGGGGGCAGAGGCAGCCATGGGTGGAAGCGATGCCTTTGCTTCTCCTCTGCCTCCCTTTGCTTTTCAACAAGTAGACTTGTTGAAATGGGCAAAGTGGCTCTTAAATGAAAAGCAAGAGGTGAGCTTGATCGCAATGGCAGAGTAAGGCAACAGGGAAAAAAAAGTCACTTTGTTCTTCCTTACAATCTGCAGGTCCCCCTAATTCTTGAGTCCTTGTGCTTCTCTTGGCAACACATTAAAATACAATATTTGGTGCCGGTAGGGTGACCTGGTCACTTTGGGAATTTAATCATATATTTCAAGCGCCTGTGGGACTTTCTAAACAACTCAAGTGAAAACTGATGGAGAGGGGACCAGCCTTTGCTCAGCAAAGCCCAGGGCTCTGCGTGCCCAGCCCAACCCGGCCCCTCGCTCAGCGCCACGGGGACACCTCGCAGGAACGGAGTTTGCGTTCGTAAAGGCACCGCAAACCGGGGCGGTGTTTCTCTGCTACGTGAGAATAAGTCATAATGTTTGTTACAAGAAAAGCAACCGCCTGGGTACAAAATACGCTCCTAATAAAATAAAGTTTCTCACCGGATCAAATCTCTTGCCAGCATCGGAGAGTCAAATTTTACATCCCGATGTCTCTGCGAGAGCCCCGTGTCCCTGCGCCGCCCCGTCCCTGTCCCGGCGTGGCTGTGCCCAGCGGTCAGCGCAAGTGGCCCTCGGCCCCCCCGGCTCCCAGCGCACTGCTGCGGCGCCACGGCCGCACTTTGGCCTCCACTTGTAATAAACGCAGTATTTCTTCCCGCGCCGTCAGCCTGTGGCTGGGCAGACAAACCCCCCCGCCAGGTCTGGCCTCTGAGCCCATCCCGGCATCGCCGCCTGCACCTCTTGGATAAAGCTTGAGCCAGAATTGCCATTTCTTTCATTAAATACTCTGTGCTCAGCAAGAACCTGCCTCAAAACCCTCCTGGAACCTTTATGCTGTGTTATCTGGGTGCTATGTCAGAGGAGCTCTGTCCCCCCCGGCACCCCCATGACCATGCAGCTGCCGGGCAGGACCCACCACATCGGGGCTTACTGGTACAGCAGCTGAGGCAACACAGGGTGGGTTTCTGGACACTGCATGAGCATATAAACTCTTCATAATATTGTCATAGAATCACAGAATGCTTTAGGGTGGAAGGGACCTTGGAGACCACCCAGTGCCACCCCCTGCCCTGGGCAGGGACACCTCCCCCCAGCCCAGGTTGCTCCAAGCCCCGTCCAACCTGGCCTTGAACACCTCCAGGGATGGGGCAGCCACAGCTTCTCGGGGCAACCTGCCCCAGGGGATCACTACTCTCAGTGTAAAAAATTTCTTCCCAATATCTAGTCTAAATCTCCCCTCTTCCAGTTTATAGCCATTCCCCCTCATCCCATCACTCCATGCCCTTGTCAAGAGTCCCTCCCCAGCTCTCCTGGAGCCCCTTTAGGCACTGGAAGGGGCTCTGAGGTCTCCCCTTTTTGGCCTTCTCTTCTCCAGGCTGACCCCCCCCAACTCTCCCAGCCTGTCCTCCCAGCAGAGGTTCTCCAGCCCTCCCAGCATCTCCGGGGCCTCCTCTGGCCCCGCTCCAACAGCTCCGTCTCCTTCTGCTGGTGGGACCCCCCGAGCTGGAGGCAGCACTGCAGGGGGGTCTCCCCAGAGCAGAGCGCAGCAGAGGGGCACAGTCCCCCCTCACCCCGCTGGCCACGCTGCTGGGGGTGCAGCCCACACAGTTATATACTGAAGAGAGTCGGAGAGCATCTCCAAAGCCCGTGCAAATCTGCTGGAGGAGCCTGGGCAGACATGAGGATGCTTTTCCTCTCCGGCAACATGGAGAAGTGAGGCTCTTGGCTTCCAACTGCTTTTTCAGCAGTTCCCTCCGGTCCAGCGTCGGCCGGTGCTCCCGGGGGAATGAGCGGGTGCCGCCTACCGGCAGCGCATCCCCAGACGGGGGGAAATAACCATACATCCAGCTTTCACCCAAGCTTCTTGTGCAAATAGCTGCTTAATGATCATCTCCATTGAAGGCTGCAGTATGTAAGTAGCATTTCATACCCCATAAAATCAAAGTTTCACTTCATTTAACAGTGTCATTTTTTATAAGCCATAACCCACTATACTTGCTGCAGGCTCCTGCCTCGGCAGCGTCCCGTACAGCCCACCCACGGCCGGTCTCGTGGTCACCTGCACCCAGGGACGGGCAGCTCTGAATGGGAGAGTCCCAGTTCTGCAGTGGGTGGCATTTTCGAGACACCGCAAGTCCATAAATTCCCGGGGAAGTGGCTGAGTTTAACTCACTGAAGTGCTTTTGGAAACTCACGGGTATAGACAGTAAAGAGGAGTATCAGCTAATAAAGGGATATCAGCTGAGAGCGGGCTTTAGAGAACATTAAATATCACATCAGCACCAAAAGGTGCTGAGACTTGAAGGATTCCCATTCCAAAATGAAAGTGGAATAACAATTCCTGTCTGAGTGCAGAGCTGGTTTCCCCGTGCTCATTTCCCCTCTTTATTCATTCTTCTTTTCTACACCCGTTCTTTGCTCGCCAGACGAAGGACAGGCAGATAAATGTAAGAAAAAGAGCATATTTGAGGATAATCTGGTGCCTTGTCAACCTCTTTCATGATGATTAGGAAGGTGGTTTGGACAAGACGCAGAGTGAGTTATGTCTGCAGCCGGAGAATAAAAATGAAACCGTGGGTAGACTTTTCTTTCGGTGATGACGAGAGGGTCATTGTTCTTCCAGGAAAAAGTGCTTCACGGGTCCTTGCTCAAATTCAATTGCACATTTTCTTCTGCTTTAATTTTCTGCTACTGATTAAGCTGAATGCTGCCTGAAAGTCTGGAATAGAGGAGAGTCTCACACTTCCTGGTAACTCCCGCATCTTTCCAACACAGCGGTGGAAGCAGCAATTTCGGGGTTTTCAGATCTTAAAGGAAGTATGCTGCAATTGTCACTTTTTCTTTCTTCCTACAAAGAGTTTCTCCACACAATCTGCTACGTCAGACTTTCCAAGAGGATCAGTTTTTAATTCTTCATCGTAACAGCCTGGATAATTGACCCAGGCGGCTCTTCTGTCGCTTCCCCCATTCCGGCAGTCTGCTCCCGCTGCGCTGGTGCTTCCCAACCTTTGACCCGTTTTCCTAAACTTAGCTGGTAAATTGACAGATCTGAGGTTTTGGTGGTTTTTTTTCATCTTTGACTTGCATTTGGATTTTTTAGGAAGCTGGGAAGGGACTCACCTCCCCAAACTTCAACTGTCTAGAAGCCAAACATCTAACAGAGTATGCTCTACGGTAGAGGAGTGAACATCTCCAGGGCATTCATCCTCACCTGGAACAAGGTCTCCTGGGGGCCCCGTTCCTCCCTGCTGACAGACTGGGTGGTTTGGGCAACCTGCTGGGCTTCGGCAGCTCTGTCGAGCGGAGCTGAGTCTTCTCCCCGGCCGTTCCCAGGCACCTCTGGCACTTCTGGGCACAGAGCCCTCTGAACGCGCATCTGCTCTTTCATCAGGCGTCTGTAATTTCATGGGTCTCTCTCTCTGTAAGAAGCCAAGAGCAGCACCGGTAGAGATGTAGAAGGTGGGAAGCTAAAAACAAGACTAAGAGAAATTGGGAAAATATCTGTACTGTTCCTACAAAGTATTAGATACGTGAGAACTGGGGTTTAAATCGGCGTTAGCTGGAGTAGCTCTCCTGAATCCCTTCTTGATTTATGGCAGCTCAGACTTTTGCACTGAGTCTTTATGACCAGATTTAGGGTAAAGTCTCTTCTCCCAGTGATCGCTATCAGAGCCAGAGTTAGAACAGGGGAGAAAATATCACCAAATACAATAACTGACATTTTCAATTAGCCAAGACTTTGCAGAGGAAGAAAGCAGCTTAGAATTGATAGGTCTGTGAGAGAAAATGGGGGAAAAAAGTACAGCTCATGGTAATAAAAATTGTAAGATGCAGCTGGAGAAGCCCAGGTCTTAAAACTAAAAGTCATATATTAAAATCATCAACAGGAATAATAGATTTGTCCATACTCTGTGCTCTTTTGCGACAAAATAATAATAAAATAATAAAAGCAGGTGCTTTCTCTAACACATAAAGCTTCCTATAGAGAAACAGTCGCGCACAGCCACAGCCTCGGTGGTATAAAATGGTGCAGCTCAGCCGATCTTAATGGCTCTTTAGGAGTGAATAACACCTCGGTTTCTTTTCATTTTTAGCAGCAGGATTTCTGGCACTCGGTTGAATTGAGGTATTCAGATTTGCGACCGTAATTAGGTAACTTCAGGAACCATATGGGCAAGGCTATACGCCAGCTAAAAGTAATCACTTTACTGATCTGGAAGAGCAATACATGACTTGTATTAGGTTAATAAATTATTAAATCTAGTACACTGCGCCAGTTTAGTGCAGGTAAAGGGGTAAAGAAAAATGAAGGGATGAGCAAATGATTCACCTATCAGATTCTTCCATCTCCTTTTTTTTGCAAACCAGACAGCGCTTTTTTGGGGGCATCTAAAAAGTCCCTGAGTTCAACTGCAAAAGTGAGATGGGACGACCCTAATCCATTAACACTCTTACCCCCTTCTGCTTCATTACAGAGAAGTTGGTAATTTGAGGAAAGGCAAGAGGCTGAAGGCACAGCGGGGGGTGGGGTGGGGGGGTGACGCCTTTGCCAAAACCCCGTTGTGTGGCACAGAGCACCGGCATCACTGGGGGAAGGTCTCCTGCCTCGTGGGGGGGACTCCCATGGGCAGCCACCAGAAAAACCAGCCCCTGCCTGGAGACTGCGGAGTTGAAACGAGTGATGCCTTTAAAGAAGACCTTTTTTCTTTTTTTTTTTTTCCTGAAAAGTTGCACTGTGCTCTGCTCTCCGTGCAGTTCCCGTTTGATGAATTTCTCCTCAAGTAGAAAAGCGAGCAATAAAAGAATTCAAAACTTCCATTAAAGTTTGCTGCCAGATACATAATTTAGCGCACAGGCTCGCAGGGTGCACGCACGGCTACGGTGGGTTTAACGTGCCCCTACAAAGCAGACCTTCTCCTCCCAAACTGCTGTTTCCCCATAACGGGTTAAATTTATCACAAAGCCATCCCCAAAGTGCTGAAACACTTGAAGACCGAAGAGTGTCCGCCTGTCCCTGGGGCAACGAATGTCCCCTGATGGATCCTCCTTTAACCCCAGCGCCCATGAGGAGTTCGCACGTGGTGGGGATTGAGGTTGCTGCTCCCAGTTATGGAGTCGGTGTGAAAGAGCCGAGAGGTGCCAAACCCAGCCCAGCGCGCGCCCTCTGCTTTCCCAACCACAGTTTAACTGCAGCCAGCCTTTACGCTGCCCACGAGAGGGATGAGGATGATGAGGGTGACTTCGTTGCAGTCAGCCCGGCCCCAGCGGTGCGTGAGGACTCCCTGATTTTCTGCGTTTAATTTCATATCCTGATTTTCTGGGTTTCCAAGGTGCTGGGCAGCCGGCCGCATGTGTCCCTGCCTTGAGCAGGGGCTTAGGTTGGACCATTCGCGGCGGTCCCTGCCCCCTCAGCCCTCCGGCGATGCTGTGATTGCTGCCACACGCCTCACAACACGGTTCTTGTGACAAAGCCATGGGAAGAGCTGGCAGGGGAATTCTCCCAAACAGACCTCTTCACTGAAAACCTCGCCACTTAAATAGCAAAAAAAAAAAAAAAAAAAAAATCTTTAAAAACAGTTGGATTTTTCCCAATGCTGTATGACACATGGCTAAAAAGTCAACTGTGAGTGAGAAACCACATGATGAAGAAATCGTTAGCAGTTAGGAGACAAAGACGTTTTAGTCTTTCTTAAAGGAATAATAACGTTGTGATATAGCCATGAAGGAGAACTCAGGGAAGTTAAATGCCCTGGTAGTGGATGCTTTGTCAGCCAGAGATACCAAAAAGTGGTTAAGTTAAAAGTAAGCAGAGTGCAATGCGTGTCTTTTGTTGCAGAGCATTGTGCACCATCACAATATCCAAACCATCACCAATGCATGGAAACCAAGAGCCCAACACAGCCAACCTACAATCCAAAAATTCCAGAAAGATGCTTTACTCAGGACCTAAAATCCCACCAGGCTGTGGTGCCCTGGTAGAAAGGAGGATGTGGTGTGGGCAGTGGAGGGTTGAAGAGAGCTGAGCCTAGGTGGGAAGCGCGATGGAAGAGCGCGGATATCTCAAGAAGCCCCTGCCAGCCTTCTGCACCGGCTCCCAAGCATTACACATATGCAGCAAGGACATACTGCCATCTTCTCGCTGACCAAAGTGTCCTCTGATGAATTGTTGCTGCCTTTGACAAATTATTCAGGAGTTCTGTGTTCATTTTCTGAGTAACTGCGTGAACATCAGCGTAATAGTCAGTATATAATTAACTGAACAACAGTTTCCATCAATGAAACTGTGGGTGCTGGATCTCAAATACATGTGTCGCATTTCAGCTTCCCATCCCAGGGCAGGTGACATTCCCGACGAGCCGCCACTCTGTGCAGAGAGCTGCCAGCCCCGCACACCACCGGTCCCCATGGAGAGCGGCTTTCCAGGCTGTGGCCATGCTCGGTCCCAAAGCAGGAGGCAGGTACTGACCGGGCTGCCGAGCCACCACTGTTTCCTAATTTTCCACCCTGCTCTGTTTCCCCACGATCCTTTTGAAGCCCGAGCTCCATGCAACCTCTGCAGCAGTTTTCTTCCTCCCCTGCTCTCTTTCCCATGCAAAGCTTATCTCATAGCCCATCGCCAGAAGCTCATTTTCTTCATCAGTGAGTCGTTGTCCCTCTCGTTGCCTGAGGAGTGACCAACCTTCTGCATGGGGGGAGGAAAGGACAAGACAAAGGGAGGAAACCTGCGCAGGGGTGGAAGGCTGCAGCTCCAGGGCTTCTGTGTGGCTTGCACTGCTGGGATGCCCAAGGATGAATTACCAAGTGCTCAGTGGTCAGTTGTCCGTCTCCCCAAAGTGAGGGTACTGCGTCAGCGAGCCGTCCTGGCTCTCTGGTGGTGGGAGCGTGGTGGAGCGATGGTTCATCCCCAGGCAGAGCTTTTCCCAGAGTGTTGATGTAGTGACCACACAGGCAGCACGTGCATGTGGTGGGGACATGGGGGTGATGCTATGTCAGCCCTCTGCCACGCACAAAAGTTGGCTGAACTGATTAAAAAGCTGGGTGGAAGATGACGCCTTCCTCTACAGACTCATCTCGCAGTACTTTCCAGAGCACAGCTCAATTAAGCGTTTCTGTGCTCAGATACTGCTTTGATCCAACTGCCTTTGCTGCATTTTTCATCGCCCTGACAAGCCTCTGGAGCTGCTGTCAGGGTCGGGGTCGGCTCGCGCAGTCGTGGCTGCTCGCTGTCTGGCCAGAGGCCCACGGGCAGCCATCTCCCCAGCCCCCATCTCCCTTGGCTCGTCCCCATCCATTGATGTGCTGCTGTGCTTCTCTTTACGAGGCTCCCGGTGTTTTCCTTCCCCACAACAGGGGATGCAGCTCTACATTATTTATAACTAACCTTTCTTGTCCGTGCTCTAGGACAGACGCAGTGAAAAACTTAACTTAAAAAATTTATTTTCTTCGGGAAAAAAATAGCAAGTGAATATGAAAAGAGATCGTCTCTTGCATTAGCTGCTCCGTGTTCCCAACCCGTCACAGGGGACGCGCTGCGCACGTATCCTAGCCGAGAGGGGGACACAGCTGGGGAGTACATTGAGTGCGAAGCCTCATTTTTCATCTCCTTTTACATTTATATAGTCCTTTTTACATAGTTCCATCTTGGAGCACTGCAACTTCTCTAAGCAAGGGACTGAATCCTCCAGTGCTCTGGCAGAGCTTTCTCCATTCCACCTCAGGAAGGAGGGAGGCTCAAGCCCGGTCCCTTGGCGTGATGCCTCCATCACGCAACCAAAAGAGTGGTTTAGGGAAGGCTGGTCCATGCTTACCTGCGGTGCCCATCCACAAGACTTGGGGTTCACATAGAAGGCCCTGGTGGTTCACAGAGCAGGTCCTGGTGGCTCACAGCACGTCCAAATGGGAGGCTCCAGGTGCACCCACCCATAGGGACATGCAGGTGATTTCTGAAGACCAAGCTTCTGCCAGGAGGTCGCAGGTGTATAGCTGCCTACACCTGCAGCAGATTTTGTGCTCACTGCTAACAGTTTTTAGTTTGATGGCACCGAGTTTTCCATCTCCTTCCTGCCCCTCAGCTTCTCCCGTGCTCTCCTGCCCTCCCATTCCAACTGCTGAGGTGCTGCATAGAGCATAACCTTCACCAGCAGTGAAGGTGGGCTCCTAAAATTTCATCTCCACCTAGACGTGATAGGTAGCTCCACTGCACACAGTGCTGACTGCTGCAGGTAACCACCACTTCTGTGGCTTTCCCAGATGCAACTCCGTTTCACAAGGCAAAACCAGTACGAGCTTGTACCCCCAGGCCAGGCAGATGACATGAGCTTTTCAGCGTATTTTTGCCTCTTGAGATCATGACTCTTCGGTAGGGAACTGCTGGTGCAGTCAGACACGTGTCTTGCCTGGAGGACATAAGCGGTGTCTCCACAGTTGGATGCGAGCAGATGTAAGATCCCGTGTCATCTGCAGGTGAGAAGCCACAGGTCCTGCTAGCGCACCGTGTCCTGTTGAGCTGCCCTTCGCTCTCTTCTCAGTGGCAGTGGGAGTGGTGGCAGCTCTTCAGTGCTCCCCCGCCATACCAACCACACTGTACCCCAATACACCACCACCTTCCCCTCAGGTTGGGGAAATGGAGATGTGTTTCTCTAGAAACTCTTCTGATTACACTGGCTTTGGAGATCATGTTTCTGGTCAGCCTTGACAGGAGAAATGTCATCTGTAGCTCCAGAACTGTTCCTGGACGTCTTCCAATTCAATTTATGACATTTTTGACACAAAATACTTATTCTTCATTTCCAAACAATCAAGGTGGTCTCTCTCCTTCCTGACCCATACAAAGACATCCCAGGAGGTTCCCCTGTTGTAAATCTGAGCTTTCTAACAAGGGGTAACCTAAAATCCTACTGCTGAGCAAAATAATGTAGCCAGCACACAGGGAGTAGTTCTAGCAGCTCAGTACATTTACTCATCGCCCAGTTTCACATCCACAGTGAACATCTTTGGAAGACCCCTGGTAACTCTTCTCTCCTCCTAACTGTTTCCCCAGCGCTCCCCTGCATGGCTTCAGCAGGGCTGGGACAGCTTAAATCTCATGGCAGGAGAAGGCGGTGGTGGCCAGATCCTCCAAAAGAGAACCCCATAACTTCAGGGTGAAAGGATGAGTCCAAGAATCCCCTCCAAGCAAGGGTTGTCCTCAGTGAAGTTCTGGAGATCTGTGGTGGACACGCTGTGAGCGTACCCTGTGGGGCCGGCACAAGCAGTGAGAAGGAGAAACACTCTCAAAAGTGTCTAAGCAAAATATATTACTCCTGCCACTTTGATAACAAGCCCCTTTCTGCCTGCTTGCCGCGGGCAGAAAGCGTATCTCTTCCCCCCCAAGGAGAAGCCCCATCCACCTCCTCTCTTAACGGCAGCTCCCTGATGCTGGGCAGCGGAGCATCCTTCAGGGTCTGGCGGCGGTGAGCCGTCACGCTCCTGTTTCGGTGTGCAGCCCAGCTTTCGGGGAGCGGAGACGGCCGGGAGAGGGGTTTGCAAGGAGCCCCTGCGACAAGCAAAACTCCTCCGGCCGCCCAGAAGAGCGAGTGGCTTGAAAAGCTGCCTGGAAATGATTGTGGTGCATGAAGTGTTTCAGTGAGGGCTGTGAAAGCCTGGCACCGGATCTCCTGCCCTCCGCCGGGAACGCATGACAGATTTTAACAGAAGCCAGCACACAAAAATAAGCAGACGACAACACTCCAGAGATCTCTAGTCTCCCTTAATTACAGTTAAAAAGGTAAAATCGAGTAGACATCGAGCTCATGCTTGATTTAAACACAGCATCAAAAGTGGAGAACAAAGGAAAATGCTCTCTCTGTTTACTGCATTTTAGCCATTTATTGACAGCTTTAACGCAATCCTGTATTTGCTTTGCCTTTGTGCCAGTGGTGACACGTTCCCGCTCCTCCAGGATTCCTTTTTGCCCTGCGGACATAACCACGGGGTGTTCAAGGAGCGTTTTGCCCCTCTGCTGCCCCAGAGCTGGGGGCTGCCCCTACCCCGGGGTGCCCCTCGTTTGGGTTCCCATCGGGGCACCCCATGGAGATGCGCTCCCCAGCGTCCGTGGAGGCACGTCCCGGGGACCGGTGCTGCTGTGTCCCGGCGGGATGGCTGGGGTGGGGGGCGCAGGGGGGACCCCAGCTGTGTTGGGGGCGCTGGGGGGACCCCGGCCCTGCAGCGGGACTGGGGGCGGCTCCGCACCGCAGCCTGGGATGCTCTGGGCTGCGCTGCCCCGGTTGCTCCGGGGAACGCGGTAGCCATGGGAACGCGGCGGGTGTCGATGCTGGTTGGGATTTGCTTTATCACCGCCCCGGTCCTCCGCTGCCGCACAAGGAACTGCCTTTCCCTGCTTCAAGCAGCTCACCATGATCTCGGCGAAACGTCAGGTGGGAGGATGCTGTAGCCCTGCGTGATGGGGTGGACACACAGACGTAAAGGGGTAGAAGGGCAGACGCGGTGGGATGGACACGTGAAGCCCAAATCTTCTGTCTGTGCACCCATCGTGCCCACTGCCTGTAGCCGCTTTCACCAGCTCTTGGGATCCTACAACCTCCCAGCCTTCGGCCGGCAGAGAGGCAATGTCCCTCGGTCCCTCTGGCCAAGGGAAGGTCCCCGAGGGAACGGGAAGGACCGGCAGAGAGGAAAGTGGATGGACAGGCACAAACGAAAGCTGAAAACGGAGCACCCATCAGCATCTCCTAGCAGAGCCTGAACCGCCGGCACGTGCTGCTTCCTGTGCATTTGGTGCTTTAATGGGGTCCAACAGCAGAAGTGTTGGCATGAAGACTGGGTGAGAGAAGGAAAAAGGCAACGGAGGGGAAAGGGAAAGCAGAGGGAAAGAAAAAAAGAGAAGTAGCTATGGAGACGTCATGCAGCCGGCATGCCTGAGGGCACACAGGAGTTGGTAACTAAGGTCTATATAGAAAGTCTCGAGGGAGCTGGTTTATGATTTCTGGGCAGCATCTTTCACTGCAAGACGTCCTGGAGCTTTATTGCTCCTAAACTCAGCCGAGCACAGATGACCTCTGCAAAAGGATCAGTTCTGAGCAGCACCTGGTGCTGCATGGGCGCTTGCCCCGAAGGGATGGGGCTTCGGTCTTCCCAGGGACACGGAAAAGCTCTTTTATAGGATAATTCCCCGCTAAGTCAAACAAAACTTTACGTCTCCTAATGAAAGGGCTTTTGGAGCTGCCCCCTGCCCCCCTCCTCCAGCCAAAGGGGTGGGAGTGGGACAGGACGGGGCAGGCAGCTCTCCCCAGCCCTGGGGGTCACCGTCCTCAGATGATGATCGTTGCAAAAAAAAATCCCTGGAAGGAAAGGAATATTTTCTTCACCTCTACCTAAATTAGGCCGCAAGTTTTAAAAGCACTAAGTGGCCCCAACAGAACCTTAATTTGTTATTTTGATGAGCTGGCTTGGTACAGTTTCCCCCGGGACTGCCTACCAGCTGGTAAACGCTTGTGCTGGAGATGCAGAAAGCTCTGGGTGTAGAATTCATGTCCCATGGAGAGAAGTCTACTTAAGCACAACAAATGTGGGTACTGCCTCAAACAACAGCTCTTTACCTCGGCACTGCTGAAAAATGAGAGATGAGCTCAGATACACGGCATAGCAAACATACTCCTTAGAAACCCCGCAGCTGGAGAGACGACAGTGTCCTTCAAAACTCGCTCCCTACCACGCTGCTGCCTCGGGAAACCACAGGGACTGACATCTAATTGCATTTTAATCCCTCCTTTGGTTTTTTCTTTTTTTTTCTTTAAATTTTGCTTGGTTCCCTCTGAGGCTGCCGGATGACAGCCACCGCCTTCCCAGAGCAGAGGCAGACCTTCAAAGTTCCCACAGAACAAAAAAGCTCCAAAGCAAAGGGATCCAGGACACATTGGGATTGGAGGGGGAGTGTTTCCAAACGTGTGAAAGTGCAAAATATGCCTTTTTAACCTCTTTTTTCACATTGAGAGAGCAGGAGTTGTCCACTCTGTTTGACCCGCAGATGACCTCTGTCAATATCTGAAGACCAGGAGCTCCACGACAGCAGCAGCATCTTCTTCAGGAGACACGACTACGTGCAGCGGGGAGCGATTTGTGCTCAGGCTGTTTCAAACCCTCCATTTATATTTTTTTTTTTTTGCCACCGATGCTGAAGGAGCTGGCAGGGAAGCAGCGTTGTTAAAATTCAGCTCAGACCATCCTCCCTGACAACTGAGGGAGAAAAGTTAGGCTGGAAAACCTCCACGCCACTGAATCATCCGCCTCCCTGCGTCACAGAAGGGGCTCTCCTGCAGGAGAAACGTCTTTCTTTTAAACGAGCAGAGAGCAAGCAGACAAAAAATCACAGACATCCTTCGTAATAAAGGTCATAACAACGGGAGAAAGGCACAAATTCCTTACTTTTCCCTTTATCGGTCCCAGTAAAGGCATGGGGTTGCATGGGTTTCTTCCCATTCGGGAAGGTGCTCGGTGCTGGGAGAGGCCAAGTGGCTTGGCTCCAAACCCCACGGAATTAATTGCAATGCTGATTTCCTTCAACTGGCCATGGACGAGGTGCATGGGAAGGTCAACGGTGGAAAGGAGAGGACGCACACACAAGCCGGGATAAAAACGTGTCCCTGCCCTCAGCGATGGGGGTCTGCTGTGGCACAGGGGCCTCCGAGTCTGTACACCACCGGCACGGGCTCCCCACTGGTGGGGAACAGTTTGGATGTCCTCCTGCTCACCTCTCCCTGCCTTCTGCTCAAGCCGCCTCGCAGGCTCTGTCTGCCCTCGTAGGCTGCTCTTCCCTCTTAGGATCATTATTATTATCATCACCATCATCATCATCTTCTTCATCTTCATCTTCATCTTCATCTTCATCTTCATCTTCATCATCAGTACACTCTCACTCTAATTCCTATTTTCAGTTTCTTACAACTTCCCAGGGTAATTATTTTGGGACCATTTCAGGTTTTCAGTGCTGAATATGTGAAGGGTTTATTAATTCAACCTTGTTTTGTTTGTGTGTGAACGTTTAAAGAAAAGCCGTGGATTAGCAAGCAAACACATCTAAAGAAGGTTTTGGAGAGGTTTTTCATGTTAAATTATATTTATTAGTTTTACTTTACAGCCTATCTGGTTTCATTACAACTTCATTACGAATTCAAAAGGGTGCTGAGGAAGCAGAAAGCCGTGAGAAAGGAGCAGTGGAAAGTAGACAAGCTCTTGTTGTTTCTTCCTTTTGATGAAGGAAGGACAAAGCCCCAGGGAGCGCGGTCCAGGGACCCATCGGTGACGACGGGCACCGGGACTGCTTTGTGACCCAAAGCCATTACGGGCTGGGAATAGGATGAAGTACGTGGCCCCGGGCTCTGTCGCAATAACGGCTGGGTATAAATCAATTATCTCATGCTGGCCTAAAAATAAGCATTCGAAATTATTCGGAGCGCTGAACAGGATTTTGCTTCCTCCTCACACTTAGTCATAAAACTCTTCAATCAATATTAATGTTATCAACCCAGGCACGTTTCTGCCTTGTGCCAAGAAGCGGAGCGCGGACCTACTCTATAGGGGGAGCGCGGCTCGTGGTGGGACCTGCCATGGGGTGGAGGACACGCAGAGCTGTGCCGTGCGTTAGTTGCCATGGAAAGAGCTCCTTTTTTTCCTTCAGTTGCAGAGTAGGTTGTTTCTAAACCCCACATGAACTGCTGCCGCGCAGAGAGGAGGCAGCGCCTTCGCTTCCAGGTTACACCAAGTTGCGTAGAGCGTGTTTGGGTCTCTGGCAAAGTTTGGGGCTCCTCTCTACAAAGCACAACGTGGCAGCTGTGTCTTGCCATGCAGGTGTTAGGTCTGGTTTTTAACGCATGCACGATACGGGTAGTAACCAGCTCATAAATATACATCTTCATTCTTAATTTGCGTTGTTTCCCAACTATAAATAAAAAAATTGTTACCTGCTCTGCCATACTGATACACCAGTAATAGCTGAATACCTCTATAAATCATTATCAATTATTCACTGAGTGGTTGTGCAATTAAAAAAAATAATGGCCCGGGACTGTCTGAGTGGTGGTGTTGGATTTACAGTGCGTTATCTGCCAATTAATTGGAAGATGCTTTCAGTGCAGAAAAGTGAAGACTGTATCACATTAATTTTTGATGGGGAAAAATTCCACAGATCAATTTAACATTAATATTAAACTTGCTGTGAATAAACATTTCATTAAAATGAAACTTGATTTTTCATGTTGGCGCATCTATTTGCTTTCCTGCCAGCCTGTTATAATAAATACATGGAAATCCATTCATCAGTGAGCAGCACTTTATGAAGGACTTGCCATGGAGTTGTCCTCCCTCCCGTTGGACCAGCTCCTGCGCATCCCTCCTTCAGTGGGGCTGCAGGAGCACAGCATGTCCTGCCAGAACCCACAAGGGACACAAACCCCACATTTTCGGTCATGTTCAGGCTTTGTGTGAGCTCAGTGGTCCCCAGCATCTGACGGGCTTGTCCCAGCTGAAGATGATACGATGGGTTTTGGGTGCTGGATGCAGTGGGCACGGCTGGGGAGGTGCAGGGGGACTGCGCTCCACCACGCAGGGCTGAGGCTACGCCAAAGTCTTTCTGCCCATCTGTTCATCACCAAATGGGGAACCGCTGCCATCCTTCGGCTGCAGAGAAGTGAGGTGATTTGTGACACCAGCAGCACCTATGCCCTGTTCCAGAATTGTCCCACTGCTTCCCATTGTGCATCCCTTGCTGACGTTGAGGTCCAGCCTGCCCCTACCGGGGTTTGACTTTCTGAAGACTCAAGCCAATATGAGATATGTTTGCTTACCTGCAAAGATGTGCTGAGCCGCCTTCAGATAGTGCTAATCCACACGGATGCAGGGATGTATTATCAAATCTTACCCATTATCCATCACCCTCCATGTCCCAGAGCGGGCAGAGGTGGGGAGAAGGAAGGCTGGAGGTCGCAGCCCAGGGCGGTGAGGCTGCTGGCTGCAAAAATCCCTGCTGCGCTCCAAAAATCCTTTGGGTTTCCAAAGGCAAGATCCACATGGCATTAACTTCTGCTGAGCAGTGCCCACTGGTGCTGAGTGATTTGCTGCTGGGCTTCAGCTCATACAACTTGTGGGTCCAGAGGAGGCCCCGGAGATGCTGGGAGGGCTGGAGCCCCTCTGCTGGGAGGACAGGCTGGGAGAGGTGGGGGGGTTCAGCCTGGAGAAGAGAAGGCGAAAAAGGGGAGACCTCAGAGCCCCTTCCAGTGCCTAAAGGGGCTCCAGGAGAGCTGGGGAGGGACTCTGGGTCAGTGATGGAGCCAAAGGACAAGGGGGAACAGTTTTATATTGAAAGAGCGGAGATTTAGAGGAGATATTGTGAAGAAATTCTCTCCTGTGCGGGTGGTGATCCCCTGGGGCAGGTTGCCCCGAGAAGCTGTGGCTGCCCCATCCCTGGAGGTGTTCAAGGCCAGGTTGGACAGGGCTTGGAGCAACCTGGGCTGGTGGGAGGTGGCCCTGCCCAGGGCAGGGGGTGGCACTGGATGGTCTTCAAGGTCCCTTCCAACCCCAACCATTCTATGATTCTGTGATTCTATGAACTTTTTATCGGAAACATTAGTAGGAGAAAGGAAACCAACTAAAGACAGCACATTTAGGAGTGCAGGCTCAGCATGAGCCGGTTTCAACTCAGAAATGCAAAAAGAATCAAAAATACAACTTACTTATACAAGTGCAGCTTTGAGTTGGAGAAAAATGAGGACACCGAAAGCGTGTGTGTATGTATGTCACCAGTTTTCAGATATCTACAAACCACCTTCCCCATACCCGCATGTACGCAGAGCGCCGTCCGCCCCCACCCCTGCTGCCCCGCGCTGTCGGCACGGGAAAGCCGGGGCTGGAAGTTTTGCCCCCCACAATGCCCACAGAGATACTTTTAGGCATAAGCCACGTACAGGAAATATTTCTGCAGAAACCCGCTGCACTGTTCATAAAATTAGAAATATATTCTCAGTTTTACAACATCAAAGCTTCAGCCTTGTGTTTTCACCTCTAGTTTCGGTATAAATATATAAGCTGTTTTCCTCCAAATTTTTTCAGCTTAATTTCACTTTTATTGAATTGAGTAAGGAACTAGCCTCGTTCCTTCTAATAGGGAATGTAGATCTTGAAATGAGCTCCAAGGGACTTCCCAGATGGAGAGAGGAAAAAATATATATATATTATAAAAAATTCAAGTTATGTGGTTTCCACAGTTTTAAAAATAAAGCCTGGCAAATACATTTAATATAAAAAAAGGGGACAAAGGGGGTGGGGTGGAATCAGAATATGTAAGTAAAAGTTGTGTCTAAAAGGAGGAGGCTAAAGGGTGAGGTCTTGTATTTCAGCAGTAGCTGCATGCTGGGCTGCAGGACCACGGCGGGGTGTCCACACCGCGGGGGGAGGCAGGGTGGTGAGGTGGGGGCTGAGGAGGGGCTGCTAGACCCCACGCGGGCGCAACGCAGGACCCTTCCCTTTGGGCATCCCCCAGCATCGCCTTCACCTCCCAGGTGTCCACCATTCTCCCTTCAGCTACCCAGAACGACACTGCGTTTTCATAGAATCGTAGAATCATAGAATGGTTTGGGTTGGAAGGGACCTTGAAGACCACCCAGTCCCACCCCCTGCCCTGGGCAGGGCCCAATTTCTTCCTCATATCTCATCTAAATCTTCCCTCTTCCAGTTTGAAGCCATTCCCCCTCATCCCATCACTCCATGCCCTTGTAAAAAGTCCCTGCCCAGCTCTCCTGGAGCCCCTTTAGGCACTGGAATTTCCCAGTTCGTGTTTTGAAATGATCCTGTGTAAGGACTTCCCCACCTTGCCAGTGGTATCTTCATTATTTCCAGCTCATCTTCCACTGGAAATCATGAAATCTTGCTATTACAGTCAATTTTGTGGGTGTAGAAAGAGCCTGCAAGGCGCTCGGAAAGCTCTGCAGTTCCAGAGCAACATATTCCTTATGCCTCTTAAAAACTACATAACCGTGTCTTACACAGCTTTCTGCATTTTAGCTGATTTTAGACTACTTAACCATTTTTTTTTTTTTTTTTTTGCTTCTTTGCTTCAGAAGCACAGTGGTGTGGGGGTCCGGGGGAGGCTGGGGGCCGCGGCTCCGTGGGTGGCTCACGCCTGCTTGCCTGGGCGTTTTATTATTTGATGTCTTAACCTACTTTCAAAAACTTCCACACATCAAAAGTTCAGCCAAACCATCCGAAGCATCCCACCACCCCTCCATCCCCCCGACCCCCTTTGCTCACAGCAGAGACTGCAGAAACGCCCCAACTCAGCCCCGGAGGGGGTCAGTGACACCGTGGCCTTCGTTCTCTTGCCTCATTCACGTGTTTCTAGACCCACACAAAGCTCTATAAAGGGATTTTTTAGCTCCACAGTCTTCCGCAGCGGTTTCTCTATTTCTGTCTGTAACATCATGTTTTGATCCAGGTCCCCGCTTCCTATTTAATACCGTTAATATGTATTTTTTCAACCCTTGCCATCACTGCTGCTCTTTCAAAGGATGGGTTTTCTTCACCGGGTCAGCTTGCACATTGTGAATAAATACATATTTGCTTATTCTGAACGCCTGACCTCATCTTTATATTAATTTTGCATGTTTATTCCGAGCGGCTTGTTGGAACATGGTATGAAGAGGGGTTCCCCGCTTTCGGGCTGTGCCCCAGCCACCAGCGGGGATGCGGCGGGAGGCAGGGAGGGATGCTGGCGATGCGACCCGCCCACACGTCGTACCCAGCTTTGGCACCGCTGGCACCACAGGGGTGTCTGGGGGGGGCACCAGTAAGCCCAGTTGTGACAGGCTTCTGGCCAGCAGCCTGCCTCTCCCCTTGTTTGTAAGCGGGTTTTTTTTTGTTCGTTATTGGGAGGGTGTGTTTTATAGATTAGTCCAATCCTCCCTGCCTGCTACAGCCAGTATTTTAGGCTATTCCTGGCGTCACGTGTGATATTATTCCTCATCCATATTGTACCGACTCCTCCCACCTCGTGGACCGTCTCCTTTACAGGTTCCAGCCCAGCACATCGGCGTCTCACTCATCATCATGATTTAGACAAATTTCAGCTGCTCGATGATCCATCTCCGCACTCCTGACACCCGGCTGTTATCCGTCCCGCCTTGGCAGAGGAGGGCAAACGGGAGCTTCGCTACCTTATTATTTCATTTTTTCTATGCTCACAGTATTTTCCCTTTGTTCTCCTCCCCCCCCTCCCCACCACCTTCCCATTTATCATTTCTGGTCAGCCTTCACCTCCAGCAACTTTCTGATTATCTGTCAGCGTCTCCTGCACCCTCCTGCGCTACTCTTTATTGCTTAATTATTTTGGAGATGTTTAATGGTGGTGGCTCTTGTCTCTAATTTTCTTATTATTATGCAGAACACCGTAGACAGTTCATCCGAGAAATGCCAAGGGAACAGACCGGGCACTAATTGCATCTTTTTTGCTTGTGCTCCTGATGGCACCGGTTTTCAGCAAATATCACCCGCCCTCAAAAAGTCATGAAAAGGGGATGTTCAGCCATGGAAGAAGAGAGCCAGAGCTGGGACTGAGCAGTGGCACTGATACCCCTCTGCAGCCCAGGTCACCCCTGGGTGCCCGTTCCTGGCGTCCCCATCCCCACCAGCCTCCTCCAGGTTCCTGCCTGGGCACGAGGCAGTGGTGATTGCAGGGCAGGTGACTAGCAGAGAAATTATTCTGCTGAAGAGGAAAGAAAAAGGACCAAAACTTAATAAAATTCAGGTGGCAGCACTGATGAGGATCACAGGGTTGTGCTTCATCCCCACTGGTAGGGTGAGCTGAGCTCCTCTAGCACACAGCAGTGCATGGTCATCTCCTCACCTCCAAAAGAGGTTCCTGCACCGCATTCCTATGCCACTGCCGCCGAAACGTCTCCACTTGCTCAAAAAGGGGCCACAAAGATGATCAGAGGACTGGAGTGCTTTTCCTATGAAGAAAAGCTGAGAGAGTTGGGGTTATTCAGCCTGGAGAAGGGAAGGCTCTGGAGAGAACTTAGAGCCCCTTCCAGTCCCTAAAGGGGCTCCAGGAGAGCTGGGGAGGGACTTTTTACAAGGGCATGGAGTGATAGGATGAAGGGGAATGGCTTCAAACTGGAAGGGGGGAGATTTAGATGAGATATGAGGAAGAAATTGTTGGCTGTGCGGGTGGTGATCCCCTGGGGCAGGTTGCCCCGAGAAGCTGTGGCTGCCCCATCCCTGGAGGTGTCCAAGGCCAGGTTGGACGGGGCTTGGAGCAACCTGGGCTGGTGGGAGGTGTCCCTGCCCAGGGCAGGGGGGCTGGAACTGGACGATCTTCAAGGTCCCTTCTACCCTAAACTGTTCTAAGATTCTATGAAAGAGGAGCTCGGTGGCTCTGGGCAGGGCCCTCAGGCTGGGTCACCAAGCTGCTTGAAAATCTTTTGGGAGAACTTTTTTCAAAGGTATGAACAGCTCTTTTCCCCCTCACTACAATCCACAGTGTGGTGCCTGGAGTCCTAAATGTCACTGGATTTCTCTTGCATCTCCCTTTGATATTGAAATCGCTGCAGCTGCACCCGTTTGGGTCCCACCAGTGGGACATACCTGTCCCACACTGCAGCGCAGGGAGGACACCCAGGTCTCCTCTGCCCACCTCCTGCCAGCTCTGCTGTCCCCGAGCCCAGCTGATACGTCCTCCTGCCCACGTACTTTTGGAGATGCCCCTTGGTACCTCCCAGTCTTCCCCACCCTGCAGCAGCCAAGAGCGGGGCAGGGAGAAGGGGGAGGAGACGACAAGCTGTGGAAAAAAAGCATCCCTGGAGAAAGAAAAGCACATTTGCTTATCTGAAAGATAAGGAGGCCTTTTGCCATTGAAATTTCTTATCAGAACATGTCTTGTTGTGCGCTAGCACACAACTGCCTCTCACACCAAGGATAAATGTGGTGTTAAATGGGATGCTATGACCTACATTTTATGTATATTATGTCTCTTATGCTGATAATGAGCAGAGGAACCTTGATATATTATCACTTACCAGGCAATATTTTTCCCTGCTTCCCTCCTTAGGATGTTATACAGCATTTCTGGAACAAGATGCATTTTCCTTAATTTATGTGAAATATTGAACCTTCTGCAAACATTGCCATTTAAAAAACTACCAAGGAACACTCTTTGATAAGAATCTTTCCCTTTTTTTAGTTTGAAAGTGCTCAGGAATTTGTAGGCAAACGTACAGATCACAAAAATAACAAGGGCGGCCACATTGTCCTTCTTCGCGTTATTTCTGTTCCAGACCCAGGAGCCCCAGGACCGAGCGGTGTGGCGCCCCGTACACGTGCTGCGGTGCAGCCATGGAAAGCTGAGGAAATCCCAGATGTCTGTTCCAAAAACCTCATGCTTTCTCCTGGATTGCCTTTTTTTTTTTTTTTCACCCAACGGCCAGCTCTCATGGGTGAGAGGTGTCACGTTGACCGTGCATGTCGCATGGGGACTTGAGCCCAGTGAGGCAGAAGCTGCAGGAGAGAAATGGGAGCAGAGACATAAGCATCGCCATCATTGTCCGAACGCAGCAGCAGTGAGGACCGGCATCCTCCCCGGCACGTCCCAGCCTCCGGGCAGGGCTCTTCGGCTGCCTCTCCAGCGCCAGAGCACCCAGTTGTCACCGTGATGCTCCCCGGTCCCCACATAGCCTGACACAGCGCACATCACAGCTGCTCCCCAGCCTTACCCCTGAACTCCTTTCATTGGGACATAGCCAAGATGATGGATGTATTTTGATTTATATTGTGCTTCTGGTCTCCTTCCAGCACTTGAATTGCTGACCTTGGTACAGAGAGGAACGTGCTTGACGCTGAGATCTGAGCAGTGCCCCAGATGTCTGTGCCTATCCACTGTCTGCAGGATGGCAGCAGGATGAAGCGCAAATGGTCACAAGTCTTGAAGGGTACAGGAGACCCACCCGAAGACCATCCCAGTATCTCCAGGCAGGCAGGACACAGGAGCAAGAGCGGACCTTTGGTGAGGTCTCTGTAGATGGTACCCCGTCCTCTAGAATCATAAAATCATTATGGCCGGAGAAGACCTTTAAGATCATGAAATCCAACTGTTATGAACTCTGCTGGGCCCACTTCTAAACCATGTCCCTGAGCACCATATCTAGACGGCTTTTAAACACATCCAAGGATGGCGATTCAACCCCTTCGCTGGGCAGCCTCTTCCAGTCTTTGATAACCCTTTCAGCATAGAAGTTTTTCCTAATACCTAACCTAAACCTCCCCTGGCGCAATGATCCCCACGCAAGATCTTGGCCAACCCAGCAGGTCACGCCCATCTTGATGCTTGTGAGTGTGAAGAACGGATGAGGGAGAATGAGGGAAAGCAGCTTTCCCTGCTCCGCGGTCTCACGCTGTGTGTTGTTAGTCTAGGTGCAACTTTAATCAGGCTCTTGCTGAGCTGCTGTTCGTTAGCTGCAGGCGCCTGCGCTCCAGCTCCTCCCGAAACTGGAAGGAAGGTTCTCTCTGCTCAGCTGCTGATTCCCAGGCCAAACCATCGCCTGGGTAGAGCTCAATATCTTCTACAGCATCAAATATATCATGCTTTTTTTCGGGAAGCGTGGAAGATGGATGCACTGGCAAATGTGATGAATACATTCAAGCACTGAAAAAAGCTCCCAGCACCTGCAGCCCATAGAATCAGACTGGTTTAGGTTGGGAGGGACCTTAAAGATCATCCAGTTCCAACCATGGACAAATCATGTACACTTCAAGCTGTTGGAGCTTTACGAAGGAAGCCATGGTCGGTCCTCAAAAGCAGCAATCACTTATGATCCTACATACACATGACTGTACGTATATGGGATGTCCTTCTTTCGTGCAATATCCAGCGATGATCAGAGACCAGGTTTGGGAACAGAGGCTGGCTGGTGCCACCCATCCCACCTGTGGGAAAGGAGAAAAGGGGTGAGTCCTTCTGCAAGAGGCAGCCTGCAGCCAGCAAGGGGGGCATCATCGCAGCCCTCATCGCGGGCAAAACGAGCTGTGTTAAAAGGAGCTTCTTCAGCATGACGTCTCTGCATAGACAACATTTACTTGGTCAAGATGGAGAGAGGAACCACACGTGGAGCATTTTATAAAGAAACTGATGAATAACCCGTTTCCTATTGCTCTCTCACCGCTCCACCTTGGTTCCTTTCCCCAGACCTTACAAACTTGCCAAGCAGACTCTTCAGGGGATCATCACAGACTCTGTTCACTATTTCATTTTCTCTTTCTTTCTTTAATACAGAGAAGTCACCTCGACTGGCACTGAATTTTCCCACTTTGCCACCTGTGGATCCTCCTTGCTTTTGTCTTGTGGCTGATGGAGCACTGTGGCACATCCCACACAGGTTCTCGCACTGGCACCCAGACTGGGCTTAATAAACAGCCCTGCATTTCCCAGCCAACAGGCTGTTATCCCTTGCAATTATGCCCACACTTCCCTGAATAATTGACCTGAACCCTCAATGCTGTCCTCTTTTCATTCCATTCATTAGTATTTGTCCTCTGATTTCATGTGGCATAGTCCATTGCAGTTCTTGTGTTTTCTTCCAAACCCTGGGCATTGCTGTGGTTTCACCGGCTTCTCACAACACGTGATTCTTTTTGATGTCACTCCCCATCCTTTTCTGCCTGTCTTGTTTTAGCACTTTTTACTCCAAGTCATGTCCAAAGCACTGTGTGCCTCCCAAAACTCTACAGCTCCCATTGCCTGGCGCATGGCAGTTGCCATCAAGATTATTATTCCGGAACCCTCCCCGGGTCTGTCCCTGATGTTGCTGTCACAACACGTTCTCCTACCTGAGGCTCCATCAGCCCTTCGAGATGGCAGCTCCTATTCCTGCTCAAGCACTTATCTTCTGCCTCCTTCCACTGGAGGCTTTTACTCCATCTCCTGTTGGTCCTTGCATGTTGGTCAACCAGGACCCGAGGGCTGCGGGGAGGTTCCCAGCAGCCCCCACTGCAAGTCTGATTCCTTCACGGTTGCACAACATCTCCCCCAAACCACCCGGCACGTAGGGAATTTACGGGACAGGTTCCAGTGTCAGAGGATCAAGCGCAACAGAAGTGGGTTTGTACAGTGCAGATGTCTATTCCTGTCCATTCTCGTGCGTGATTTTGAGTGGTGTATAATTAACACCAGCAGTGCCCCAAACATCAGCTCCTTTTATTCATGTCTAGATAGACCAGAACCGATAGCTCAGAATAAAAATGCGAATGTCCTGATGAAACGCTCCTTTTTCAGTTAATCACTTGTCAGAGTCCCACAGATGTTGTCAGTGGAGAATTTTTAAATCTGCCACATTACTGGAGCACCAGCTATGCTAAACTAAAGGAATATATTCCTGGGAGATAAGAAGTTCCTACGCCTGGAGAAGCCCAATGCTGCAGGCGCTTTCTGTTCAAAATATTCAGTGCCATGAAGAGTCTCCGCATTTGAATTAGAAACAGCTGTAATCTGACCATCCTTCTTTCTCTTTTTCACTCCGCTCTTGATGAGGGAACGGGGGAATATTTTTCAATGGATAAAACAGTATTCACACGCTGGAATTATGATATCTTTTTCCCCAAGGACTGATTATAAGAACTCTATTATTCTCCCCACCACACCTAGGCCTGCTCAGATGAATGTTAATTAATGCGATAGGTTACGTAAAACGAGCAGTACATTTTAGAACAGCACCTTGGCGATTACATTTATTTCCCTGACAAAAGGAAAAGAGAAAATACTTTGAAGAGTCAGAGCCGAGCGTAAGTAGGCAATTCGCAGGAGCGGAATTTGGAAGTCCCACCCGAAACACCAGTGATTGCCGCCCCATCTCTAGCTCAGCTCTCACCACAAACGGCCCCACCGTGAGATATCACATCATCTTCCACAATAAAAATAAAGGTGTATGAACACTAAGTCCCTTAAGTGCCTGGAAAGGCCCAACAAGAGCAGAGAATGGGCAGACCATGACACGTAACCGAGCCCCGCAGTCACCGAATCCCAGACTGGTGGGGGCTGGAAGGTCCCTCTGGAGCCCCCCCAGTGCCACCCCCCACCAGAGCAGGGGCACCTCCAGCAGTGGCACAGGACGGCATCCAGGCGGGTTTGGGATGGCTCCAGAGGGGGAGACTCCCCCACCTCTCTGGGCAGCCTGTGCCACTGCTCTGCTGCCCTCACAGCAGAGAAGGCCCTCCTCAGGTTTTGGTAAATACCAGTCACCGGTATTTACCCAGGGAGTGCAGGTCCTGTGCAGGGCTGGCAGGGTGGACATGGACTTCGAGGACAGAAACCACCATGTCGTAGCAGAGGGATGGTTGTCTGCAGAGGGGTCACTGATGAAGCTCCTCAGAGACCTCGGGTCTCGGCTTCCATTGAACTCAGCGTTGCAATTTATGGCCCCGGCACAGAAAGAAGCACGTGCTGATGGCTGAGCCACTGGCCATGCAAAGATGGAAGAATTGGGGTGCCTTTAAGGAATGGGTAAAGCATACACCACGGGATTAAAAAAAAAAAAAAGACAAACAAACAAACAAAAAAAGTAATTCTGCTGTAAGCACTGAATTTTGCACTTGGAAAGGCAGGAGGGATGCCCCCCAGCTCCACCACCCCCTGCACCCCCAGACTGGGAACAGCCGCTGCTGGCAGAGCCCGGCGGTGAGGACACCTTTACCTGTACTGGTACGTGCAATACTAGGAACAACCTTTAAAATTCATCTTTTAAATCTGGCAGCAACTCAGCTCTTTCAGGATGGGAAGATGAAAACCGGCTGCGATTGCTGGCTCCCCGCTCTGGATGGAGCGAGGCGCTGCCAGGATTCGAGAGCGCGGAGTGTCCCCTGCTCGGGGCGAGCAGTCAAAGTTCTTCCTTCTCCCCCTGCCCTTACACAACCAGGCTGCTCTCTAAATACCCAAATATATATTTTTTTTATTATTATTACAAGTAAGTGTTCTCTTTTTTAAAAAAAGAAATCATTTATTAAAATTTATAACGAATAATTATAATTTATTTAAAGTCTTTTGAAGTCTCACATCTCTAATTACTCGTGGCCTGCTTAAACTAACTCATCGTTCCTTTGGGGTGTCGTGTGCCCTGGTTTGAGGACGCTGGGCTGTCTCAACTCAATTAGACCCTTTGCTTATTACCTACCCAAATTTAATAAGACTGTGGCATAGGTGCAAGGCTGACTTAAATGTATGGGGGTGGTTGTTGTTGGGGTTTTTTTCCCCCCCTTTTACAAAAGGATGTTTCGGTCAAGGTGGGGCTGAGCATCCTCTGCAGCCCCTTGTCCCCACAGCTCACCGGGCAGACCCACTTTCTCATTTTACAGCAAGGCAGGACCTGTCGCAGAAGGCTCAATCTCAGGAAAGCTCAGATGCTTCAGATGACTCTGAAGTGATGCAAAAAATGTTCAATGTTTACTAAAATTTCCCAGTTCTTCTCGTCCCTTCCTTTTCTTGAACGTCTTAAGCACCTACGCCAAGTATTTCTTCAAGCCCCTTCTTGATCATGGGCTTAATCCAAGAGCAAAAGATGAAAAAGATTTGGGTCAAGCCCTGCAAGTATTATGCCTTTCAATCAGAGCACAAAAATCAGCGTCGTGACACAGTTCAGCTAATTCATCCCTAACCAAAGCAGGCGAGGCTTTCTGGAAATTAAGCATCAGATCTATAAACTATATACAATCAATCCGTAAAATAAACCTGAGATTCAAAGCCTCACTCAGCTTAATTGAACAAATTCAAACAACAAACACAGCTGAAGTAATCTTTTCCATTTTACAAGCAAGCCTTGAGTAGGGGAAGAAACTACATTTTCTGCATAAATTATTGGTTGTGAATTATTCACTCACTTTCGTCTTGGATCCTTTCCAGGGGTTCGATTTAATTCTCGTTGACGTCAACGAGAGCCTTTCCTCCTCCTTCAATGAGAGCCGGCGCCGGCTCCCCCTCAGTGAGGGAGCTGTGAAGAGCAAACGCTCCCGGTTCAATGGTTGAAGTGAACGCAGAGCCCGGCAGGGACAGGCGGGTGGGTGGTGGAAGGGTAGCCCTCTGCTTCAGCTTTCCTGCAAAGAAAATCCATTTTGACTATGCCGGCCCTATCTGGAGCGATTTTCACTGGCTTCCAGGAAAATCGTAGGTTTTGGGTAGAAGAATTCCTTTTTTTACCTGTGCTGCTTATATCCTCTGAAACTTAGAAAATGTTGTTTCTTGACTTGAGACTTGTGGAGTCCCCTTCTCTGGAGATGTTCAAGACCCTCCTGGATGCAGTCCTGAGTGATGTGCTCTGGGCAGTCCTGCTTTAGCAGGGGAGTGGGACTAGATGATCTCTAGAGGTCCCTTCCAACTCTGAACATTCTGTGATTCTGTGATACTTACCCTCTGCTCTCGGAGTCAAAGGACGGCAGCACTTTCCCTTGCTGAACACTTCACGCCAGCTACACCCTCCCAGCGGGGATGATGCTCTGCACATCAGTTAACAGCACCGAAGTCGAGGATTTATTTAGCATCCCATTTTCAGACCACATTTTGGTCTATGCCACTTGGCTTTGCACTTGGGAAACTCTCCGATGCTCTTAGCGAAGGCACTGGCGGAGCTTGGAGGAGTGACGGAGGGGCTCACTCCTGCCCGGCTGCTGCGGGCAACCTGAAGGCACCGACATGACTTTCCTGTACCCAGCAAACACAACAACCACACGACATCCAGAAGCCGCTGGTCATTTTTACTTACCTCTTGCTCTGACACAGCTTGCTCTTTCCCCTGGGAAATCAGTGGTGTGGGACCCTGCCTTGTATAAATAAACCCAGGGAGCTCTGGCGTTTAACTGGAGTTTATGAAACACACCTGAGGTTCCCACCCTGATACAACTCAGGTGAGATCTTCTGGCTCTCAGTGCCCCAACGCAGCCTCAGCCTCTTAGACACAGTCTCAGAATATAATCCTCCACAGACACGTACAGCCCTTGGGTGGGGAAATGCACGCAAACACACACCCCCTTGAGCACCTGGACACAGAAAAGGTTGGAGAACTCTAAATCTTGGGCTTTCCTGCCTGTAATCTCCCACCCCATCTCCGCTCCGTGATGCACTTTCATTAAAACATCATTAACATTTCTTTCACCTCCCTCCCCAGTGACCGGGAAGCCAGGCACCGGTGTTTGTACACGCACATCACGTTATCTAATTCCCACGTACGAAAATACCTGGCAGCACTGCTCCCAGTTATCTGGACTGCCTGGAGCCGAATCCACCCCGTAAAATATCTCGGCACCTTGGGGAGGACGTTACTCATGTCACGGGCTTAGGAGCCAGGTTTGGGTCCACAAGCCTCGGGGGTGGGCTGCCGCGCTCTGCCGGCCTCAGAAAGTTCCCTACATAATTTAGATTTTCTCATCAAAGGCTTTTTCCCCTGCAAACACAGGAATTGATCCATGTCTTGGGGCTGGAGCCCAATGAACTCATTTCAGCGGAAGGGAATCCACTTGTTGCCGCACCGTTTCTGATGGGCTCTCAGTGTCCCAGAATTACCCCCCCGGCCAAGCAGAAGATCCTAATAGCCTGATCAGATGAATTAAAAGCAACACCTTAGAGGCATGCGAGCACAGCCTGAGCGGTCTACATGTAATTAACCCTAAACTGAACTGAGGGAGATGGTGAACCCAACTGAGACCAAGCGCTTCAGCCGTTATGCCGTTAGCATCCTCAGCGGTCACTTCGAAGCGCCGCGTTGCTGCCGGGCTTTGCCGCAAGTTCTCCCCTCCCCTCCGTATTTCACGAGACCGGGGGTCCCGGCTGGAACTGTATTTCCTCCCTATTTGTTTCTTCCTCCGGCTGGGTCCTGCCACCGCAGCACCCCCAGAGCCTCGGCCCCCAGGGCCACGCGCCGTGCTAGCAGGAGGCAAAATATCAATCGGCTCCGCTGCTCTCCTCTGTGCGGTTGTATTTTTGGCTGTTTCTTTTTCTGCTTTTAGCAGCTCCTGCCCTCGTGGCTCTACGAGTGCTTTCTGCACTGGTATTTACAGCCATGAGAAGAAGAAAAAGTAAAGGGAGCAATTTTCACTTACTAATAACTTTTCCTCGTGGATGTAAGCCTTGACTCCTTTCTGAAGATGAGGGGCCAAATTATTGGTTGACGTAGGATCGCAAACCTCTGCGGACTCCAGAGAAGTTGCAGCAATTCACACCGGCTGAAAATCCACCTGGGAATCTTTGTAGCTAATTCGGTGGAAAGCAGAGGTCTCCGCCAGTGAGAAACAGCAGTAGCTGAAGCCCGAAATCGCTGTTGCTCTCTAATACCGTTGGTTACCGACTCGCAGATTTCTGCTGTGAGGAACCATCTGAAGCGGGTGTCTTTTTGGGCTGCCCTGGCCGCAGGCTCGGTGCAGCCCGGTGCACGGCGCTGCACGGTGGTGCTGCTCAGCCCAAGCGGTGCCAGGGATGTCTCTGGTGGCACACACAGGCTGAAGCCATCCTGGTGCTCCTGGTGCTTCACCCCGGCCAGGAGCACCGGCACCAGCACCCCCAGCCCCGAGCCCAGCTCAGCCCCACGCCCCGGGAAAGGAAAGTGGGATTTTTAGGGTAGGGGTCTCTTTCGTTTATGATGCTGTATAACTTCTGGAGGATGCTGGTATCGAAACGTTGGGCGGAGTGCCAGGCTGCAGCCAGCGCGCACAGTCTGCGCTGTTCAACTGCTCAGACAATTTAAATCTGCAGTTAGGAAGAAGTTTCTCAGTTTGTTCGCCAGCACTGCCACGGCAGCAGCCATTGCTTCTTCCTGATTACATCACATATCTGGGGAAAAAAGAAAACAACCAAGAAGTGAAAGGCTTAATTCCTTTCTTCCACAGACCTGAAACGTTTAATGGGTGACCATCTCTCTGGCGAGGTCCTCAGCTCTCGCTCCCGGCCGAGACCCGCTCCCTCTGCAGCACCTTCCCCTGTTTCTTCCTGCCGAGGGCAGCCACTGGTCACCCCGCTTTTGGCAGCCACCTCTCCCCCGCGGGCAGCATCTGAGTTCTCTGGGGCTTTATAGCTGGAATCGCAGTTTTCAAACACTACGTTAGCTCTAGGAAAATCTTCTATGGATTTGTACTGTGAACATGTTATGAGGAAAGTATTCGTTAAGCTCCTACCTACACCAATCCATACCTTTATCATCTAAACACCTCACAAGCTATTCACGTTAATCTTGAAGTTTCACTACGTTTCTCTGGGCACCCGGCACTTGGAAGAGGTTCCTCTACCAGGTTTCTCCTCCGGGCGCACCGTTTCCCTTCCCACGGGTGGCTCAGAAGAGCTGGGGGTGAGCAGGGACCCCAGGCCGGGGGACGAGGCGGGACCCGCCGTGCTGCACGCTGTTGGGCGACTCGCTTCGCAGTCGTATGCTTCTTCGGGGAATTTTCTAGCGAGCACACAGCATACCCTCTTTCCCAACTTCATAAACCAAACCAACCACAGCCATACTTGGCGTGTTATATCTGGCTTGGAGTGAGTAACCTCTAAGGCAACGTAGAAGATGATAAACCATTAACAGTGGACTTGATGGCATGTGAGAGGGGATCTGGTCTCCTTGCTTTAGACACATACCTACGCACGAGCACCCAGAAAAGCTCAAAGGGATAGTTTTTATCTCGGTAGCAGGGACACAAAGAGAAGAGGATAAAGAAGCACAAGTCTCTTTCCCCCTTTCTGCTCTTGACCTGCTGAGCAGAAGCAGCAGAGAAGGTGCTGGCACCTCAAGAAGCGTTGGGTTCACCAGGAGCTTTGAGGGCTCCTCAGCTCTCCCCCGAGTGCCCCTGCAGTGGGCAGCTTCGTACCGCTGATGTCCCATCGTCACCTGGTGTGCGTCGGACCTCATGATTTCGCATTAGCTTTTGGGGCTGGTGGAAAGCAGATACGGCCCCGCTGCGGCTCACGCCTCGCCAAGGGGTTGCGTGTGCTGTCCTGGACCAGGCGGCGCAGAGCCCCGGCAGAGGCTGGGGGGAGAAGGAGGATGGCAAGGAAGGTGCAGCTCCGGTGCCTCTGTGCTTGTCATGGTGCATGAGTCACATCAGCCTCTTTGAGGGAGCAAGACGAGTTTCTGTGGCTGGCAGCTAGAAACAAACGCCTTTTTAACTGATGAACTAAACAAATGTGTGCAGGAGTTCTTTGGGACAAATGGGGACCTGCAGTATTGCCCCGCTAAGCCCACGCTGGTACTCAAAGTACATTGAGAAATAACTCCAGAAACCAGAATTCTGAGTTTCTGTCGTTGTTTCTTATTACAGAGAATTCAAACCACTTTAAAACTATTGGCAGGGAACCGCTAAGGCTGATGACTCACCAGGAGCCGCTCAGCTGTTTGTTGGGGAGGTGAGATGCTGCTCAAGTCCGTCCTGAACTGAGACCTTCAGCATCCAGCCTGGAGAAGCACCATGCCCATCAGCTACGGGCTCAGCCCATCCATGGGAACTCAGCCTCCCCAGGGCCGCGATCGCCATCCCAAGAAGGCCTGACCTGCAAGCCCAGATCTGACCAACCTCCGGAGCGGTGGAGCTGAGCCAGTTGCTCGCCTTGAGCGGGTCCCAAAGATGCCCTTTCGTTCCCGGGCCAGGGCAGAGCCGAAGCGGCCAGGTTGCACGCTCCCAAATGACGGTCCAGCCTCCACCGTGGTTTATTTTAAACAACGGTTTCAACATGAACCCTGCTGTAGAACGGAGCAGCTGGATTTGCACCCAGCAGAACATTAAAATATAAACATCTCGCTGTGGAAGCCTGAAATGATTAAATAGATCTTAATGCCTAACATGTATTAGCTAAGAGAGGGAGCAGAGAGTCCTCCTCTCACAACCCAGCAGGTCAAATTCCGGCTTTCCTATAGAAAGACAAAGTTCCTTTACTCTGTTTTTCTGAGTAACGATCAATAAGTCTATTATTATCCGGCCAAGGGGAAGGCTGACAAGTCAAGCTTAGAAACATTGACGTCCTTGCTTCAAAATAAGGGAACTGCCAATTTAACCCCATGGAAATATTGATGCTTGCAAAAAAAGCACGTATTTATTCTGTCTCATTTTGTGAAAATGTAATTACTGTGAGATGATAATACCAGGCTGAAGAGGGGAAAGCAGGCAGACGCCTTGTACCGACCCACACAGCAATCTCAAAAACATCATCAAATGGCCAGAAGTCAGGCGCTCAGTCTGCCCCGGGCAAGAAAATTAAGTGCTGTCATGTAGTCGCTGCAGCTTTTGCCTTAGTCTAATACCTTAATCTTCTTTTCTGAAGTCCAGCTCCTAATTTTTAATTACGCTTCCATTTTTTTGCCCTGATTTTCTCTGCCCCACGGTCTCGCCGAAGAGCCTCTTCATCGGGAGCATCTAAGCCGTGGCTTCAGCAGCGGTGAGGCTCAGGAAAGGGCTCCGACTCTCCTCCCACCACCGCTGCCGTCCCGGGGAAAGCACACTCAGACCCCGCGGCTATGCTATCCCTTGGTCTCTCGGGCTCCAACTTCGGCCTTCCCTGTCTGTGCGGATAGAAGTCGGTTCTCACGTAAAACATCGGCAGGTCTCTCACACCTACTGCTTTCCACAGTCGTTCACGGCACCTCCACCACCTTGGCTCCACGTCCACGCACGCAGCGTTGCCAGCCCCTCTGTTCTCCCAAACTGCATCGGCAATGAGAAAGAGCGACTTCAGCACTGAAGTGCTGAATTGACTCCAGTCCCTTCACGATACTGCTGTTTACAAGAGTAAAAATACAAAGCCAAATAAACCAATGAAGGAACAAACCCAAACAAGCAGCTCTCTGGGATGGTGCCTGGTTCCCCCTGGACCGGTTGGACACAAACCACATCCTGGGGTGATGCTGACCTCTCCGCAGCTGCTTCTTCAGAGCCCCTGAAACAGCTTCTCTGTTCAAGCATCCCATAAAAACAAAATAATCTGTGTCTTCCATGACACGTTTGTGCAGTCGAGTGGGAGAGAAAGGGAAGGGAAAATCAGAAAGGCCCACAGGCAGCATGGTGAGAGGGCACTGCATCACAGAGTCAAAGAATCACAGAACAGAAGGGACCTTGAAGACCATCCAGTGCCACCCCCTGCCCTGGGCAGGGCCACCTCCCACCAGCCCAGGTTGCTCCAAGCCCCGTCCAACCTGGCCTTGAACACCTCCAGGGATGGGGCAGCCACAGCTTCTCGGGGCAACCTGCCCCAGGGGATCACCACC
>NW_009648149.1:1625424-1626434 GCF_000708025.1 Charadrius vociferus
CCTGGTCCTACATGCGAGAGTAAAGGGGATGGGGGGTTCGGCGGTGGCTCCCAGCCACGTCCCTCTGCCAGGGTGGACCGGGCAGGTTCCGACTACGCGGCCCTGAACCCCTCCTCGGTTCCCACACAAACCGTTGGGCGATGGGGGATCCGCAAGGCTCCGCCATGGCAGGACCGGAGCATCCGGCACAACGCGAGCAGTGCAGCACCTTCTTTGCCAATTAATACTTATTAACTACTTTCACATGAGATTTATGGGCTTTTCGGGCTGGACACAATTCCTTTTTGTGAGTTTTATTAATGATGAAAGACCAACACGTAGACTATTTTTAGCATACGGAATATATAGTATGTTTCCGTTCCTCTATAGAGCAAATGAAGTTTTTTGATGACAAATTCGCCAATTAAGTGAGAGCAACTCAATTGACTTCCATGGAGTTCCCCTGACTTACTCCTGTTAATTCCATTAAGCGGGCTTTAGATGACATTTATATAGACAGACTTCAGCCTCCCTCCCTTAATCTGCATATATAATAGTCTCAAGAAGCCGGTGGATCACTTTGGGTGGAAAATGCTGCCAGCTTTCTCTCCTGAGCAAACTTGGCACCTTATAAAGGCCACTGCCGTGTTGGAGGGTTGAAGCGTAGCAGTCAGGTCCACCGCTTAGTTTAAACAGATTGTTTAACAACAGAATATATGAACTTTGAGCTAAAAATCTTTAAAAAAAAAAAAAAAAAAGAAGAAGATGGGAATAGAGCTATTGCAGTTTAAAGTAGACCTTTCAAGCCATAAGGCTGAGACAACAGAAATGGTGCAAGGGGAGGGTTCACCAGAGCTGGACGTGTCGGGTCCCCGTGGCCATCAGGGACCCCAAAGTCCGTGAAGAGCACACGGGGCCACAGAGGTACCTGTGGCTCTGCTGCTGCTGCTGAGGGTTTAAAGGAGCTTTTGATGTTGGGGAATAACGGTTGGAACATGGCAGCTAATTCATCACTCACCCCGTTTATTCAC
>NW_009648149.1:1626455-1634253 GCF_000708025.1 Charadrius vociferus
TCTGGGATGTACCCAGGGCACGGGCAGCGCCGCGGGGGCTCCCTGGGGTTGGCACATAAGGCACACGGACTCACCGCATTTCTGTATATTTCTTGTATATATATTGCATAATATTTATCGATGTGTTTATAAACACCCCTCAGGGTAGGGTTTGACTCTATGTGGGGACAGCGAGGTGCCAGCGCTGTCGGAGCCACTGGTTCCCAGCACAAGGCACAACTGGAATGGGTTTTTCTGCCTTCGCTCCCGCGCTGACGCTGCCCCTGCTGGAGCTCACAGCCCCCGCGGCACCCCCAGGCGCCCAGGGGGGAGAATGGGCGCAGCAGGGTCAGCGGCCGCAGCACACGTCCCCAGCGGCTGCGCTGCAGGACGGACACAAGTCAAGGACAGGGTCTGTCCCCGCTGCCCTCCGGGCTGTCCCCCGTCCCTCCTACCTCCGCCACCTTCCCATGGATGCCCCAGGAGTTCTGCTTTCTCATCTACAATCTGCTCAGCTGCACCCTTTGACTGCAGCTGATCGTTTTTTTGGTTTTTTTTTTTTTTCCCCTAGTAAACTCCAAAACAGAATAAATTGATCTTCTACTAATTTGCAATAAGACTTTATAACTTCATTAAGTAGAAACCAAATTATGTGGGTCTCGCTTGAAATCAACTGGAACATATGAGGCTGCAGTAGAAACCATTATAGATTCATCCTAAAAATTACTTTATTCCTAAAAATTAGATTGAGATCTCTTTAAATTCAGCGATGACCTAAACTAAACGAACACGTTGAATGCCTCGTGCTGCTGTCTCATGGTCTCAGACGGCCAAACCAGCAAAACCTTTAAAATCAGACTCTCTAGCTGGGAGCTGAGCATCCTGTAGACCAGACAGTCCAACTTGAACCCCCCTTGACACACACAGTGCATGTTCAAGGTCAATTTATCTGTTATCAAGTTATCAATTTATTGGTTTTTCATCCCTGAGACCGAGAGTAAAGCAGCAAACGAAGGCTTTAGTGCTCACACGCGGCATGTGAAAGGCGTCACTGCTGCAGGTAAGCGTTTCTCATCAACTTTAAAGCAACTATTGCTCTAGGAAAAAAAAAAAAAATCCAACTTTTTCACCCCATAAGCTTAATTTAATATATTTCACAGTTGGATAGTGTCAGTTCATGGTTACGCTCACGTTGGCTTCTTGGTCTACCTTCTGCCAAGCCTCCTCTGCCGTGCCCCAAACGCCCCGCTCTAACAAGACACATCATCCCGCTTGAGCAGCAAAGCTTGGCGGAGTCGGTTCCTCAAAGACTAATGAAATATCGACGCCGTCCGCCGGAGCGAGCGGCCGTGCATGCGGAGCCAGGCGGGATGCTTCAGCCCAACCGCTCGGCGCAGCCGCCTCCGAACCGAAGGGCGATATATGGATTTCCACCTCGCCTGCCGCCAGCAGGAGATCCTCACTCCTGGGATGAGTTTTCTCCTTAAAATGAGAGAAGTGAGAAGAGAGCTGAATAGTAAACGCATACCCAAGTCTGTAAAGAAAGCTTTCAGCCTCACGTGATGGGAAAAGCACTGCTGGCCATTTCCAATTACAAACCACTTATCGCAGTATTAAAGCCAGAGCACATAAAAATCAGATCACAGAAGAAAAGTTCAGCTTTTCTAGCTGTATCCAGCCAGCACAATAAAGGGATATTAGGATGAATGAACTAATTTTATTGCTTTTCTGTAACACGGGTTCAAACACCAGACCGCGGAGAGCAGAATGGGAAGGCGGGAGCGGGCAGCGCCAGGCTCTGCAGTCAGCTGCAGTGATTTGTAAGAATCCAGGAGAGCCCCCAAACCTACAGATATCACCACGAAGAGCAGCAAACCCGTGCTGACCAGCCCGCAGGCATCGCAGTCTGCCAAATATCAGAATACCCAAATATTCCCAAATATGAGAAATCAGAAGGAAGGAAAGGTTTCCGTGGCCTCCTCCATCCGCGGCGGGTCCCAGCGACATCGCTCCTAATTACAGGTGACTTCACCTACCGTTAACATCAGCTTGAATTTAGGGCAAGCAAAATACCTGGCCAGTTTAACTCTAAACCTGGCAGCGTTCGACTGAAAAACAAAATTCCTATGAAAGAAATTCCGCTGTTATTAATAACTTTTTTAGCATACCGAAGTGGAAGCGGCAGAGATGTGCTGTTACCACAGAAACTGGAGGCACTGGCAGGGCTGGAGGTGGGATTCTCCCCAGCGCAGGCACGACCGCCGGCAGCTTCGCTGAGAGACTGGAGATGGAGAGCTGGCCTAAAAGCCATTTACCTTTACTTTTTAAATTAATAAACAAAAATAAATTATTTACAGTCAAAACAGGGAGGTGAAGAAGGAGGAATTAACCACTACCTACACTGAAAAAAAAAAAAAAAAAGCCTTAAATGTTCTTACTGCGTGTTTAAATACAGATTACAGCTTCCAGCATCTCGCTCTGAAAAAGACTGATGCCCGTGGGCCGATGGCAGCTGCGGCTGGTGGCGGTGAGGGCTCTGGAGCTGCACACAGACACTGGGAAAGCAAACCCAGACCCCTGCCCCGCGGCGCTGGGACCCCCATCCTCGGGGAGCAGGGGGGCACGGTGCTGCTCTTCCCCCTCTCTCCCTGCCATGCTGTCCACGCAGCGCTTTGGGTCTGTGACATGAAGCGTAAGAAGAAGTTTCAGAATTTCTTCCGTGCTGTTGTGGTCTCGTTTTGCTTTTCATCATCCAGCTGCACAGTCCCCTCTCTGCTGGGTTCCAGCAGCTCCCGGTCACGGCGGTCCTCAAACCCTTCAAGAGGAAGGGCGAGGCGGCCACCTCTGCCGAGGATGCTCAGGGAGCAAACGTGTAAGTGTACCAGATCGGAACAGCCGGTACCATCCTTTGTGAGGATAAGCATCTTACTAATCCCATTTTTAACGCTTTAGCTATTCGGTGCCTCACACTTATTTCTCCGCCTGTGCGTAAACGCCGTGAAGATGAGCAGCAGCAGTTCCCGGGGTTGGGAGCGGGTAGATGGGAGACCTGCGACTGGGAGGCGATGCCTCGCTGCTCTCCCTCCCGACACCTTCCCCGAACCGCACGGGAGGTGCGGCGCCTCGGGATGCTGATGAGTTTGGGGAAATTACAGTTATCCTCACGAAGGAGCCCTTCTGCCCAGAAGAATGCACTGCTGCGGGCACCGCAGAGAGGGGACAAAGTCCCCGCCGGAGCCTGGCGCTGCTGGGCACTGCGGGGGAGAGATGGGTGTGAAACCATTACAACAGAGAGGAGAATTACCCCTTGGGTATTAAATTTATTCAGGGAATGCACTTCTGGAGCCTCCTATATATTGAAATACAGCACAGTAAATTATAGCAATATTGCTAATCACTTCCACCGGGAATTTAATTTTGTACAGAGCAGAGACAATCTCATTTTCAACGCTCAGCGCTGGCCGCACTTGTTACCATTTCTGTGTTTTCAAATGGTTCTCACCCCCGTGGTTCCCAGGCTGCGCAGTGAAAGATGGACAGAGGCGCTGTGCTGCTCTCTCGCTGGCGGGGTTCTCCCAAAAAGCTGCCGGGGGAGCCCCGGAGCTGGGGTGGGAACCCGGGGGAGGGAAAGGCAGGGGCAGGACCAGGCTGCCCTCCCTCAGCCCCGCTCCCAAACAACATCACTGAGCACGCGTACACTGAAGGAAGGACATGAAATATTGATTTCCATCCACAGATCTTCCACGTTCCTGGAATGTTAAGTTTTACTAACAATTTTGGAAGCTACAAGCCTCTGTTTTATAACCTACAGCACAAAGGGCTTATGCTATTTTAATTGCAGGCAAAGAGACAGCAGAAGATTAATTAAAAAAAAGAAACAATGGCCAAAGCACCTCAGGACAAGGGTCAATCCCATTTCTCCGGGGAAAGTTGATGAGAAGCTCCCCATGAGCCGGCAATGTGCGCTGGCAGCCCAGCGAGCCCCCCGCACCCCGGGCGGCATCCCCAGCAGCGTGGCCAGCAGGGCGAGGGGGGACTGTGCCCCTCTGCTGCGCTCTGCTCTGGGGAGACCCCCCTGCAGTGCTGCCTCCAGCTCGGGGGGTCCCACCAGCAGAAGGACACGGAGCTGTTGGAGCGGGGCCAGAGGAGGCCCCGGAGATGCTGGGAGGGCTGGAGCCCCTCTACTGGGAGGACAGGCTGGGAGAGTTGGGGGGGAGAAGAGAAGGCGAAAAAGGGGAGACCTCAGAGCCCCTTCCAGTGCCTAAAGGGGCTCCAGGAGAGCTGGGGAAGGACTCTTGACAAGGGCATGGAGTGATGGGATGAGGGGGAATGGTTTTAAGCTTAAAGAGGGGAGATTTAGATGAGATATTGGAAAGAAATTCTCTCCTGTGCGGGTGGTGATCCCCTGGGGCAGGTTGCCCCGAGAAGCTGTGGCTGCCCCATCCCTGGAGGTGTTCAAGGCCAGGTTGGACGGGGCTTGGAGCAACCTGGGCTGGGGGGAGGTGTCCCTGTCCAGGGCAGGGGGTGGCACTGGATGGTCTTCAAGGTCCCTTCCACCCTAAACCATTCCATGATTCCATGATTCTAAGCACCTGTTTGAATCCTTCAGGACCTGGGAAGTGATGGCTTCCAAGGGAAGATGCCGATGCATTCCCAATGCATTCCTGGAAAGCCATTGAAGGTGTCACCGCACACCGACCACCCCCCTCAACCTACCAGGGCCAGTACCGCCACCACCATGGCACAGCCCGCCTGCCAAAGACCCGGCCTGGCACAGCCCTCTGACAGCGACGATGATGCTAAACGAGGTCCTGCCCAGCCGGGTGGCGTTAGTGCTGACCCCGTCCATGCCGGGGGTCTCATCCTGCACCACCGCCTCCCGCAGCACCACACCAGCTGCCGCCTGAGCCATCAACACCTCCTGACGCGTTAACTGCTCCTCAGCAGTGTAATTACACAAATTAAGAGTTTCACCAGGGCACTGGAATGAGAACGAAATTTTGAGACAGATGTATTGATTTTTATAATAGGGCCTGCCAAGGTTAACCAAAACATCGAATCCCGGCCAGCCCCGTCGTTACGCTGATTACACACGCGTTCAACTCTGACACTTGGCTTTTTTTATGCTACCGAACACAAACAACCCCACTCTGCAGGAGAGCGGCCGTGCCGGGGACGAGGGAGGAGGGAACTCATCGTTGCCGCGCCGTTAGGATGGCAGCTCTCTCCAGAGGTGCCAAGAAAAATCAGGGCCCTATAAATTTCATGAAACATGGGGGTAAAGCAATATTTTCTGGCACTGGGAATGAAGGTGATACTCCCCGAGGCAGAACCCCTGGTGGGGTGCTGAGGGTTTGGTCCCAGGCTGACGGGACAGGATTCAGTGCTGCCCCAGGAGAGCATCACTGGGGGGGGGCAGGTGGGGAGATGCCACATGCCGGATGGATGCTCTGGGGTGAGCACGTTCCTTCCCAGCCGCGGGACGGTGCAGAGGATACGGGGAGGAGAGAGGGGCTGCTCAAAGCGGCTCCAGCAAGATCTGACAGATAAACATAGAGGGGTCCATTTTCCTTAAGGCTGTTTGTGTTGGGAGGGACTTTCCTGCACAGACAGACTGTCTGGTACCAGGGGGGACAATGGGGCTGCGACCTGCGTGGAGACCCCCAAGCCTGGGGAGGGGACTGGGGGACTCTGGACCACCGCTGTTGGGGACATCATTGGAAGGATGTCTTTGCCGTGTTTGCACATGTTATAGGAAGGGCACAGGAACATGTAATGACTCCCAAGATTCGAGATGATATTCCACATGAAACTGTGCCTCTTTATTCAATAATAGTGAAAAACATTCCACAGAGGATATGATGTCTCCTGATGTACGGTTCCCGATGGAAGGAGAATCCCACATCAAAGGTGGTTGGCTTGCTGCAGGGGAAACTCGTCTTCCCACAGCACATCTCCTGCTGAGGAGCCCGTGCAAGGGACTACTCAGGGAACGGAGAGACCATTTTACAGCAAAAGCAAGACAGTCTTCTCTTAATTTGTTGGTGCAATGTCTGGAAGCTCACATTTTCCTGGTTTGCTTCATGTAAATTTAACCACTCATGCAAAGAGGCTCAGAAGAGGAAAAGCAGCCCAGGAGCTGACTACTGGAATAGCAGGGGACGTGAAAACAACGGCTAGTAAAGCCCAAGGAACGATAATTTGATTTTTAAAACGGGGTCCAGTCATCACTCTTGTTGGGAAGAGAGAAGATGAACAGACCTGACCCACACTTATGGAGCATAACTGTTCCCGCACGGCTCCTGCACCGGCGCCTGGGAGTCAGCGAGCATCCTCCTGGCCTGACTCTGCCGTCCTGACGGGATGCCAGAGACGGGTTTTCAACGCTTTCTGTTTAATTAATGACTTCTTTAGCAGGAGGGTGTCATCCCTACGACCGTTTAAGCAAATACCCAGAAGAATTTATTCAATGGAGAAGGAATGCTCCTGCCGTGCGGGTAAGGCACGCCAAAGCACGCGGCACGCCGCAGCACCTACGGGCAGCCCTCCGGGACGCGGCTTGTTTTGCAGCAACATATGCTCTTCTGCATTGTATCACATTAGTAAAATTAACGCAGTCAAATTCGTTTAAGAGAAATATTCAAAATAACGGTGCTTTGAAGCGAGCCTTTGGCTGCCGAACAGCTTTTCTCATTAAAGCAGTATCGCAGAGAGCCTCGCTGCTCGCAGAGCGGCTGCAGTCGGGCATCTGTTCCGGCGAAACTTCCTGCAAACTCTGGAATACTTTGGGGAAAAAAAAATACTTTCGGGGAAAAAAGTGTTTGCAAATCCATTTGGGGTCCCCCAGAGCAGCCGTGAGGGGCAGGGCAGGACTGCAAGGGGGCCAGCCGCTGCATCCCAGTCTCCTACTGGAAAAACTGATTTTGCTGCTGTCACTGACTGGTCCTGCCGGGCAACCCCTCGCCCAGCAGCTTTTCTTTCAAATCCAGCTGGAAATACTTACCAGCTCCTACATGCCAGATGTAAAGGATGTTTGTCGCACATTTAATTTCTCCATCTGTATGTTGGCCAGAACCTCCATGACATATTTTTATGAGTATATAACGTGCCATTTTTGGGGAGGGAAGGGTTCAAAACTGAAATCTTTGCAAATTCTCCAGCTGGTTGAATTGAGGAGGAAAGCTCCTGTGATCAAGACACAGATGGAGACAGGAGCTCTACATTTCATTCTTGATTCCAACATAGACCAACACAGAGCAGGACCAGTTCACGTCACCTCTCTGTGCGTCACCTTTTCATAACTGTCAAACAGGGGTGGACACATGTCTTTGTCCTATCACACTTTCACAAAGACACTCTCCACATAGATATTTATGTTTCAAACTCATTCTCATTCATATTTTCAGTGCCAGTGACTAAGCCAATGCAATATGATGATTTTCTCACAATAAAGCAACTTAGCTGGGCTTGTTGTGGTCGACACGTGAAGCGGTTGACACAGGAGGGAAGGGATGCCATCCAGAGGGACCTGGACAGGCTGGAGAGACGGGGCTGTGCAGAGTTTGTGAGGTTCAACCAGGCCAAATGCAAGGTCCTGCACATGGGTCGGGGCAATCCCAAGCACAAATCCAGGCTGAGTGGAGAAGGGCTGGAGAGCAGCCCTGAGGAGAAGGACTTGGGGGTGTTGGTGGGTGAGAAGCTCCCCATGAGCTGGCAATGTGCCATCACAGCCCAGAAGGCCAACCATATCCTGGGCTGCATCAGAAGAAGTGTGGCCAGCAGGGCAAGGGGGGATTGTGCCCCTCTGCTGCGCTCTGCT
>NW_009648149.1:1634504-1639031 GCF_000708025.1 Charadrius vociferus
GAGAAGCTGTGGCTGCCCCATCCCTGGAGGTGTTCAAGGCCAGGTTGGACGGGGCTTGGAGCAACCTGGACTGGGGGGAGGTGGCCCTGCCCAGGGCAGGGGGTGGCACTGGGTGGTCTTCAAGGTCCCTTCCAACCTAAACCCTTCTGTGATTCTATGATCTGTGTGACCGGGCAGCCCGAGCATCCCCAGACCGGGGCTGCTGCCCCGGCAAACCCTCAGTGATGCGAAGGGAAAAGCCGGTGCAAAACCAGCTCTCGGTCCTGCTGGGGAGCGTCCCCAGAAGCTGCTTGCCATCTCAGGCCTCTGCAGAGTATGGGCGAATTTCATGAAACTTTTATTACAGCAGGATGAATATTTCTTCACAAAATTGGCACCGATTATGCTAATTAAATTTGAAGAGTTCATTAGGTAAATGGTAATTGAAATAACATGCTTTAAAGAAATGATGAAACACAAAACCTGCTTGCAGGAAAATCACTTATCCCCTTTCCAGATAACCTTCAAACAGCTGTGTCAAGATTAATAAGAGAAAGCAGCGTTCCCGAAACGCTAGCTTTCCGGACCAACTGCTAATTAATATGTTTCAGCTTTCTTTTCCCATCTTGCGTGTTTTACTTTCGCACTCTCTGGGACTGACCGGCCGCTCTCTTTGCTGCCGCGGGTCGCTCCCTGCCACGCATTGCCATCCCCGGGCTCCGGGGATGCCGTGGCCACACTTACCCCACGGTGGCCAATACTCGCCACCAGCCGTCACCCACCAGGGGTAAACGCTGACTCAGCAATACTGAGTCCCAGCCCCTCTCCTAGCAGCACCACCATCATACTGACTCCAGCCCAGCTTTGGTTTTATTTTTTAAAAAAAAAAAAAAAAGGAGTAAATCAGCGATCAAAAAGGATGGCTGGTTCCTGCTACTCTTATAGCAGGAATCACCTGCCAGCGCACAAGCTCTCCCACGTTTTAATTCGGAGATGAGCGCGTTTTTAATCTTGTAAGCCCCACAGCTGTGGTGAAGATGTTTATTTGTACTGCAGTGGCACTACAAACTTCAGCGCTGTACTGGGATCCAATTATGTCAAGTGCTTGCTGATTTAACGATGCATTATGGAGCGGGGGGAGAGCAGCCGTCGGCAGAAAGATGCTGTGCTCTTCGCAGTTCTTGGGGGATTCGTGCTGGGTTAAGTTGGGGAATGGAAAGGATTGCAATTCCTCTGGGAAAGGGCCGGGAAAGCCTCCTGGGAGTGAAGGGGGATGTATCCAGCACCCAACAGCATCTCTTATTTCCTTCCAGCCATCTTCCAGCGGCTGAGAACGGAGGGATGGTGGCTGGAAAGGTCCGTGAATGTTTAATGAGAATCGACTCCTGAGGGGGCGTTAAAAATAATTGAGCAAAACCCCTCAAACTTGTGACTGTTTTTAAACCAGCTTTTGTTTGCTTTTTTTCCCCAGAGAATTCTGTTCTCGGTGCAGCTCTCCTGGCACGTTCTGCATCGCGTGCCGTAGCAAACATCAGCAGCTTCAGCTGTCACGGAGCAGGCGGCAGAAAGGCGGTTTTCGACACAAAATATTGGCAGCGACTCTCAGGAAGCTGAAGGAGGGACAACAGCCGCCAGCGTCACTGCAGCTCCTGCTGCCGCTCCTGAGGGTCGGCGACACACGGTGCCTCCGGGCTCAGCGGCCGGACCTGCAGCACAACTCGTTTCCCAGCTGCCCAGCGAGGGCGATGCTCAGGCACGCAGGACACGGTCCCGCTGCAGGGACCCCCCTCCACATGCAGCCAAATGCTCCTCGGCAAACCGTTTTGTGATGTTCTCCTCCAGAAGCTGCCAGAGAGCCACAAAGAGCAAAGGTGTTCCTTGGTGGCATCTCTGTTACAGACAGGCTGGGTTTTACCCAAGGAGACTTACTGCCCAAAAGATGAAGCTACCAGAGAAGGGCAACGGAGCTGTGAGGGGTCTGGAGCACACGTCTGGTGCGGAGCGGCTGAGGGCCCTGGGGGTGTTCAGCCTGGAGAGGAGGAGGCTGAGGGGAGACCTTCTCGCTCTCGACAGCTCCCTGACAGGAGGGGGGAGCGAGGGGGGGTCGGTCTCTGCTCCCAAGGAACAGGCGATGGGACAAGAGGAACGGCCTCAAGTTGCGCCAGGGGAGGTTTAGGATGGATATTTGGAGAAATTTCTTCATGGAAAGGTTTGTGAAGCACTGGCACAGGCTGCCCAGGGCGGTGGTGGAGTCGCCATCCCTGGAGGGATTTAAAAGTCATGTAGAGGTAGTGCTGAGGGATGTGGGTTAGTGGTAACTTGGCAGTGTGAAGTTAATGGTTGGACTCAATGATCTTAAAGGTCTCTTCCAACCTAAACGTTTCTATCATTCTGTGATTAGATCATGGTCGAATAAGGGCTGCAGCGTTTGCTGCTCCCACGCTCCTACCGTTGCTGAGATTTTTCATCGAGCCCCCTCTAATTGTTGCCAGCACAGGAATGACGACTGCATCAACTGAACTGATTTAGGGTTAGCGCGAGGGCAAAGAACCGCCAGGATGTGTGGTATGTCTTGGTGCATCTCAGCACGTACGCCGGGCAGGCGGAGGAACGCAGGCATCGGTGGTGTCGGTAGCCAGAAGCAGAAGACAGATATCCAAAGGTATAAAACCAATTATTAAAATATAAAGACTTGAAACAAAACCTGATGTTCTAAAAAAAGAACAAAAACCTGAGACAGGACACGTTACAATAAAAACAACTCAGGGGAAAAGATGTCTTTGAAACGAAGTCCTGCACATTAAGACCTTAGAAAGCATTAAGAATACTCACCTTCCTTTTGGCAATTATGTGCAAGTTTAGAGCCGCGATTTCTTACTGTGAGCTCATCTCTCCTTCAGCGCTTAATGAGATAATTCTTAGCTCTAAAAGCTGGCAGAAAATAAGTATTAATGACTTTTCTCCTCTTTGGTTCACAAATACTCACAAAGGCATAAAAATGGTTTTATAGCTGCTGCTGTATATTGTTTCCCGTCGCAAATGGCTGTGCACTCAGGGTTAATTAATTTACAACTGGTGGCATCCCATAACTGGTGCTCAGCTATAAAGTGCAGGTATGGCTGTAAGCACGCAGCACTTAGCAGCTCAGGTTATTGTCCATGAAGATGACATCCTTGTGAGTTGAGTCAAAATATACTTGTGGGAAAAAAAACCCTACTAGATTATTTTAACCTCTCTTGCGTAAGTTGCCATTTGCTGCCACCACGCTTATGCAAAATCGTTTCATCTAATCAATATAATAGTTGTGTCAAGAATGAGCTGAATTTCCTGAGATGAAATTGCTGCTTTTCCAATCTGTCTGAAATGTGTGGGGTGGAAACACTCCTGATTGTGGTGAAGTCCTCACCGGGAGCTATGACAAGCAGCCCGCTCCTCATCCTACTGCAGCGAATCCCCAATTCTTTGCATCGCTAAGGGTTGAACACAAATAAAACAATAATAAGAGCAATTTTCTGATCAAGTCAGCCTGGAGTTATCTGGCCCTGTGTAACTGCGATAGTGAGCAACTCGCTGAATTCAAACCCCCTTTAGGAGCTTCGGCGCCGCAATTCCTGGTCAGAGGCGTCACCTGGACCTCGCCAGCGTGGAGACAGCTTCCCACCAGAGCTGGCGGACACAGTCCTGCTTGAAAAGGGGCTCGGAGGAACTGGGTACGATAGAAATCACAGTGTGTTATACATACTACTATATGCACGACATGTATGTGTTGTCTCTTAAGAAAAAATACTGCTGTGTCAGCACCACCGGCTTTCCACCAACTTTGAGCAGAGCCGTGGCAAACGTACAGAAGCAGATGACCCCAGCTGGAGCCCCTCTCTCCTCATGCCCACGTCACCGCTGGTGGCAGCTAAACGTGGTGATGCCTTGGCTGCTCCTGCCAGAAGCCTGGAGGTGGGGGAGCCAGGGGTGGCTGAAGAGGTTTGCTTGGTCAGGACACCTCACTGGGGATGTCACGAGTTATCAGGACACAGGTCTTGGATGGGGCAAGGTGTGGTTTCAACCTCCGTGTCTGGGAGATGTTGTGGCACAGGGCACAGATGGGGACATCTGTGTCGCTGCTTTCCCTGCCATCAGCCATGGACTCTGCTGTGAATCTATCACTGGTCCTCAGTTCAACAACTGCTTCACACAGTGTTGGAGCTGCAGCACCAGGGCTCGCGTACCGCCAGGCCAGCCCCGCGGGGACAGGGGTCTCAGCCGGGGACTTGGACCTGACCCACTGCTCCCATGGAGTCTGCACAGGAGAAGGGATCACAAGGAAAGCTGCTCTGGGACCAGCGCAGAGTGGCTCCTGTATTAAAAGATTGACCATAGACTCATAGCATGGGTAGAGTTGGAAGGAATCTTAAAGGCCATCCAGTTCCAATCCCCCCTGCCCTGGGTAGGGCCACCTTCCACCAGCCCAGGTTGCTCCAAGCCCCATCCAACCTGGCCTTGAACACCTCCAGGGATGGGGCAGCCACAGCTTCTCGGGGCAACCTGCCCCAG
>NW_009648149.1:1639123-1646029 GCF_000708025.1 Charadrius vociferus
CTGGAAGGGGCTCTGAGGTCTCCCCTTTTTGGCCTTCTCTTCTCCAGGCTGAACCCCCCCAACTCTCCCAGCCTGTCCTCCCAGCAGAGGGGCTCCAGCCCTCCCAGCATCTCCGGGGCCTCCTCTGGCCCCGCTCCAACAGCTCCATGTCCTTCTGCTGGTGGGGATACAACGGATCCCTGCATCAGCTACAGAAAGCTTTGGATTTAACCTTAATTCGTCCCCTAACTGCAGCTAAAGTCCACGGTTATTTTATACATGGAAAAGGTAGCAGACCAGAAAAGAAGTCATGGTCAGTGAAGACAACACAAAGACAACGCGCTGGAGGTGTTTTTTGCCTTCACAGACTCCTGCAAAGTTGACTCTTCTTGCAAAGCCCCAGGAAGCACATGTCTGAGCCTGCTCCTGGGAGACTTTCGGCTATTCTTAGCTAAGCGGAAGGAACAGCACTGTCACAACACGGAACAAGGAATAAAAGAGCTAAAAAAGGAACTGTGGCTGACTTCACTCGCATTTTGCCTAACAAGTTCATATTAATCTTACAAAAATATTTGTTTTCCTTCTCTGACGATCATTGTCGGACTTTCAAAAGAATCAAATCAATAATAAAAAGAATCAAATCAAATTAAACTTAATCAAGTATCTGGAATCCAGGAAAGTGGTATTTCAGTGAAGACGGCTGAAATCTATAGTTATTGGATTTTGCAGACTTGACATCCTACTGCAAACAGGAGTTTGCAAATCTGGACACGCAAAGACGTTTCTGTGTGTTTTCCCTGGAGAAGCAGCGTCACGTAACGGGAGGACAGGGGACCACTGGGGCCACCAGCTCCATCCGTCTGCCTTCAGCCAGGACCCCCACCTCTGCCCTGGATGAGACCGCAGCTTTTTGTTTGTACATCCCAGGCTGATGTTTGCTGATGTTTGTGACAAAACACAGAACAAAGCCTCTCCTCGGTGTTCCTGAGAGCTGTGTCCCTGCACGCTCGGAAGACCCCACAAGTCAGCCCTGGCACCCCCTGCCCCAGCCTTGTCCCAAAGCTGGAGATAAAGTTCCTCGAAGCTTTGCTGGAGGCAGGACATCACCCACCACGGCCAGATGCTTGCAGCCAGCTCGGGACAGTTGATGTGTAGGAAGCCACAAGTGAACGCGTGTTGTTCCCATGACCGATAGCTGATATGTCCCACCAGCACCTCCAAGCAGAACTGCAGAAGGTGCATGGGGTGCAGTTTTCATTCATTTATTAGTGCTACAGCCCAGTCAATAGTTGCTATAGCTCAAGCCATCCTTCAACAGGAAGTCATTAAACGTGTCTATTGATTTCCTCAAGATTTTCAACAATATTTAAGTCTTTTGCTAACTAGGGGATGGATGTCTTTGGCTGCCAACACCTCCACGCAATGGATTTCAGAAGTGTAGTGCACTGTGCACATCTACTGTTGTAATTCCAGGCTTCACTGCAGGTTTTCAGTAGAGAAGAGCAGGAGCGGCACTGGAGAAGATCTCTTCCAGAGGCACAGCAAGAGGGGGGAGCAGGTCACCACCTGCAGAAGGGCTTTGTGAGACACAGGGGCCACCATGCACAACCCCCTCCTGCTGCAGGCTGCTCAATGCCCTTTGCCTTGTCAAAGAAAAAATTGAAATTAAAATAATGCAATCGATATCTGGTGCCCTTGAGCCTCTTTGATGTGAGGACCATTAGCACAGATGTGCCAGAGGGCCCTGGTCTTATAGAATCATAGATTGGTTAGAGTTGGAAGAGACCTTGAAGGCCATCCATTTCCATCCCCTGCCCTGGGCAGGGCCACCTCCCACCAGCCCAGGTTGCTCCAAGCCCCGTCCAACCTGGCCTTGAACACCTCCAGGGATGGGGCAGCCACAGCTTCTCGGGGCAACCTGCCCCAGGGGATCACCACCCGCACAGGCAAGAATTGCCTCCTCATATCTCATCTAAATCTCTCCTTTTTCAGTCTAAAACTGTTCCCCCTCATCCTGTGGCTCCATTCCCTGATCCAGAGTCCCTCCTCAGCTTTTCTGTAGCCCCTTTAGGCACTGGAAGGGGCTCTGAGGTCTCCCCTTTTTCGCCTTCTCTTCTCCAGGCTGAACACCCCCAACTCTCCCAGCCTGTCTTTATAGGAGAGGTGCTCCAGCAACAAGCATTGCCCCCACCAGCACGGAACCACAGGCGCCCCACAATGCTCCCTGGGACAGCCTTGGCCAACCCCCACCCAGGGCACAAACCTCAGCTTCACTGCGAGTCTTGTTCCCAAATTTCCCCACATTTTCATTTTCCAGTACCAAACAATGGTGTTGCCATGTGCGCTTGTCCTCCCGGCTACATCGCTGGTGCATAAAGCTGCCAAAATTGCAGCTCCTCCCACCCTGCATCAACCGAAGCCGTCGGTCAGTTCTCAGAAACGGGCACTTAATTCTGCAGTGTGGGGCTTCCCGTGCTCCATCCATGGGGGGCCATCGGTCCATCGCGTTGTTTGGAAGGGGTGGCTCAAGGAAATCTTGAAGGTTTACAAGAGGCATTTGGGGTCAGACTCTGCTTGGCTAACAGGATGAAGAGTAACAGCCCTTTATTTTTCAAAAGACAGCGATACATTTGACATGTGCGGAGTCAAATGCATCCAATACCTGTGAGCTGCATAGGTAATTCGGCTTTAATAAACGCACTGTTGCAACTGAGTTGCCGCAATCCTGCAGAGCAATCTCAGCCATGGCACACGTGCACCTCTTTGGGAAAGGGGATGGACGTGGTCCTACCGGCAACAGCATGGTGGGGCTGCGGCCGTGCGCGGGGTGGCACACGCGGCAGAGCTCGCCCACCGCAGCCCATTCTACGATTCTATGGAATCTCTGAAACATGCCCCTTAGAAGCAGATTCCCAGAAAGAACCCAAAATGCCAATATGTAATAAACCCAGGGCCAGCGACCCCGCTGATGCCCGGCTTTCCTCACAACCGCTCTCTCTGGGCTCCCAGGTTGCCCGAGACCCCCGGCCATACGGCTCCTCAAGCCTCACCGCTGCTCCCTCCCCAAACCGCACCGGCTGCTGCCTTTATTCCACTCTTCCCGGCTTCGCCTGGACCTTCACACGATGCTGCTGCTGGAGGCATCACCCCAAAAGCCTCCCCCGGGCCGTCCCCCTGGTGCAGCCGTGCCAGCCCATGTACCAGCTTCTTCCAGATCCCATAGCCTTTGCAGCAGGGAAATTTTTTGACTTATTGGCTTTTCTCTGCCTCCTTCTGCAAAGCCCTGGCAATTCCTACCTCGGCTGTGAGCAAAACGCACTCTTCATTAGAGCTCTTGAAAACGTCATCTGTCTCACCCCCTTAAACCACAAAATCCTCTTGGTTTTGTTTTTATTTTCATATCTTGTTACTTCCACAGGCTCTTGCTGCTTTCTGGGGAGAAGAGCACCCGAACCTTCCCTGCATCATCCCCTCTTCCACCAGCAGCAGTCTGCTCCTGAGCAGAGGAGCTCAGAAATTCAGTCCAACTATTAATAAACTCACAAAACTATCACCATGAGCAGCAGCTAAAAATACTTGCCGGATGGGCCGAGATTAATTAATGCTCGCGTATCCGTTCTTAACTAATTTTCACCCTGGTTTTGAAACAGAGGGATTAAAAAAGGGGTTATTTAACGTGCAACGTCTCACATGCAGCAGAGCCGAGACGCCCTGCAGTTTGCTCTGCAGCACACGTGCAGCCCGCGGAGCCCGTGGATGGGGCCAGGACAGTTTCAGCCCCTTCATGAGATGAGTTTCCTCAGTTTATTTGCTCAACGGAGCAATGCTATGAGGTCTGCAATCCTTCATCCTCTGACAGCTCTCAGTTCCTGTTAAGATAGCCGAAAGGGTTTTTATCCTTTACCCGACGAGGTCAAACTGAGCTACTGAACTCTTCACTGCTGATTTAGGTTGTTCTCTTCCCAGATTTCCCGTCTCCAGTTTCTACAGCAAAATTGAGACCTTGGCCAACTCCTCAGCATGATATGCACATTGAAAGAAGAGAACACGATGAGACACTGGAGAGAAAATCATGTCGGTGGGAGCAGCAGGCTGATTGCCCGGGACATCCCTGCCTGTCCTTTCCACTCTCCGCAGAGAATGGCCTTTTTGTGCGCCAGCACGTGTCACCAAGCTGGGCTCTGGAGGCTCTTTGCCCTCCGATTTCTGACTCGCGGGCTCCTTGTTGGAGCTCATGTTCCCTCAGCAGGTTGAGGATAATCTGCTCCGAGGGCAGTGACTGCACATGAACCTCGATGCCTCACACCCCAGCTTTCCTGGAGCCCCTTTAGGCACTGGAAGGGGCTCTGAGGTCTCCCCTTTTTCGCCTTCTCTTCTCCAAGCTGAACCCCCCCAACTCTCCCAGCCTGTCCTCCCAGCAGAGGGGCTCCAGCCCTCCCAGCATCTTCGAGATGCAAGGAAGGACAGAGATGCAATGAAGGACAGAGAGATGCAGCACTCGAGACTCCCTAGACTTACCTGCTCGGTGAGATGTGTTTGTGGTGCCCTTACCAGGAAACCCCACGTTCCCCATCCTACTTACCCCCTCCTTTAATGGAGGCACAAACTGGTCTCAGCAAAAGGGGTTGTAGGAATCTGCAGCCGAAAGCTGAAATAAACCCGAACCAAATATGGGGGATAATAAAAAAGCCTCCTTCAACATTTCCTATTCTTCACATTTCATACATCCCCTCTCACATTGGTGACAGCTCAGCTGATAACAGCCACTTCTAAATGAGGAAAAATAGGCCACACTTGAAAATGCGTTAGTTAATAGCAATTTAAACATGATTTCGCTCCTAGTGCAAATGCAATTTAATACATTCAAAAATATGTTAACTGGTCATGAGTGACTCTGGGGAAGAGCTAACATTTTCAAACGTAACCTATTTTCCCAGTCTAGACATGCCAGATGTGTCCTGCCTTTTGTTCTCTGTTGAGTTACTTTATGCTACTCAGACAACGTAATGATGTATTACAGCATTTGCGACAAGCCACAATATATGAGATCAGTGAAATTTTTGGACCCTTCACATGATTTATAGATATTAGCCAGGGTCTGTTAAGCCATTTACTCTCATCCAACCTGCTGCTACAGAGCTGGTCTCTGCAGCCCCAAAGATGTGTTTTTCAGGGAAAAGGCTGCTTTCCCCATCCCTGGGCTGGGGGGTGGCTCCACGGCATCCCCCAAGAGAAAGGGAATCAAACCAGGAGGAATATTCTGGGCACGCAAGACCCTTGAACTTCTTCAGGCAGAAATGTGAGAAGGAAAGAGAAGAGGAAACGCATGTACCATTATCAAACACAGAGATGGGTTTGCATCATCCCAATGTTTTTCCCCCAAAACTCCAATTAGAGACCAGAGCTGCCACAGAACTGGGCTGAGTTTGATAAAATCCCAACTGAAAGGTGTTTCGTTATCAAGACGGCTAGGAAAAACTTGTGCCAGATTCTTTGCCTCTTGCTTTTTTTTTTTTTGGTTCTTTTGCATTTCACAGCCTGTAGAGCACAGCCGTCCGTCCCATGCAGCCTTCCCCCGCCGAGCCCCAGCCCCGCGTCAACAACCCTTTGCCCAACAGCACCCACCAGGTTTTGGTCAACTGTCTGAGCTCGGGAAGGATTGTAAGAATTTGCTCATAATTTGGGCACTACAGACAAAAGGATTGACTTGTGTGCTATAATTACACCTCTTTACATAGTCCTACTATATACAAAATTAATCACAACCAAAGGTCTCCAGCACTCCCCCCGTGTGCCGTGGGACAGGGCATGGGCTCAGGCTTCACTTAGGACACTGACGCATTCGGAGGAGAAATTATTCTGCCTTCGTTTGCTTCAAAGACTTGTGAGAAAAACAGTAGATGTGTTACATGATTGTTCCCTTTCAAAATCGTTTTCCAACCAAACCGCCAAAAATAGAATAAAAAGCTGTTCCTCTTGTACAAAGGCAAGAAGGACAAACATGAGACAGGCTGAAACTTATGGTATGGGGAGACAAGGATGTTTCCATGTTGCTAATTCAAGGTTTCGGTTATTTTCTAATGTTTTTATTAAGGCGGGTCAAAATTATAATGAAAAAAAAAAAGAAAAATGAAGTTTGTCAATTCATTGCTGTTGCACAGGGCTTATCCCAAGGCTTTACCTTATCTTGGAAGTTCAGTGGCATCCCAGGGCCTGTCCTCCATGTGCCTCGAGACCCCAGAGCAGCACTCGGGGACGCTCTCGCTGCGCCGTGCTCCCGCAGCGCCGCGCGCAGTTGTGAAGTTGAACAAACATGAGAAATAATAAAATACAGACACTTCGGTTTTATTTGCTAAAAAGACAGCATCGTATTTCAGTGCAGTATAAGCAGGCAGATACATTCTGCCCAGATGAACTTATATTTAATTACAGATGGTGAAGATCATAAATGAACGAGGATCCAGCTCAAGTCTTCAACATGACTCTCCGGCTTTGCAGCGCAGCAGGTTGGGACCTCATTTTCCTCTTTCTCTGATTACAAATAAATCCCCTTTTAAAAGACTGCCGGAACTGGTTTTGTTCTTGTTTTTTAATCATCCTTTTAATCTCCCCAAGTGCCTTGGAGCCTCTTTGGTGCAGAGCCGTGAGCCGTGAACGGAGGAGGGGACCACAAAAGCCGGGGCAGCAACGACGCGGCGATACGGCAACTTAACGCACAAAGGCAAACCGCGGCCCCATCTGGGTCCTCGTGTAAAGAGCAGATTTGCATATCGCATCTGGATATTTGCGTAAAGGACAGACCACCCCTCCCAGATGCAAATAACGCTTCCTCCACTTCTCCGCTGAATTGCCACTTAGCGGCTCTAACGGCACCTCCCCAGCTCAGCCCTGCCAGCCCGGCTGGAACGGGCCATGGGTGGAAGAGCG
>NW_009648149.1:1646047-1657800 GCF_000708025.1 Charadrius vociferus
CGAAATCCCCCGCTGTTGGCCACCAGCCTCCCGCATGCATTTCACATCCCACCCAAAGGCCAAAGCCAGCCGAGCGGCGGGAAGGCAGATTTTGACCTACCTCTGCCGCGCTGGAGCCTGGTGACCAGCCGGCATCACCATCCTTACAGCTAAGTAAGAACAAGGCGAGGGGTGAAGGAGGCAAGAAAACAGCACCAGAGCCACAGAGCGTAAATAGAAATACTTCCTGTTGCCCCCCAAATAAAAGCTTTTTTAGAGCTAAGACAGAAATACTTCTGTTTGCTTTTTTCATGCCTGTTCTGCAATCACAGAATCACAGAATCACAGAATTGCCAAGGCTGGAAGGGACCTTTAAGATCATCGAGTCCAACCATCAACCCCACACTGCCAAGCCCACCACTAACCCATGTCCCTCAGCACCGCGTCTGCCCGTCTGTTAAACCCCTCCAGGGATGGCGACTCCACCACTGCCCTGGGCAGCCTGTGCCAGTGCTGGACAACCCTTTCTGTGAAGAAATTTCTCCTAATATCCATCCTAACCCTCCCTTGGTGCAACTTGAGGCCGTTTCCTCTTGTCCTTGTCAAGAGGAGACACAGCGGGTGACAGCTTTCGGCAGGGAAGGTTATGAAAGGCTCCATCAGTTATTCCTGCTTGATGCCAAGCAGGGAATCTCCTGATGGGACTCCAAACCGGACAGCAGCCAGGGCTGATGCCAAGCTGCAAAACACAACCACGGGGAGGAATGGAGAGACCTCAACCCGATGGGGCAAAAAAGTTGTCCCACTGCAGTCACTTGCAGTGGTGTGTGGCCATGTACGGCTCTGCGACCTGCGCGAGGCAAAACTTACAGGGGCTGCTCAAGGCAGCTCAGGGCATTCCCCAAATTCACCAGCAAAATCCAAAACAGGAGTTACACAATGGCTGAGATCCCCAGCGATGCGCCCGGTACGACGGTGAGCCCGTCCTCGGTATTCATCGAGCATTAATATTTGAGGACTACACGGATTTGGTAAAATATTTCCCGTGATGCTGTCAGGTCCTCTCTACTTGGAATTTCTGAGAATAAAATCCTATTTGCTTATAAATTTGTGATGTGATGGAATTACAAAACGGGTCAGCTAGAAGGCTTGAAAATACTGCCGAACATCTTCTCCCTTGGAAACGTAACTGGGCGTATGAGCAAACCCCTCACTGGCTCACGCTGCTTCTTACTGCGCTGGGAAGACACAGAGAATACAGCAGAGCACTGTGCCTTGACGGAGCGGCGAGTCTGAGCACGGCATCCCGGGAATGCCATCGTCAGAAATCGTCATGCTCACCGTTTGCGTTTTTATTTCCCTTAGCGGTGCAGTGCAGATAGATTATATATATTTCTCATAAAACAGTATTGCTGAACATTAAGAACACGTCCAAGTCAGCAAATACGACAGCTTACGCTATTCTAGGAGCTACATTTTCTAAGAGGTCAGAGCCAGAACCTAAATTTGTGCTCGGAATTACTTGAACTTGCGGTATTAAAAGTAAACAGAGATGACAGAATTTGCACATTCAAGTGAAACCAGACCGCGCCGGCAAACGTGCTTCGCATCCATCAGTGTGATCTGCTGGAAGGGAAAACAATTCTTCCCGCACAGACCTGCCGTAGAAAAAAGACCAGGCGTGGATAATTATTGCCAGTGAGACAGAAGCCCACGTATTTTTATTTTTATAAACCTGTAGGGGAAATGAAAGCCTTTGTACGGCTGGAAGAAATCTAAAATACAGGTGACACTTCTCTCTGGTCTAAAGCTACAATCAAAACGCTCTCCATTAGGATTAAGAGTCGCTGGCCGGTGTTCCCAGGGACTCCACCACGCAGGCAGCTCGGAGGTGCTGTGCAGGCTGAGACCTGTCTCTGAAAGGGGATAATCAAACAATTTCTGGACTCATCATCCGCATCCTTTTCAACGCCCTTTGCCAAACCCAGATGTCAGAATTTAGTTATGACACGAGAACTATTACGCTGACAGTAGACAGAGAATAGGGAGCAATTTTGATAGCCCAAAAGCATCTGAATGAAGTGCGTTGTCTGAGAGCCGTCTTCTCCAGCTGTCATGTGCAGATGCCACATGTGGTTTTTATCAACTGCTGAAAACGCTGAGGGGAGAGGATGTGCTTAACAGATTGTCGGCAAAATTGATGCTTTTTGCCACGTCCATGTGCAGTGCTGTGCAGGTGAGTGGGACAGGGAGCGGGGCCGGCACAGCCCGGATCCAGGGGAGCCCTCGGAGGAGCAGACCAGAGAGCACCGAAGAAAGATGGGGAGAGAAATAACTCATTCGGAGATCAGAGGCCATGTGTCAACCCAAACAGTCGGGTCCAGAGCATTTCAGACTAAGGAAAGACACTGAAACTGCTGGGAAAGCACCTCGTGATGAAGAGTTGCATTTTATAGGCAACTTATTTGTAGTGTCTTGTTTCCAGACTGTTAGTAACAAAACAGTAGGTGGAATGCAATGCGGACAAGTGTAAACTAACACAGGCAGAAGAAGGCTCCTAAAAAAGAGCTGAAGTTGAAGACCAGTGCTACCACATATGGGAAGAACAGGACGAGGGGTGGAAGGAGCAGTTCTGCAAAGGGGGGAAACTACAGACACGAAACCCGTGCGAGGACGCCATGTGCCCTGACTTCGATAACTATCACCAAGTTAAAGGATATAAGCAACATCTTTGGCGTCTCTTCTTCGCAGCTCTTCAACTTGGCGAACGCAAGGTCAGCTTTGCCAAGCGAGACGACAATTTTCACCGTTATTTGTCTAGGCTGCTGCTTTCTTCCCCATGACAAAATGCACCCCCAGACTGGGATCGGATGGGGTGGGATGGGATGGGGCAACCGCTGTGCTCACTCTCTCCTGAGCCCATAACGAGGTGTTGCAGTAGGAGAACATACCCATCTCCTCCTACATCCTGAGCCTGACCGAGAGGTAAAAGCTTCACATCATATAAGTCTACGTTACAAACCAGCCAGAGAATCATGCCCCACAGCGGGGACCAGGTCTGCAGCACACTCAGAGGGGCATTCAGGAAAAAGGGCATTCAAATATTTAACGCTTTCACATAGCATTCTTCAATTCAAAGCATTTTTGTAATCATAAAATGGAATATTTCATCAAAAAGCCAAGATTTTCCTCCCTCTCCTTGCCCAGGAGGTATCAACAATATTTTTTCCATAGAAAAATCAGATTGCTACAAAGGTGGTAAAAAGGCACGTTTTTTTTTTTTTTACAAACAAACATCAGCCCTGTACCCACACAACAGCCCTTTGGCTGCCACACCGAGAGAAAACTCGAAGAGACAGTCAGAGAAAAATGGAATTTTATTTGAGCTAGAAGACAAAGCGATAAGAGACCAAAGGTACAAATCAGACAGTAACAGGCAGAGCTCCTGCTCTCCCCCAAACCAGCAGGAGCCTCACACAAAAGTGGATACGTGAGCAAAATCACAGTCCAACAATCCATGGCTTTGCAGCAAACCCCATTCATAGAACCATGGAATGGGTTGGGTTGGAAGCGACCTTAAAGATCTTCTCGTGGAGTGAGACCGGACAAGAGCTGCCAGGCTGAAGCATGAAGCCTTTGTCCTACGGCATCCCTTTCTGGGATAAATTCAGCGCTGACTGGCTTTTAGCACAGAGTAATTACACCTGAGAGGGTTTTTTCCCTTCTTTCTCCCTTCTCGAGGCGGCTATTAGTCCACTGCAGTTTATTCACAGGACTGTGAAACAGGGGCAGGATTTTTAGGGAGGATTTTAGGAGGTGAGCTCATCAACGCAGTGTGTGGCTCCGATGGGTACCTGCCTCAGAGATGTGCCCAAAGCCACAGTCTATGGATGTTCTTTCCTCCTCTGTACTTTTCCAGGACTCAAAGCCTGTTTTTAAATGGAATAAGTTTATTCCAAACCCCTGATTGCTTTTGTGTGAAGACCTTAAACAAGTTTTTCAGCAAGCCTGGTCAAAACAAGGACTATTCCCGTGCCACGGGGCTCCACGAGGAGCTGGGGGGTTCTTCTGCCACGGATTCTGGTCCCACTCTTCATGCTCAGATGCGTCTATGAGGGAGACCTACCAAAATGCTGGGCCTGGTAATTAAATACCCCATGATGAAGCAGCAGCCGACGGAAGAGGGGACTGAAGCTGTGGGGTGATGGATCAAGAGGTAGTGGCTCTTTTTTCCAGCTTCCAGAGACTGATCCTATAGGAAAAGGCACTTAATTACACACACAACACTTTTCTTCTCCAGGGTTTCCCAGGCACGTGCTGTCGGCAGGAGGATGCGCAAGGAGAGACCACCGTGACCACCGTCCAACCAACCTCCACTCAGAATATTTGGGGGAAGGTGCGGCACGCCGAGCAGCAGCCGCCATCCGCCCTCGTGCATCGTGTCCAGAGCACAGCGTGTAATATTTAATATGCTGACAAAGACGGAGTTGCCTCGCCGCTTCAGATTAACAAAGTCATCAGATCCATTTAGAAAGTAATCGAGAATGTCTAATTTTAATTAGTCGTTGGTTTGCCACTGTTGAACTAAACAAGATTACTTCTTTCTAGAGATATTCTTATTGAATTGAAACTTCAATTACGGTGTCCCCATGCAGCCCATTTTTACAGTCTTGTGAACCACTACCCCTCCAGCTGATACCCCGCTGCAACCGATACCCCGCCAGGTGATTAAGAAGTAGCATAAACTGCATTTTATTATAGCAGCAAAACTCTCCTGCTGTCTCAAAACATACCAGAGCTGAACTCAAACGTGTGTATTTGATTCTGTAAATACTTCAGACTGTCCCGTTTGTTACTGGGCGCCTTGTATAAGTGAGTCACCTAGAGAAAATACAGAGGGGGATAAGGAAAGTATAGCGGAATATATTGCACTTGCGTGCAGTAATACTGAGCGCCGTACTGAGCAGCCTCGTGACGTTATTCGGTTGTATTTAAAAGCTTCTGGAAGAAGAGCTTTGCTTAAAGCTGTCTATTACCTTCTCTACGCCCAGGTTGGCCTTGCGAGGCGGGGGCTCCTGGGTGCCTTGGCTGCTGAAGAGACACGGCGCAGCCAGGCTAAAAACATCCTCCTCACCAGTGGAGGTTTCCTAATTCACGTCAAAAGCTGCCAAAGTTCCCACTTTGGAAATACGTGAGGAAGAGGCGATTTTGCTGCAATTTGCCCTTGAAGCGATGCCTGGGCAGAGCCAAGCCAAGTCCAGTCACATCCCGGCGTCTCGTCCAGCCTCAGGTCCGGCGTTGAAGCGGATCACCAGGCTGACACGGTGGCGGTGGGGAGGCGTGGGACAGCTGGGTTCCCCGCTCAGCACCGCTCACCGTGGGGTTTGCTCACTCGCTGACGGCTTCAATAGCAAACTAATTTCCAGCAAACTAATTTCCAGCTTCACTAGATTAGATATTGGGAAGAAATTCTCTCCTGCACGGGTGGTGAGCCCCTGGGGCAGGTTGCCCCGAGAAGCTGTGGCTGCCCCATCCCTGGAGGTGTTCAAGGCCAGGTTGGACGGGGCTTGGAGCAACCTGGGCTGGTGGGAGGTGTCCCTGCCCAGGGCAGGGGGTGGCACTGGGTGGTCTTCAAGGTCCCTTCCAACCCAAACCATTCTGTGACTCTGTGATTTCCATCTCCTTGTTTCTTGCAGGAGAAAGCATGTCTTCTCATGCGAGAGGGGATAACTTCAGCATCGTTGTTACGTTATTATCTACCCAAACTCTGCGCTGCTACGGAGAAAGAACTTTAGGAGCGGTCTGTGCTAAAGTAGTATTCATTAATTTATAACACCACCATCTACCAGCACGCTGAGGAAGCGAGGTGATGTCTGCTTGATTAACTGAAATAGTTGAGTTTCTTCTCTCTGCAGAAGGTTGAGCAAAGCACATCGCACCTGTGCCTGCCCAGCTCTCTGCAAAAAGCTCACCCACGCATGGACCTCATTGCAGGGGATCCTCCTGTCCCCGCTGCCCAAATTTAACCAACCCCCCTGAGCCCCCGGGGCTGCACTCCTGCTGCGTTCCCCTCTGAGGCCTCAGCTCCCTACAAAGGGTTTCCAAAGCATTTTATTCTTCCCATCACTACATTGGTTTCACTACAGGGACATTCACACACTCTGCCTGAAAGCCCCACCTGCAGCTGCACAGAGATGAGTCACAATGCTCCGAAACCCCTGGTAAAGGAAAGCCGGGGGGGTGGAGGGGAGTGTTTAGGGTAACACTTTGGTAGTGACAATTATTCAGATGAGATTGTTCAGAAAATTCCAAACTATACCATATTTTAGGTTAAAAATATCATAGAATGGTTTGGGTTGGAAGGGAACTTGAAGACCACCCAGTGCCACCCCCTGCCCTGGGCAGGGACACCTCCCACCAGCCCAGGTTGCTCCAAGCCCCGTCCAACCTGGCCTTGAACACCTCCAGGGATGGGGCAGCCACAGCTTCTCGGGGCAACCTGCCCCAGGGGATCACCACCCGCACAGCCAACAATTTCTTCCTATTACCTAATCTAAATCTCTCCTTTTTCAGTTTAAAACCGTTCCCCCTCATCCTATCACTCCACTCCTGATAAAGGGTCCCTCTTTATCAACTTTATCAACTACAAAGACTTGACGAAGAACCCAACATTCCTCTTTGGTATTTCTTTGCTTCTTATTTACCGCCGTTTCCCCCGTGAGGGCAGCGAAGGGTAAGCATTACCCTTAAGCAATAAGCTACTGTAGACAGAGGAAACGATATTAGTTTTCTTCTTGAGGTCTCTGGAGAAAGGGGGAGGAATTGGGAGGCGATGTGCCGGTGCACAGCCCCTCTCCGGCGGGGAGCAAACCCTGCTGCCGAGGGCACGGCGCTGCCGGGGCTCAGCGGTACAGCCCCGCGCAGAATCCGCAGCAGAGGACGGTAATACCTTGTGAGTAAAAGCTGCCATATACGCTTTCCCTTGGCCTGACTTCACGATTATTTGTTTTCTTACCTGTAACCCAACAGACTGTAAAGCAAGTGGAAACTCAGAACGCAGTTTATTGGAAGTATGGTGCTCGGTAATATTCCTCAAGGGAATATTTTCAGAGCATCTGCCAGCTGAAATTGAGAACAGAAATTGAAAGCCCGTGCCCCTCGCCTAGGAGACGTCACGTAAAGCCCAGCTGTGCCAGGTCCCTGTTCCCCAGGCGGCAGCTCCCGCTGGCTCACCGGGAAGGGGACACGGAGCTCTGGCATCCCCGTGCCCCAGCGCAGGGTGTTTGCTGCCGCCCAGCCTGGCTCCTTCCCAGAACCCAAATCCCCTCTGCTGGGATAAGATGCCGCCGGGGAGCAGGGGGTGACTCCATCCACAGTGGGACAAATCCACCAAGAGGAATTCCAGCAGATGCACCCCCAGGTGGAAAGTGCTACTGGTGCCTCTGTGTGAGGTTGGAACAGGGCTCAGACAGACCTTCAGCACAGCAAACCACCCGCCAAAGGTGCAGCGTGGAGGGACCCCCACTGCTCCGACACTGCCTTTCCCACGGGAATGCCACTGCAGGGGAAACCGATCTGCATGATCAGATATAAGGAAAAATTTCTTCACGGAAAGGGTTGTCAAACATGGGCACAGGCTGCCCAGGGACGTGGTGGAGTCGCCACCCCTGGAGGGACTTAAAAGATGGGCAGACGTGGTGCTGAGGGATGTGGGTTAGCGGTAACTTGGCAGTGTTGGGTGAACGGTTGGACTTGATGATCTTAAAGGTTTCTTCCAACCATAATGATTCTACAATTCCAGCCCGGATGCGGCACACCGGCTCATCCAGCCCCTCCTGCCTCCCACATGGGCAGGGCGGTGCCACCCCCCAGGCGTTAAAAAGTGAATATTGGGATTATGGCTGAACAAATTGCCCAACTCTGACGAGGGCAGCAACCCTTGCCTTCATTTCTCTCTCCAACACGCCATCAAGGTTGTGCTCAGTTTTACAGCCATCTCAATAAACAAACATGACTGCCTGGATGCACAACAACCTGAACGTGGTAGACACGGCTTTAAATTGTGTGTGCGCTTGGGATGTCCTCTTATTTTAGAAGCAAGCCCCGAAATCCAGATTTCATTTTACTTTTTAAGGCCACCCTAGTGGCCCAGGGAAGTGGTTGAGTTGCCATCCCTGGAGGTATTTAAGGGACGTGTAGAGGTGGTGCTGAGGGACGTGGTTTAGTGGTGGGCTCGGCAGGGTTAACGGTTGGGCTTTATGATCTTAAAGGGCTCTTCTAACCTAAATGATTCTATGATTCTAGCAGCAGAGAGCAGCCACACACAGCTCTCCTCTCCCCTGCTCCGGGGAACAGTGCCCCGGGATCACTCCGATTGCCGGTTCATCTGCCCCGGGGGTGCAGGGAGGGAGGGACCCATTGGAGCGAGGGGACCGCTCACCCGCAGGGGCTGCAGGTGGATTATACGGGAGGAGTGTACCAAAATATGGTCAACGTACAATAACTGTACCTGCCCCGTCCACAGTGCCCCAGATGCTGCTGGAATATTTAAATAGATCAATATTAGTGGGGAAAAGAGAGAGCACAAGGTGCTCCAGAGCAGCTCTTTCTAATGGGTCATCTTCTCTGGGGCACACGCAATTCGTTTTTAAAGGATTCTCTCCAAAATTCTACTAGGCTGTTGCATATGCTCTTTCTTTTGCCCATAGAACAAAAGAACCCCCTCCTTTTTGCCCAGGACTATTTCTGGCCACCAGCACTGTGAGAGAGCCAAGAGTGCTAAACCAAATCACCACCATACCTCCCAAATGCAAAACCATCATAAATATTTTCTGTTTCTTTGCAGAGAATTATTCACTCCTTTGATTTTGCGATTCAAAGCTCCGTAAACCCCTTCCCGCTTTCCGCACGACGGCTGCAGCATCCAGATTTCGCCTCGGGAGAGGCGGGGTGCACCGCAGCCGGGAGGGCACCGGGGCAAAGCACTACTGCAGTGGGCACAAATGCTGAGTTGCAGCTAATATATTCAAGTTAGGATGGAGAATTATGCATTTTCCTTTATTTTTTTTTTTTTTCCTAGGGAAGTGGCGCTTTTCTCTATCTCCTATGACACCAAGGGAGTTAAACTTAGCCTCGAGCAGATGCTGCTCTAATTGAACTGGAGTCTCCCTAGTTTTTATCCTCCTCTGCCCTGTTCTCCCTGGGCTCCCCGGGGGTTGAGCATCCCCAGAGCGCTGCCGCCATCCGCAGCCGCGGGCTCTCACGCCACTCAACAACCCCACACAGCCAGCGGAGACCACAGACCTGCTCCAGGGAGCAGTCACGCGTGGGGTTTGGTGCGACGCGGGTTTGCTCCTCGGCGAGGGTGCTTTGTGCCACCGCAGCAGTAAATCAGTGCCGGTGCTACCCCGGCACTTGGAGCACATCCCTGCTGAGCCCCGCTCCCAGGTCTCACGCATGAAAAAGAAACGCCAGAAGGCCAAAGCCAAAGGGTCACCCGGTGTACGGAGGAGGAGTTGGTCTCCTCTCCTCGCCCTCTGGCAGCACATCTCGATTTGGCTCATTGACACATGGCAGGGGGTGGAACTTGATGATCTTCAAGGTTCCTTCCAACCTAAACCATTCTATGATGCTGTGACATTTCTGCTGAGCGAGAGCGCTCCTTCACAGTGGAGGATACGGGTACTTCTTCCAGCCCGGGACCAGGAGAGTTTCCAGGTGTCACCAGTACACACAGCTCCAGGGTCATTGCCACCCGCTGTCACCTGTGCAACACATACCGCAAGGCGCATTCAGGTGCAGCAAAGCAAAAGCAGCCTGGCAGCTTAAAGCAAAGTCTGTAAGGCACAACGCCTCCTCCTGGGAAGATGCCGGCTGCTCCCTGACGCACGCACAGCAAAGCTTTCTGATATTCCCAGCCATGTATAAAGGCACGGTGCAGAGAGAAACATTAAAAACGTGGAAGACGGGAGGGACGTAAAAGCATCAATCCACGCTCCAGGCGGAGGAAGGTCAGGACTTGGGAGACTTGGGGTAGGATCAGAACGCCATAAGGATGGGCACAAACCCGGGGCCTTTGGAACAAAACTATTTCATGGGAAAGCCGGTCTGCGGGACGCGTGGCGTAACGCCTGGTGGGTCTCAGACCCCACCGCCCCCAGCTTGAGAACTGAAATCTGGGTTCAAGCCTCGGATCTCCCTGGTGGGCCAGATTGGGTCACGAGTACCTTTCCGAACATTTCCAGTGTGAGAGCACCGTCCCTCCCACGTGCTCTCACTTGTCACTTCAGCTTCTTAAATCCCAAAGGGCAGATCCTGAAATGAAAAGGGTTTTCTGCGACGGCTGCTGGTGTGGGTGGGACGCCACGCGGTGCACGGGCGCTGGGATGCCATGCACCTCGGCTGAACCGAATTTCTTTAATCTTCAATTCTCCCCAAAAAGGAAGGGGATCCTGGTTTTCTTTCCTCACTGGCCTTGAAATCAAAGCCGACACGGAACCGTAAGTTGTGCTTATTTTTGGCCATAGTCCTCGGTACCCCACCGCGATTGCTCTCGCTGTGCAACTCGCTTTGGCGCCGGCGTTCAGGCAAAGGCTCTGCTCAAAAAGTGTTAATCGTCTCCGATGCGGAAAGATGTCCCCAGACCCACACCCAAACGCGGCTCTGGGTCACACCGACAGCAGGTGGGGCAGAAGCCGAGGCAGAAAACAAGATGCCAGGAACAACAGAGGAGAAATCATCACAACGGGTCAACCAGGAATCAGCACAGGATTTCACATGAATGTACTCATTAATGGCTTTTTTTTTTTTAAAAAAAAAAAAAAAAAAAGAGGATGAAATTGCAGATTTTATACAAAATGTCATAGGTTCGTCACTCCGTGGCAACTTGTCCTCCCCCAGACACCCACCAGCATTTTCCCGCTCCCTCCTGGAACAGCGGGAGCAGAGCCGGGGCGGCCCCGAGCTGGCGGGAGAGGGACGGAGGGACAAGGACGCCGCGCACCAGGGGATGCTGAGGCCAACAGCGGACTGAGAGACAAAGCCGGGTGAGCCCAGAGCCCGCGGAGCATCGCGCCGCCTCAGCCGGGGACGGGCACACGCGCTGGCCTCGACTGCCATCAGTCACTGCAGAAATAGCAAAGGAGGTGGTATGAAACTGGGGGGGGGGGGGGAAGGAAACAAAATGATAAGAAGAATTTTCTTTAAACACCGCGTACGCTGTCACCCAGGGGAGCTCGGTGATATTTCTGGAGCCGAGCAATCCCAAAGTTTTGCCCGTGAGCATCCCAAAGCACAGAGCTGCATTTCCCAGGGATCCCGGTGGGACAGAGGGATGCTGCGCCTGCCCGGGCAGCCGAGGCAGTGCCACGCTGCAAGGTTGGGGGGGGCTGGACATCTTCCCCCTTCTTTTTGGTTATTTTCTTTTTGGTCTTGATTAAAATGAGAAGTCTCCCCTATGCCGAGCAATCCCAAAGTTTTGCCCGTGAGCATCCCAAAGCACAGAGCTGCGTTTCCCAGGGATCCCGGTGGGACGGAGGGATGCTGCGCCTGCCCGGGCAGCCGAGGCAGCGCCACGCTGCAAGGTTGGGGGGGGCTGGACATCTTCCCCCTTCTTTTTGGTTATTTTCTTTTTGGTCTTGATTAAAATGAGAAGTCTCCCCTATGCCGAGCAATCCCAAAGTTTTGCCCGTGAGCATCCCAAAGCACAGAGCTGCGTTTCCCAGGGATCCCGGTGGGACGGAGGGATGCTGCGCCTGCCCGGGCAGCCGAGGCAG
>NW_009648149.1:1658901-1664779 GCF_000708025.1 Charadrius vociferus
CGCAGGGTTTTCCATAAAATTTATCTTTAAAGGTTTTTTTTTTTTAAAAAAAAAAAAAAAAAAGAGGATGAAATTGCAGATTTTATACAAAATGTCATAGGTTCGTCACTCCGTGGCAACTTGTCCTCCCCCAGACACCCACCAGCATTTTCCCGCTCCCTCCTGCAGCAGTGGGAGCAGAGCCGGGGCAGCCCCGAGCTGGCGGGAGAGGGACGGAGGGACAAGGACGCCGCGCACCAGGGGATGCTGAGGCCAACAGCGGACTGAGAGACAAAGCCGGGTGAGCCCAGAGCCCGCGGAGCATCGCGCCGCAGCCGGGGACGGGCACACGCGCTGGCCTCGACTGCCATCAGTCACTGCAGAAATAGCAAAGGAGGTGGTATGAAACTGGGGGGGGGAGGGGAAGGAAACAAAATGATAAGAAGAATTTTCTTTAAACACCGCGTACGCTGTCACCCAGGGGAGCTCGGTGATATTTCTGGAGCCGAGCAATCCCAAAGTTTTGCCCGTGAGCATCCCAAAGCACAGAGCTGCATTTCCCAGGGATCCCGGTGGGACAGAGGGATGCTGCGCCTGCCCGGGCAGCCGAGGCAGTGCCACGCTGCAAGGTTGGGGGGGGCTGGACATCTTCCCCCTTCTTTTTGGTTATTTTCTTTTTGGTCTTGATTAAAATGAGAAGTCTCCCCTATGCCGAGCAATCCCAAAGTTTTGCCCGTGAGCATCCCAAAGCACAGAGCTGCGTTTCCCAGGGATCCCGGTGGGACGGAGGGATGGTCCGCCTGCCCGGGCAGCCGAGGCAGTGCCACGCTGCAAGGTTGGGGGGGGCTGGACATCTTCCCCCTTCTTTTTGGTTATTTTCTTTTTGGTGTTGATTAAAATGAGAAGTCTCCCCTATAGCAAGGCATTGCAGCACATACTAGTTAAGATTTACATTTTTAAGGAGGTCCTCGGGAGTAACTCTGAGTGATTACCTGCTAGAAAATGAGTCTCTGGCTGTCCTCTTGGACCCGCACATATAACTGCCTCCCAAGATCTGGATCGCTTCTTTTCACAAGGAAAAATCTGCCACTTTTAGTTGCACAGAGACAAATACAGCTTTAAGTTTTGACCTTGCTCGCTGCTGAAAAAAAAAAAAAAATTCTCTGGGGGCTGCGTTCCACTGACTGAGGCTGTTATTCCTGATTGACACTGCTGTGTGACTGGGAATAGATTTAGGACCTGTATCTGCAAAATGAACCCCGTGCTGGGGCTTTCCTGCGCTCGCAACGAAATCGTCACTTATGCTGGCTCCGACCACGTATCTGGCTGGTGAAGAGGTGGAAGTGCGAATACGATATCTCGATTTTTCACGGCCAGGTTAAAATGCAGGAGGCGAACCGCGAGAAAAATATGCCTCGCCTTGCGAAGCGCTCAGATTGGATGCGGAAATCACTGGCTGAATAATTACAGGACCCTGAGATGTCACCTTTACCGCCACTTCTTTGCTACAGCTCCAGTCAGACAGCTGGTTGAATTTCATGGTATTTACGGATTTGGACTGGATTTTTTACATTTGCTACTCAGAGATGGGGGCTCCGTCTGCTCCCTGTGCCCTCCTGCCCGCACAGCAGCAGCCCTGGGGGTCCAGGACTCTGGGGGATCATCCCTCTGCTTTGTCCCTGCATGGCATGGAGGGTTTGCTGGAGCCACTGGTGTGTACAGGGCAGTTGGGAGAGTTCAAGCACCTTCAGAGCTTCTGGATCTGCTGCTGGTTTGACATCTGTTGCAGCTCGGGCTTTGAGCCATGGGGACGTGTTAACAGATCTATGGGTCCAGCATGTCCCCCCGGTGCCCTCCGTATTGGTTTACGAGCCAGAAGCCACCACTTCCTCCACCCAGCAGACCATGCCATCCAAGCATCCCTTCCAGCAGTCAGCTCCACCATCGCTCAGAGAATCACAGAATGGTTTGGGTTGGAAGAGACCTTAAAGCTCATCAAGTTCCAACCCCCCTGCCATGGGCAGGGACACCTCCCACTAGACCAGTTTGACCTCATTCCAAAGTCCTTTCAAACGTTGTCATTGATACCTTCCAAGAAAAGATGCCCTCTCATCCTGCTGGCCAACCATCTCCTCTGGGGCTTCTCCCAGGCACCTTGTGTACACCCTCCGCCCTGCAAACCCTCCCATGGATGCTGAGGGTGAAGGTTGGGGTTGTTCAGCCTGGAGAAGAGAAGGCTCCACAGAGACCTTAGAGCCCCTTCCAGTGACTAAAGGGGGCCTACAAGAAAATTGGAGAGGGACTTTTTACAAGGGCATGTAGTGACAGGATGAGGGGGAATGGCTTCAAACTGGAAGAGGGCAGGTTTAAATTAAACATTAGGAAGAAGGTTTTCACTGTGAGGGTGGTGAGGCATGGGAACAGGTTGCCCAGAGAGGTTGTTGAGGCCCCATCCCTGGAGGTGTTCAAGGCCAGGCAGGAGGTGGCAGAAGTTTTTCACTGTGAGGGTGGTGAGGCATGGGAACAGGTTGCCCAGAGAGGTTGTTGAGGCCCCATCCCTGGAGGTGTTCAAGGCCAGGCAGGAGGTGGCCTTGGGCAACCTGGGCTGGTGGGAGGTGTCCCTGCCCAGGGCAGGGGGTTGGAAAACTGGATGATCTTCAAGGTCCCTTCCAACCTAAACCATTCTATGATTCTATGATTTTATGACTCTGAGCGTGTTGAGATGCTGGCGCAGGTTGCCCCGAGAAGCTGTGGCTGCCCCATCCCTGGAGGTGTTCAAGGCCAGGTTGGACGGGGCTTGGAGCAACCTGGGCTGGTGGGAGGTGGCCCTGCCCGGGGCAGGGGGTGGCACTGGATGGTCTTCAAGGTCCCTTCCAACTTGAACCATTCTATGATTCGATGGTTCACAGCTGTGCCACAGACAGACCACCCCAAGGACCAAGACCCTATGCCATGCAATGATTTACTATCAGTCTATCAAAGAGAGTAAAATCCAGACCTTTAAAAGCAAAATTCTGGAGTTCTCTATATGGGAGTTTTCAAAGTGAAGCAGCTTGCTTTCAAATTCCTTTTTGCATGGTAGACTTTGCAAAGATTTTTGCCATGTTCAGAACAAAGCCTTGTCTCAGATATTAGATCCATTTCCTTTTGGAAAGTGCTAGAAAAAAAAATGAGATGCTAAAACTGCAGCCCCTGGCCAAAGGAGGCATGGTGTCTTCTGGCCTGGATGCCTACGGGAGAGTTGCTGAGACAGAGCAGACGTGGACTCCTCAGTACCGGGGCTGCTGGAAGCAAAACCACTTTTTCCCCAAGGAACCCCTCAATGCCCCACCTCGAGAAGCAAATTCGGGCATCCCCGTGATACTGTAGAGCATGTGGCCGCACCAGGGGCGTACGTGGGGTATAACACTTCTTCTCCACTCAAAAAATGGTACAGCATCACATCAGGCAACACCACTTCCAGTTTTCTTAATGACAACCTGAATAAACCATCTCAGGCTGACCGGGGGGCATCGGCATGGGGTGGTATTCTGTATCCCAGTCCAACGGCTGGAAAATGGGGAGAATCAGCTCACTGAAGTAAAGGCGGTACTGCCTGCAACACCCCCCCATCAGCCCCAGGGCAGCAGGGGGACGCCGGCGGCAAACACCTCCGGGGCTGCAAGGAGTCCTCACGAAACACATCGCCAGCCCGGCGCTACTTATCACACCCCGTGCTTAAATCACCAGCTTTTCTCATGTGGCTTCCAGTGCAAAATTCTTATTTTAATAGGAACGGGGAGTACTCAGCACATTTCAGACACAAATCCCTGTTGTTTGGCACCAAAAAGCAGCACCAAAGCAGGAGGATGAGGACCCCCGAAGACCCCAGGGACGCCCCGCAAGGCTTCTTCAGGCTTCAGCTTTTGACACATCTGTTTGAGCACGATGTCTCTGCTCAGCCTGGCTGGTTTTGGCGATGGAGACGGAGCTCCACAAGCAAGACCGGGCGCAGCAGTCCCCCCCGTCATCAGCCATCCAGGGGGACCCAGTGCCGAAACCCACCCCGGGGATGGGGGACACCCAGCAGGTCTGGGGGAGCCGAGGCAAGGCATGGACGGCGGTCAGCACCGCTCTAGAGCAGGCTATAAACATTTCTAATTAAACCAGTTCCTAATTCTCTCTAAAAGGTTAAAAATACCGGAACACAAAACTTGGACTTTTCATGAATAAACTGTACTTTTCTCCCCCAGTTCTCCAGTCCGTCTCCATGGCTACCGAGAGACTTGCTGGGTTGCCTCTGCCAGCTAATTGATTTTCAGAAAGAAACGATTAATAAAGAAAAGCAGAGTCTCCCTCTGCGGCAGGGCAGTTCCTCCCAGTAGCCTTTTCCTGTCCCTCTGGCAGAGCTGGGTCTGCACGCACAGATTTGAGGTACGGCATAAATCTCCCCCATGGCCACACGTTGAAGCACGCCACAGCCTGAAGCGACAAAATGGACGTGCATCCTTGACTCAGGATGGCCGCTGCGTTTTAGAAGGGAATTGTGGCTCATGTTAGAAAAAAAAAAAAAATTTAAAATAAAATAAAAGATTGGATGCGTGCCACGCGCTCTTCCCATTAATCTGACACGCTCGACTTTCTGCAGATTAAATTGCATTCCTGGAAAGCAGAACACCTGGGGGCCAAAGCACCGCCGAGAGCACCAGGAGAGAGAAAAGAGCGTCTCTCGGGTTCCTCGCTGGGAGCTTGGAGACGGGCACTGCGGTACCCAGGGACGGCGGCACTCCAGTACCCAGGGATGGTGACACTCCAGTACCGAGGGACGGTGGCAGTCCAGTACTGAGGGATGGCAGCACTCCGGTACCAAGGGATGGTGGCACTCCAGTACCCAGGGATGGCAGCACTCCAGTACCCAAGGACAGCGGCACTCCGGTACCACAGAATGGTGGTACTCCTGTACCCAGGGATGGTGGCACTCTGGTACCGAGGGACGGTGGCACTCCAGTACACAGGGATAGTGGTGCTCTGGTATGCAGGGATGGAGGCACTCCGGTACCCAGGGATGGCGGCACTCCATACCCAGGGATGGCGGCACTCTGGTACCCAGGGATGAAGGCACTCCAGTACTGAGGGATGGCAGCACTCCAGTACCAAGGGATGGTGGCACTCCAGTACCCAGGGATGGCAGCACTCCAGTACCCAAGGACAGCGGCACTCCGGTACCACAGAATGGTGGTACTCCTGTACCCAGGGATGGTGGCACTCTGGTACCGAGGGACGGTATGGTGGTACTCTGGTATGCAGGGATGGAGGCACTCCGGTACCCAGGGATGGTGGCACTCCAGTACCCAGGGATGGCGGCACTCCATACCCAGGGATGGCGGCACTCTGGTACCCAGGGATGAAGGCACTCCAGTACTGAAGGATGGTGGCACTCTGTCCCTGGGATGGAGGCACTCCGGTACTGAGGGATGGTGGCACTCCATACCCAGGGATGGCAGCACTCTGGTACCCAGGGACGGTGGCATTTTGGTACCACAGTATGGTTGTACTCCAGCACCCAGAGATGGCGGCACTCCAGTACTGAGGGACGGCAGCAGTCTGGTACCTAGGGATGCAGGCACTCTGGTACCCAGGGATGGTGGCACTCCGGTACCCAGGGACGGTGGCACTCCATACCCAGAGACGGCGGCACTCTGGTACCCAGGGATGAAGGCACTCCAGTACTGAAGGATGGTGGCACTCTGTACCCAGGGATGGAGGCACTCTGGTACCCAGGGACGGTGGCATTCCGGTACTGAGGGTTGATGGCACTCCAGTACCCAGGGACAGTGACACTCCAGTACTGAGGGACGGCGGCAGGGATGGTGGTACCAGCGTCCCCTCCTCGCTTTCACCCTGGCCTGTCTGGCACCGC
>NW_009648149.1:1665027-1665582 GCF_000708025.1 Charadrius vociferus
TGATCCTGCGCTCGGGACGCCCTGCTGGCCCGCACCCTCCCAGTCCCTTGTTTTTTATGCGGCAGCTTTTTTATTAGTAGAGTTTCTGGTGTTTGAGACAAAATTTTAACCTGCATTTCAGCATCCAGCGTGTATACACCTTATGGAGAAATGCAAAGAAAAATTTTGATGAAGAATCCATCAGTGCCTACGCATTTCATGCAATCTTTAAAGCGTTCATTCGATGTTCTCAGTAAAATTCATTTATGTCAGTGCAATTGCACATGTTATTTCTTCGTCTTTGCCCAGAGCTCCCAGCTGTAACCATGTCTGCCTTGTGCCAAGCATCGCAAACGCGCCTTGTGGACAGTTTAAAAGTGAAAGAATTGAGTTGCTCTGTACCCAAACCGTCCCGGGTGGAAATTGAGGTTTTTCTCATCGTGCGTCTCTGGGTTCAGCGCAGGCAGATCCAAACCCTTCTGCCCCAGTGACCAGTCGGCAGCAAAAGTGGCCCCGGGGTAAGCAGGATGGCAGGCGAGAGTGGCCGGGGCACTGGGGGGACAGCGGGGGGCAGCG
>NW_009648149.1:1665734-1674118 GCF_000708025.1 Charadrius vociferus
GGGTCCCGTGGGAACACATACAGGAGCATCCCAGCAGCTTCCACGGGCCTTGGCTGGATTTTGCTGGTGTCCCCTGGGTGGTCGGGTGATTCGGAGCTGTACCCCCCGCCTGTGCCCTGCGAGGCGAGGGGCTGCCGGGGGTGCAGGGCCGGAGCAGCGAAGCACAGGCGCGCAGCCGGACGCAGGCGAGGAGGGGATGGGAAAAACCCATTTCCATAAAGCACATCGGAAGCAATCTGAAGAGCGGCTGATTATTATCCCTCAACAGTTTCTGGGGCATATTTTCAAAACACTGTGCAGGGAAAATTCCTTTTCCTTTTCCTTTTCCTTTTTTTCCTTTTCCTTTTCCTTTTCCTTTTCCTTCTTTTTCTTTTTTCTTTTCCTTTTCCTTTTCCTTCTCCTTCTCCTTCTCCTTTTCCTTCTCCTTTTCCTTTTCCTTTTCCTTCTCCTTCTCCTTTTCCTTTTCCTTTTCCTTCTCTTTTTTCTTCTTTTACTTTTCTTTTTTCTTCTTTCATTTTTTCTTTTTTCCTTTTCTCTTTTCCTTTTTCCTTTTCTTTTTCTCTTTTCTTCTTTCTGCTTTTTTCCTTTTCTTTTTCTTTTTCTTTTTTCTTTTTTCCTTTTTCTTTTTCTCTTTTTCTTTTTCTCTTTTTCTTTTTCTTTTTCTCTTTTTCTTTTTCTTTTTCTCTTTTCTCTTTCTTCTTTCTTTCTTCTTTTCCTTTTCCCCCTTTTCTTCTGTCTTTTTCTGCTTTCATTTTCCCCTTTCCAGTTCTGCACCGTAAGGAGGGATCCAAATCAGAGCTGGAGAATGACTCACTCGGGATCATTCTCCAGAACTGACCATATTTGCCATTCCCTTTGTAACCACATCCTGCTAAACGCAGAAGGGGCTGACAGAGGGGCTCGTCCCTCTCCCGAGGGCACTGGGAGGAACTGAGCAGACGTCGAACGCCCTTTGCAGGCACAAAGCGCCGTAGGATGCAAACATCTCGCACGCATGCACTCGTGTGTCTGCTAAACAAACAGCACATTTCCGGCTCATACACTGCACCCCGGTGTGACTCTGCTTCATTTTGTCCTATCGACAGATTCTTTTCCTAATTTATAAGCGGAGTGCGGGAGAGAACAGCCTGGACTGAGGTGAGCAGTGCTCCAACCAAAGACACGGAGAGTGCGTGTGAGGGTGTGCGTGTTACACACGCAGGTGACGGCCCACGCGTACGTGACGCTTCATAAAATACTGTTTGTTAAAGCAAACGAAAATACAAAGTTACCTTTGGTTTCCTTTCCGTATGGCTTCAGCGTTACTGGGTAATATGAGTTCAGATCAATTAGAATAAAAGATGAAGGAGCGCTGCCTCGCTGTGTTGTGCCTCGGCCGAGAAGAAAGCAGCTAGCCGGGGGAAACGGATCGAAACGCAGCATTATTTATGACACATCCTCAGCGCTATTTCAGTGATTAAATAATTAGGAAGAGAGATTAAAAATTACTCTAAATGAGCTGAATTTTTAAAGCCTCCCGTACCTACGCTGGCTGCGAGGATTTTTAAATCATGCATTTTTTAAAGCAGAGGGCGAAATGAAATATGACAGCTTTATAAATATATACATTTGCAATAGTGTTGGAAACAAAACACGCTCGGTGTGTTTCTGGGGGAAGGGGAGCGGCTGTGTCTGCTGCTGGCGAGGAGCTGGTCCCTCAGCGGGGCTGCAGAGCGCGTCGGATCGCGGCACGGCAGCGGCACAGTTTAATTCCCGGTCGGCAGAGACTGTTACAGGGGCTACAGCCCAGTGGAGCAGAGTCCCGCCAGGGTTTTTGGTGGGACAGGCACAGCTCCCAGCCGGTCCGCCGGGTGAGCAGTGGCAGGGTCCCTTTCCCCACCAGGTCCCCAGCATGGGCGCATCGCGTGGGTGGCAAGTGATGCTCCGCTCCTGAATGCAAAACCAGCAAGACCTGCAGAAGTGAGGTGGACCTGTTGGAGCGGGGCCAGAGAGGGCCATGAAGATGCTGGGAGGGCTGGAACCCCTCTGCTGGGAGGACAGGCTGGGAGAGTTGGGGGGGTTCAGCCTGGAGAAGAGAAGGAGAAAAAGGGGAGACCTCAGAGCCCCTTCCGGTGCCTGAAGGGGCTCCAGGAGAGCTGGGGAGGGACTCTTGACAAGGGCATGGAGTGATGGGACGAGGGGGAATGGCTTCAAACTGGAAGAGGGGAGATTTAGATGAGATACGAGGAAGAAATTGTTGGCTGTGTGGGTGGTGAGCCCCTGGGGCAGGTTGCCCCGAGAAGCTGTGGCTGCCCCATCCCTGGAGGAGGTCAAGGCCAGGTTGGACAGGGCTGATTCTATGATACTTCTTTCACTCCATCCTCCTCTTTACCTTGTTGTACGTGCACAGATTTTTATGCTTCGGGTCCCGTTGATTTGTGTTTCCACCCGTTTCCGCTGCCAAAAAGCACTGAGCCGCTTTGGCACACGGACTCGCACACTTCCGAGCAACGTGTTTTTTTAAAAATGAATGCCTTTTGTCCCTCTCTTTAAACACATATACCAGGCTCTGAGGCTTGTAAAGACGGCAGCAATTTTCTGCGAAGTGGCTAATTCAGGGCAAAGCGTAATGATTCATCAAAGGAACGAGTGGCTACGGCTGGCAGAGGAGCTGCTCTCCGTATCCAACCCAGCATTTTTAAAAAGCAAACTTGCTGTTCCTTAAAGAATACCTTTTGGTACTTTAATATTCCACATAATTTTAAAAAACACAGCTTTTAAACCAGCAGCCCCAAAAATCTGGAATGTGTCACAGTGAGAGACAAACTTCCTGACAAAACAGCCCATTTCTGGCTAAAATAGCTGATTTCCAACACCTGCCAGTGAGACGGGATCTGTGGGAAGGGTTCTGGGCTTCCAGGGCTTATATCATTTGCACATTATTAATAAATCATTAATTACTAGTAGGGAATTTCTGAAGAAGCGCTGGATCGTGACAGAGTATTCCCAGCACAGAGCCACGCCGCGTGCCCCGTCGCAGAAGCCGTGCTGCTGCTCCACACGCTGCCTAGGGTAAAAATCGACCCCTTCATTAGCTTTTCCGAAACGAGACCTTTTTTAGACCTCATCCAAGTACCATTGTTGCAGTTGGGCAACGCTTTCCCACAAGATTTTCATGCACGACTCCATCTGTGGACTGCGAAAGCAACTCAAAGAAGAATGCCATATTTATATGGGGGCATAATAACAGCTTATTAACCCGCATACGGACCAGCCAGACGGGTATAAACGAGAACGTGCGGGTATCGACTCCATCTAAAATCAGAAAAGGGGATTAAGGAACTCATTTTGTGTTGACTGGCATCATTGATACTCATATACTTCTCACGCAAGCGCAAAAGGGAAATAAAGAGGAAAAAAATGTACTTTACGGTACACACTAACTCAGTTAAACTTGTTCGCTTTCCATGGGCAGTCTCGCTGTTGAATTCACCAGCAGAAAAAGATCACCAAAATGGGGTTTGCTGCACTGTTCCTACCAAAGGACCAAAGGATTTGGCCTTTTTTTTTTTCACCACCCTGCCCCAAGTATCCCTGTGAGAATTGCCTTTAGGAAGTTATTTACGGTCCTGCAAAAAGTGTCTTCAATGCTTTTCACATGCCCTATGCAATCTATCTATCTATCTATCTATCTATATATATATATCTTAAACGCTGCCAGTGACCCGGTGGCCCCACGGGACGGCGCCAAGCGCAGCAGGTCCCGCTCTCAGCGGCCACGGCACCGCTGGTGGGAAAGAAACGTGGGGAAAGATGACAGCATTTGTGATGCAGCCTCAATTTTAGGGTGAAGCCTCTCTTCGTTTCTCGCTTCAGACAACTCCACCACAAGCACCCAGAAGCTGAAAAAAAGGTTTTCCTCATTCTATTTGGGCTACAGGTGGAAACAGTGCTTCGAGCAGGGTATACCCACCCTGCAGATTGTGTCAGACACACCAAGCATATTCACTTCCAAACACCTTCTGTGTATATATATATACACACACTTCCCAGTTACGACCTGTCCCAGTTAGACCCGATGCACTCGGCAACCCTCTACCCATTGCCCATGCTCCAGGAAGGAGAAGCACCAGTCTGCACGAGGTTTCAGTGCATCTCTGCTTTATCCTCCTCAGAAAAAGAAATGCTACAGTTGAACTCTTTTCTCTCAGTTGAACACAGCCTCTACAAAGACATTTCCACGCGATACCTGGGAAGAAGGGCAGCACTTCCATTCCCGATGGAGGCAGCTGCCTGCGGTGGCAACCCCTCTCAGCTGCTCACTTCACTGCGGGAATGAAAAAGCACATGAGCAGAAGAGGCGAAGCACTGATTGCAACAAGTACCCACACAGCATTCTAAACCTTTGGGCACCCAACAGGGGAAAAAAAAATCATTATTGGAGAATGGCTGGAGAGCAGCCCTGAGGAGAAGGCCCTGGGGGTGCTGATTGACCAGAAGCTCAACCCGAGCCGGCAACGTGCGATCGCAGCCCAGAAGGCCTCCCCCATCCCGGGCTGCATCCCCAGCAGTGTGGCCAGCAGGGCGAGGGGGGATTGTGCCCCTCTGCTGCGCTCTGCTCTGGGGAGACGCCCCTGCAGTGCTGCCTCCAGCTCGGGGGGTCCCACCAGCAGAAGGACACGGAGCTGTTGCAGCGGGGCCAGAGGAGGCCCCGGAGATGCTGGGAGGGCTGGAGCCCCTCTGCTGGGAGGACAGGCTGGGAGAGTTGGGGGGGTTCCGCCTGGAGAAGAGAAGGCGGAACAGGGGCGACCTCAGAGCCCCTTCCAGTGCCTAAAGGGGCTCCAGGAGAGCTGGGGGGGGACTCTGGGTCAGGGAGGGGAGCCGTGGGATGAGGGGGAATGGCTATAAACTGGAAGAGGGGAGGTTTAGATGAGATATTGGGAAGAAATTGTTGGCTGTGCGGGTGGTGAGCCCCTGGGGCAGGTTGCCCCCCAGGGCAGGGGGTGGCACTGGGCGGTCTTCAAGGGCCCTTCCAACCTAAACCATGCTGTGATTCTGTGACCTTGGAGGACGTGGTGACAGGCTAGTGCTACCAATGGTAAGGAAGAAGGAAGGAGAACCTAACCTCAGTTAATCCATCTAGTGAGCTTACAGCTGCTGTTCTGTAACCTGTGCGCTGGCCAGGTGCTGTGCTCTCCTCTGAGCAGCCCCTCGGTGGGACTGACCACATGTGTCTGAGCTTCACCTGCAGGTTCATCCTTTAATTATCACCCATCCTTCACAGGCCTCCCAGTCGCTGCCATTCCCCTCGAGACAGAGATTGGTATTCCTTTGTTTTTTTTAAAATCTAAAATGCGTCCCTGTGTCTTTTCACACCCAAAATGCCATCCCAGGATGAGAAACAATAAAATTGAAGCCAGAATAAACAACAGTGGTTCCCCAGAACGTGTCTGGAGCTACCCAACCCCCTGCCAGCGGCGGCTCTGAGCCTTTTCCCACGCTTTACCTCTCGCCCCGTCAGGTTGTCTATTTGCAGCTCTGACTCGCAAATACACATCATACGCGGGCTGTCAGCCTGACTTACAGAAGAATCTCGCAAACAACAAGAATGCGACTGACGCTGCCAACCAAGGAGCCGAGTGCTGGAGGGATGGGCGGCCGAGATGGGGGGGACACGCAGCACGCTGCTGTGGGGAGGGGGTGCACCCCGGAGAGCGCCGTGCAAAGGTACGTGCTAGAAAAAATCCGAAACTCACCACTTTTCATGCAAAGCAGTAAGTCCGAGGAAGCCTTATTCTTATTTCATGAAAGGCAAATGCAGCTAATCACAACGCTTTGATTTATTCTGCGTACTTCAGGTCCCAAGCATTCCTACACACGAGCAAACTTAACGACTAGAACAGCATCGTTACTACAAGGTAAACCTATATTTATGATGCGATAGCATCTGCTCTGCGATAGCTTTAAATTAAGAGGTTGGCATGGCAACAGATGCTCCCACACTGCTGTGTCTGCCTCGTGCTGCCATTTTGCTCAGGATCCCTGGTGGGTTTAGGATTAACCGCCCACAGTATTTCATTTTGCCTAACGAAGCCGTTTTTGGCTGAAGCATCAAACAAACGGCTGAAGCCTAGTATGGACCCTGTACTTTTTGTTGCCTAGCTGCTCTGTCATTTTAAAGCACGTCTTTCTGAATTCACGCTATTTTTGGTACTCCAAGCCTCTCCTCAATGCGCTGCCAAGCAGCGGTGACAAACCGTGCGGAGGACCGGATCCCGGTGAACACCGTAGTTCAACAAGTCTCACCATTTATTTTTTCTCGTTGTTGTTGTTGTTGTTGTTTCCACACTGTGGCGGCACCCAGGGCGGCTCTCCCGCGCCTGTGCTCTCCGCCTGCCTTTGCTGAGGCCCCACGGAGCGCCGCCGTCCCACGGATGACGTTTCGCAGGGTTGCGCTCCAGCCGGCATCCTCGCCAGCCCTCGCGCGGGGGCTGACTTCACCCTGTCGGAACAACAGCCTCGCAGCGTCTGCGAGCGGTTTGTTGTGTTTGGTATCTGAAATTCAAAATACAGAAGCTTTCGCAGACTTCTCCTCCAGATACACATCCGTTCCTGCCGAAGGGAGAGTAAAAACCCAGTTTCTTCTCGAATAAAATGCCAAGGATCTGTCAGCGAGGAGGCGGAAAAGGGCCCCTGTAGGCGGCCCAGCCCAGCAGGGGTAACAGGGCAGCGCTGTGTCACTCTGCTGCTTGGATGTCACCTACGAAAGAACCAGATCCAGAGGGGAGGAGAGCCCCAAGTGCCCCCCCCCCGGCAAGCCAAAGTGGGCACAAGCTGCCCACATTTAATTCCACCCGGTACCACCAGAGAGGACCCCACTGCTGTCCCTCCACATCTGTTTTTCCAACATCCGACCTTAAAATCCTATCCCAATTCTGCTTTTTTTTTTCTGAAAGGTTATCAGTGAGGCTAATGACTTTATTAACGAGGCAACCAAGACTTCTCCTAATGCCCGTTTTTTAGAGCATTTTCTCTCCATTATCCATACAACGTCACTGTCTGACTCTCCCCAGCGCACTAACCGGGCAAGCAGACCTTTCCCCCAACAGCCGCAGGTTACCCCGTGTGCAGCGGCAGCCCAGCTCCCTCCGAATTTCCAAAGCAGAAGCAGCCACTATACTTCACCAGATACTTTTCAGAGTGGAAAAAAAAAAAAAAAAAATATCTGTCTGAAGAAACACAACACACTCTGTATGCTCTGGGGGACGCTGGATGTGACCTTCAGCAGTTCCCGCATCTCAAGATTTTGGGCTGTTTCACCAAACACGGTTTTTCCTGAGAAGGCACTGCATAATTCCAGTCATTTCTGGGTAGGACACACATACGGGGCACATCTGTTTGTGAAGACCACTGGTTACCTTGCAAGTACAGGTGGAGTGAACATCTCTTAATTGCTACCTAACTGGTCTTTCCATAAGCCAGTTGGCTTCTTTCAAGGTGATGCTGCTGGCCATGATGGAGGACCAGAGAGACCTGTGCTTCCCGGAACATGAAAGGAGACATGAAACAAAACGTCCCCAAACAGAAACGAGCCTGCGGGCTCCCGCACGCCCGGAGCAGGACATCTGCCACGGCCGCGGGCTCAGCTCCGCAGCCCTGCCTGAAATAACTCAGCAGATAGCCGTAGTATTGCACACGTCAAATGGGGGATGCTCAGACAAGTGATAATTTCAGTTAGGCAGGAAAATATTCCTCACAGCAAAGTGGTGAGGCTTATTCATAAATTTCGTTCTTATTTTAACAGCTTTTGTCACACAAACAGCCGCACAACAAAGCAGCAGAAAGGATAGGTCAAGAGTGCAGCCGAAGTTTTCAAAACCATTTTCGCAAAGCACGCTACAGTTGATGCAAGTTAACACCAAACCCCAGTACAAAAAAAGACATTTATTAATAGCCGCCTTAAGTTTTCCCAAAGGAAGATCAGTTCTCCCTGTAGCAAACTCCTTAATATGCAAAATCTCCTTGTCCTCACAGCACCCTCCCGACACTCGGATAAGATCTCTCCATCAATGGCACAAAGCACACCGGCTTGTAGACACCGTTCTCGTGCTGTCCCTACCCTCTGCTTCTCCAGCACCCTTCTGCTCTGACACGTCTCCCTCCCTTTTAAGCACCTGAAGTCCATGCACCGACACAACCCTATCGCTATGTTTTCTCCTCTTTGGAGGTCTCCTTTCTCCATTCTCCATTTGCATCCAGCTCTGGGGTTCCTGACATAAGAAGGACATGGACCTGCTGGAGCGGGGCCAGAGGAGGGCCACAAAATGCTCTGAGGGCTGGAGCCCCTCTAGTGTTGAGGACAGGCTGGGAGAGTTGGGGGGGGTTCAGCCTGGAGAAGAGAAGGC
>NW_009648149.1:1674151-1674826 GCF_000708025.1 Charadrius vociferus
GAAATTGTTGCCTGTGCGGGTGGTGATCCCCTGGGGCAGGTTGCCCTGAGAAGCTGGGCGTGCCCCATCCCTGGAGGTGTTCAAGGCCAGGTTGGACGGGGCTTGGAGCAACCTGGGCTGGTGGGAGGTGTCCCTGCCCAGGGCAGGGGGTGGCACTGGATGATGTTCAAGGTCTCTTCCAACTCAAACCATTCTATGATTCTATGGCTCTATGATTCTGACCCCGTTGCTACACTGAGCAGCTTCACCGATGCAGCTCTGGGCACTGCTGGCTGTGAGTGATCCACAACACCGTGCACAGCTGGAAATAGGTGAAAATACACAGCAGCACTGAACCCATTGGCTGAGCTCCTTTTCCTGAATTAAAATTAAAAAAAAAAAAAATTAATAAAATCAGTGAAGAGTTGAGGGCTACTTGTTGTACATGGTGTTTAGTATAACAAGGCATGGGGTGATCAGGATGGTCTCATGGGGAAGTGATATTGGTGTTGAGAAGATTTTGTCTGGGTCACCATGTGGTTGGGATGACTTCTTCTTTTCATTTACGCAGGAGTTAAGAGATGAGCTGCTTCTTGTCAGCAAACCCATAGCTAAGATGGAAAGGTCTCCGGGTGGCTCCTAGACCCGCAGGAAGGGAGGAGGGGAATTTAAGAAAACTCATTTTATTCCAAGGAT
>NW_009648149.1:1674862-1691035 GCF_000708025.1 Charadrius vociferus
GAGACACGCCGACCACCTTCCACACAAATGCTGCACAGGTAAAATTTAATTGACTTATTTTCAAGGAGAAGTCTTCGGCGGTGAAACTTTATATCGGCTGTGAAACTTTGGCTGTAATTCTGGAAGTTGTAGGAAAGGCAGGGCAGAAACAAAACTTGAATGAAAAGCCTTCAAATGTATCAACAAAACTGAGAAACAGAAAAGCAATCATTACATGGTTAATTAGGAAAATAAAAGCCTCATTTAAATATAGTGCCATCTTGTAAGGAAAGGAATTAGGGAAGATAAATACTATACAGCAGAAAACTGAATTGCAGAGAGTGTTCTCCTTACAGAAAGGAAATATCCAAATCCATTTTCCGGAGACATAGTACTACTCAGGGCTTAACGTATCTTCAAAGCGCCACATGAGCAGAAGTTTAGCTTCACACTTCATTCTTAAATTTAGCTCATTTTAAAACCCTGTGTGTGGCAGAGCTCTTCCCAGAGTCAACCTCACTCCAGCTCTTTGTTTCCCTCTAATTACCCATCGCACGTGTTTTCCTCGCACTGAGACCCCAGGTGAGCCCGAAACGCCTGGGCTGGTGCTGGGGAGAGCGCGGCCGTGTCCCCAGCCCCAGGGGACAGGGTGGCAGGGCACCCGCGCTCCCGAAGCACCGCCCGGCAGGAAGCAGGCAGCAGAGCATCCTAAAATGATATATGAGCTCTTCAACCTATACAACGCTGGTTCCACAGGTATAGATACAGACAGGTATGTCTCTGGAGACCAAGAGATGCCCCAAGCCTATAGTTCTCACATCTACAACAACCACCAGGACAGGTAGGCACCAAAAAGCTTTCCAAGAAGGCATCTCAAGTTCTCTCTGCGGGCGCCTCACAACAAGCCACGGGTTAAAGACAAGCATTTGCCGTGACTTAAATTCTTCTGAACGTTTTGCGGCTGAATCAGGTCACGGTATGAGAAAATACCGCAGTCCCATGGGGCTGCTCTGTGGCACCACGGTCTTTAATGCTCAGCTATTAAATCAGCTCGGCTGAGCTGTCGTTATTAAGCACATTGCAGTATCAGCCTCATTGACACAAACAAACAGACTACTCCTCTCACTCCATCCATGGTTAGGCTTCTACGCTGTTCATTTATCAATAATAATAATCCTAATTGGCTATGAAATCCAGCTCTTGCAGTTTAAACCATACGTTCAAACTTAATAGATTCAAATTATTTCTTTTTTTTTTTTTTTTTAACTACCCTGATTGGAGGGAAAATTTCATGGACATTTTCATGAGATCAAGATTTAACACCTCATCCAGCCAGTAAAACAAAACAGCATCGGATTTTCAGTGAATACAGATCAGTGTACACAATGACGTCTATACAAACCATTTAATTTTTCAATTAGGGGTCCATCCTTCTACCTCCTCCCTGGGTGCCAAGAGGTACAGATGTGCTAGAGAGAGAGGCCAAAACATTGCACTTGCTGGTGCTCTGCATCCGCGTGAACCTATTCTTTCCATTGTTTCGCCTAAAATAGTTTCGCAGGATTTTGGCAACAAAGAACAAAGTTCATTTGTGGTACATCAGTTAAAGGAAACACAGAAAATGAAACCCTGCACACAGCAAAAGAGTGTTAGTGATCAGAAAATAGCTACAACAAAGAAATATCCAGACATAAGCAATCATTCTTCCAAAAAAAAAAAATAATAAAGAAGGAAGAATAAAAAGGGAAATTGCATAGCAAGCTGTTTACAGAGCTCAGGAACAGAAAATTGCTTGACCCCAGGAAATCTCCACCGGGCAGAATATAGGCACAAAATAAAGCAGGAGACTGCAAACACCCCGAGAGCTGATGTGCCTCTGCTGAAGGTGCAGAAGGTGCTCTCCCGGCTTTGCTCTCCCAGCAAAGGTCTGTTTGGGAGAGGACTCATCATGTCAGGCAAATCCAAAGCGGCCTCAAATGGCACCGCTTCTGCATTCCGCACGCCCCACGCTTCAGAGACACTCCTGACCATCGTCATAAGAGATCCAAGAGCCCTCACACGTGCTGAGCAAGTGAAATAGTGAATTCAAATCCCACCACTCTGAATTTCTAATTATTTAGATTTCAAATATAGGTTTAGACCAATATGTACTAATAATCGATAGTTTAAAAACACCTTAAAAATACCATATCTGTGAATATAAACGTATACTCTACACCTTAAAAATACCATATCTGTAAATATGAACACATACTCTATGTCTTTACTTTTCTTCTTTATTAAGTTTCCATGTTTTAAGGGCGTAGATTTATAACCACAATAATTCTATTAAAAATAGACTACTACAACAATCGCTCCGCCTATTCTGCCCTGCTCAGGAATCCAGTCCCAGCCTTGCCTCAGGAGGAACACGTGTCGCAGGGTTTGCTGCGGGTTCTGGATGCCAACAATCTCACCAGGAGGGGACATGGAAGGGGAGCCCAGACACCCCCGGCAAAGCCGGCGCTGGTTCTGCTTCACGGGCTTTTTCACGGCGAGCAAAGATTTTTGCCCCAGGACAAAATAATCCCAACAAAACCTACTGCAAGGCTGGGTTAATCCCACGCCACGAAGGGTGCTGGCAACACAGCATCAGGGATGAGCCTTTCTCCTCCAGCAGTGCAGTAACTCCACCTGCATGGACAGCAGGTCTGCACGACTTACGGCCCAGCAGCGGCCAGCGAATGCCGTGCTCCAGACAGCCCAACGTCAACAGGTAGATTTGGGTGGTGTGGAAGAGACACGTTATTGCAGCAAAAGGAATGACAGTGCTGTGGCATCAAAAGGAGCAGCTGATGGCTACCACCAACATCTAAGCCTTCCTCATCAGGAGTGGAAAATGTTCAGTTGTCCTGACCCACCTCTTCCCACCAACAGACATAATGTTTCTTGGATAATGTTTCTTTGGAGAGAGTCCAGAGGAGGCCCCAGAGATGCTGGGAGGGCTGGAACCCCTCTGCTGGGAGGACAGGCTGGGAGAGTTGGGGGGGGTTCAGCCTGGAGAAGAGAAGGCCAAAAAGGGGAGACCTCAGAGCCCCTTCCAGTGCCTAAAGGGGCTCCAGGAGAGCTGGGGAGGGACTCTTAACAAGGGCATGGAGTGATGGGATGAGGGGGAATGGCTTCAAACTGGAAGAGGGGAGATTTCGATGAGATATTGGGAAGAAATTGTTGGCTGTGCGGGTGGTGATCCCCTGGGGCAGGTTGCCCCGAGAAGCTGTGGCTGCCCCATCCCTGGAGGTGTTCAAGGCCAGGTTGGACAGGGCTTGGAGCAACCTGGGCTGGTGGGAGGTGTCCCTGCCCAGGGCAGGGGGTGGCACTGGGTGGTCTTCAAGTTCCCTTCCACCCCAAACCATTCTGTGATTCTATGATGACACCACCTGTACCAGACCTCTTCCGAAGACTAGCCAGCTGTTTTACTGGGACACAAAAGCCACAGGCTTTGGTCAGGTGCCTCTGTCCCTGCAGGAGAAGACTCGGTCCTTCTACCAGAAGAAGTTCTGGGCGTGCTGCACAGCCTCCAGCCAAGGTGACAATACACTCAGCGTATGGCAAGCATGTCTGATACGTACTCAATATATTCTGTAGAGACATTGATTATATCTGAACAATGTTCTCAGGACAGATTTAGACACCAAAACCTGCTCATCTCTTGTCTGCTCCTTGCCACGAGCCAGCGGGGTGCTGCTCCGGCTGGGGAGGGTCACCTGGAAGAGACAGCTTTGAGAGTGTTTTCAGTTTACAACTTTTTCCCCCTGAACACATCGCTACCCACAGGCTCAGCCCACATTCAGCCAAAAACTCTTCCCCTGGCTTGTTCTCACCCTCTGCTCCACCGTCTCTGGGCTTTCCTTTTTACTTTCTCATAACCTCCAGGTTTGGGGGGGTGGGAGGGGGTTATGCGATTATTATTTTTCTGCTCTTCCAGACCAACACAGACAACGCAATTACCAGCGAAATCCTCCTGCCCCCACCTGTTTCGCCATTAGTGGAATTTCCTGCGGGACAGCGTTGGGGTGAAGGCGGTGAGTGGCTGAGCCCAAGTGACTAAACCATCGCACGGGTGATCCCCCCAGCTCCGAACCCGGGGCAGCCGCGGATAACGAACACCCTATCGCCCTGATCATCTCCGGGAGCAGGCGGCACTGTGGATAATACGCTTGGATTTAAGTACATTATCAGTTGAGATGTGTGGGTTTGGTTTTTTTTAATTACATCTTTCTAAATATCGCGCCGCAGCAGACATAACAAAGGAACACGCCCAAGGAAGTTAATTGGGATTAGGGATGGAAAGAGCCATGGCTCTGTGCTCGAAGGGTCTCTGCCTCGCAGACCCCCTGCCCCCAGGATGGGGGGCAAAGGGTGTCCCCAGGGGGATCACAGGCTCTGCCAAACGTCGGGAAAGGAAAAGCCAAACGCCAAAGACATTAAGCAGTTCTGCTGTGAATCTGGTACGTGCACAGCAAAGTATGTTGCCTTTAATTAGATTTTCTACAGCTCAGAGACCACTGGGGGCCCAGTAGGATCTCCTCTATGACGCAAGAAACCCAAGCTTGCAGTTCTACACTTACAATGTCTGAACAATGTAAACGGCGTGGCTCACACAACAGCGACTTACCTAAACGCAACCCATACAGCCTGTCGTGATACATTGGATAAATGGGCTGTTGAGCCAGAAGGGATATTGGTATTCCTTAATTGCCCCAATTTTAGATGCTCCAAAGCCCCATGGAAACACCATAGTGCACAAGCGTCCAGACAGTGGCTTTTCACCACACAAATATTCCAAGGGCGCTTCAGATGGGTGCTGCTGGTGTCGGGGATGTATTGGGTGAAAAAGGCAGAAATTGAGCCGCAGCCACCCGTGAAGTGGAAACACCAAAAAACCTGAAAGAGACAGAAACGGGGCACTTGCAGGGGAGTCTGGGTGCCCACCGGCACCTCAAGAGATGCTGACTTTGCAGCCCTGTGCTGGGGATGAGCACAGGTGCCTCCACTGCGTCCCGAGCGCTGCTGCATCCCGCACCGCGGGGGTCCATCAGGATGGCCCTCCGGTTTCCCGAGCAGCCTGCTAACTTCAAATGAAGCAAAAGCATAGGGAAGAAGGGGAGATTTTAAGGCTGTCGCTATGAGAACGTTATTTATTCCGCAGGCCTCCTCTCATTGCTAAGCAACCCTGCCTCGCGGCACAGCCACGCTGATGCTGCAAGGGCTGGCACCAACTTCCCTGCTCCGTTCCCTGCGCCGCCTCCTCGGGATGCTGCAGCTTCACCCCGGCACCTCCAGCTCCCCGTTTCTCTTCTCACCGCAGCAGACCTCCGCAGCACCTCCTGCCACCACCTCCTGACCCACCAGTTCATGAGGGACCCCCCAGAGCTGGCCTCCACCCGGCATTTTTGGTTTCTTCAGGGATAAGGAGGAAAGTTGTTTGGGTTTCATTAAGCCGAGTCCATCTGCTGCCCTACAGCACAGCAGCATGAACGGTTGTGTCGCCCGTTGTGAGACCAGGGGAGGACAGGAACAAGCAGGGAACGGTCAAGAGTGTCCCAAGAATGGACTGCCAAGTCCTCAACAAAGTCCCCAAGTCCAAGACACAGCAGTTACCCGCTGTATCGAACCCAGCCGGGCCCCACCAGCTGCTCTGTGCTCCTTCCCAAGAGCTTAGATGTTACCGCAGTACTACTGACTTACTGGATTAGAGAACCCGCTCCCCTTCACCTTCTTTTATCTGAGTGTGTTCTGAAATTCCCTTTTATTACTGAACCCATAACCAGCCCATTTCAGCCCAGATGAACCCCTAGCCCACTCACTCAAATGCTTTACAGCTCTGTTTTACCATGTCTGAGGTGGCTTACGGCTGCGACTTCCAACATTCCACGTTTCCCTATCGGTGTCGCACTCCTCCTTCGTGATGCTCTAAATCCAACTACAGAAAGATGGATAACGCTAACACTTGTAGCAGTGTGCAGCTCCTCGCATCACACACGAAAGGGGCTTTTGCCGATGACTGCGGCAGTTTGCGTGGCAGCAGGTCTCCCCTGCGTGTAGAAACCAGCTTCCAGGAGCATTCTGCTGCTTGCTTTTTTGCCTCTAGTCGTGCTGGGAGTCCCCTTACTTTCCATATCTATCTATCCAACCATCTATCATCTGTCATCTATCCATCCATCCATCTATCATCTGTCATCCATCCATCCATCTATCCATCCATCCATCTATCATCTGTCATCCATCCATCCATCTATCCATCCATCTATCCATCCATCCATCTATCTATCCATCCATCCATCTATCCATCCATCCATCCATCCATCCATCTATCCACATATCTCTCTATCTATCTTCTTTTTACTGCTTATTTTCTTCTGGTTGAATCACACACTGAAGTTTGGATCTTCACTGAATTCTTACATCTTCTCAAAACGCACTTTTTCCTCTGAACAGCGGTTTTGTAGAAAGGCTCTACCTGACTCAGCAGGTCTGCTCCCCGTGCGCATTCAAAGCGCTATCTGCTGACATCAGTGACAAAAATAAGTTTTTTCCTGAGTTTAATTTCCACAAACCCCATGGTTTTCACATAGCTGAGACTGAAAGGAGGTCTGTTCTCCCCCAGAGGTCACCGCTGAGCCACCGCTACTGAAATTAAGAAATGTCACAGGTTTTATTAATGGCTTGAGCCGGAGCTTGCTCTGAGAGTTCAGGCTGCGTTTCCAGGGATGGCAGTTAGAAAAACATTTATGCTGAAAACCGCTGATACACGCCACCTTGAACCTCATTCCGTCGCTATCACAAGGCAATTTTTCAGGCCGGAATTGCACTTCAGAGCTGTCTGCCTTATCAGGCATTGCTCGCACTCGCTGTTGTCCAACACCACAGCCAAATGTCATCTTTTTTTTTTTCCCTTGGGCTCTTATTCTTCCAGTGCATTGATAAGTTTAATATTGTTCCCTCTTCCTTTCTTCAGTTCTGTCTCATAAAAGTATCACATCACTCCGGCACCCAGTACCCATCTCCTTCAGGCGCTGTGGTATTTGTACCACCAGGCTTTCACACCTGGACCTTCTACAGACTTCAGCGACCTCCTCGGTTCACACCGTCTGCAGGTTTACACATTTGCAGCAATGTGGCATGGGGCTGATGGTGCAAAACGCAGGATGAAGGACGGGACAGGCGACCACGCGGGGTGTCCCCCTTCAGCCTTTCTGCATAAGCGCTAGAGGAGATAGACGCGTAGAAGCATCGAATCGTCCAGGTTGGAAGGGACCATTGAGATCATCACCTCTGAGGGTGGCAGAGCAGTGGCACAGGCTGCCCAGAGAGGTGGGGGAGTCTCCCCCTCTGGAGCCATCCCAAACCCACCTGGACGCCGTCCTGTGCCACTGCTGGAGGTGCCCCTGCTCTGGCGGGGGGTGGACGGGGGGAGCTCCAGAGGGCCCTTCCCACCCCCACCAGTCTGGGATTCTGCGATTCTGTAATTCTGTGATCATCCAGTCCAACCATCAACCCAACACTGCCAAACCCACCACCAAACCATGTCCCTCAGCACCATGTCTGCCCGTCTGTTAAATACCTTTCACTGCAGCTCAGGGCAGGGAAGGGGTCAGCATCTCAGCTTCAGCCTTTGTGGTGAGCTTCGAGACGCTGAGAACAAGTCAAAACACTTGAGATCCGAGTCTTCAGGCTCCAACCATGCAAAGCTTTCCAGAGAGATACATCAGTAAATGACTCGGAGCTGCAAGGAACCTGCGCCTTGAAAAATGCACAGAAAGGCAAAATGCTACGGGAGAGCCTCGTGTTCCTCCACCACCAGCAAGATAACATTCCCTGCACAGGACATTCGAACAAAGACTGTTACTGTAGGGATTCCTCAGGCAAGAGATGTCTGGAAATGCAGTGGATATTACTCAATATTACTATGGATAATATAATAATATAGTATATAGTGGATATTACCATAGAAAGGTCAATAGAAAGAAGAAAGATTTCCTCATTGGGTTATAGAGCAGTGAGAAGACAGCAGGACTTTGCTAGACCTGGGCTGCGGGAGCACCTCTCCACGGAGCCCGGGGCTGCCCTCGCTCTCCAGAGCAAGGATCACCACGGCCATCCCCGCACCAGCGCACACAAACTGCCCAAAATCCCCGGCAAAGCCTGCTCGGGTACGAGGACGCTTCTCATGTCTCCACGGCATCACGTCTACAGCAGCAGCCGCCTGTAGGGGAGGAAAGCAAAGCTGGGAAGTGCAGGAGGGCGCAGGGAGAGAGATGGCAGGGAGCTGCCCTACTTTCATGCTATTTTTGAGAACTCTCTCTAAAATCTGGGACTACCACTGTGGTACATCAGGCATCCCCACAGCCCGCATGTGCCACCACATCCAACCTACCGCTACCGATATAGCTGACCCTGAGCAGCACCAGCATTATCTTTCTTTAAAACTACAAAAATATCTCCCCGTCTAATTCTGATATGTTTAATGAGAAAGGCAACTAAATTTTCAGAGCTCCCCGTACAAGTATGCCCATTCAAGTAATATAAGATTTCCCAATTCAGAAAGCATTTCTTCCCAAAATTCACTCCGGGTGCGTTAAGTATTAACTATAAAACACAACGGCCACATCTACACAACATCGCACGGTTTTAGGGGATAATCATAGCTTATTTTGAATTAAACCCATTACATGTCTTAAGTCTTGGTATTTTAATAACACATCAATTTGATTTCAATATCGAAATGAAACAACCGGTTTTGTTCAGAATCACTACGAGCAAACTCAAAATAAGGTGGGGTTTTCTCTTTCCTTTCTGGAGGTGGCAGATACGGTTTCTCCATACTTGAATGGCAAATGAAGAAGAGCATAACCTTGTTTCAGGAGGCTCCTTCTCTTGCGGGTTTTAAATAGACTGTCAGGAATGCAGACCTGCAGCTCCCTCCTGCATACCAATGGAACACGCTCTGTGCGCTACCTCATGGGCTGAGAAAAAGGGGAAAAAAAAAGCCTCAGGATTCAGCAATTACCCGTTAAAACTAAAAACCGTTTGAAAGGAATTGCCACGGCTGACTCAAATTTACCCACATTAATAAAAATGTTTGCCTCGTTTCGATTCTGTTTCAAAGTTAAAGAAATCCGTGGCTGCCCATAATAACCCCGGGAAAAGGCAGCTGCAGAGCAGAGCAGAGCACCCGCCTGTTGGCAGCACCTTTGCTTTCACGGTTTTACCATTTCTCTTGGTATAACTGCTTGGAACGGAGAAGCCCCTTTCACTTGTGCTCGAGTTTGATTGATGGGGAACAAGACTTCCCTTTTCCTGGGTAATTACAAGTCAGTCTTGCATTATTTTTCTATTTTTTCTATTATTTTTCTCTCTATAATTTTTCTTTTTGTGTTCTTTTTCCTTTATTCTCTTTTTCTTTTTCTTTTCCTTTATTCTCTTTTTCTTTTTCTTTTCCTTTATTCTCTTTTTCTTTTTCTTTTCCTTTATTCTCTTTTTCTTTTTCTTTTCCTTTATTCTCTTTTTCTTTTTCTTTTCCTTTATTCTCTTTTTCTTTTTCTTTTCCTTTATTCTCTTTTTCTTTTCCTCCTTTTTTCTTTTTTTTTTTTTTTATTTTTTTTTTTTTTTTTTAACCCCCCCCCCCCCCCTTTGAAGATTTCCTTTTACTTCATGATTTTTCTCTGAAGAATAAGTAAATAAAACACACCTCTGCTACAGACTGTGCCCACCCTGGATGCCGCGGGTCAATCCGGCCCCGCAAAAGCACAGCCTGGGGACGTGCCCCCTGCTAGGGAGGGCGCAGGGAGGGGGGGACCCAGCCCCCAAACCCCTCTGCCGGGGGCCCTGAACCACAACTACGGCACTTCCAGCAAGTAAAGGAACCAAAGGTTTTGCAACACACAGGGAAAGCAGAGAGATGCCCCTTCCAGGACACGGATTCCTCTGGTTGAGGCACCAGCCACCCATCGCACCCAGGCCAGGCTTTCAGATGCACCACTTCTCTTTCGGCGTCGAGGAATAACAGCTTGACATATTTGGCACGAGCTAAGGTGTGCTTAATACCCACTTCTTAAATAAATGAAGCCTAACTTTCGGTCCTAAGGAAGTACCACAGCACTGCAAGTCTCCATTCTGATGCATCTCTGAAAATACAGCCCGTGGGAAAATGAATATTGTTTGCTTTAGCAGCGTGTCACATGAATTTTAAGAAAAAATGTAATTTCTCATCTCCCTGAAAACCCACCAGCTCTAAGTACACGCTAACCGACAGACACCGTGCCGCACGACCCTGATCGAATCAGAAAAACAATTTTACCAGTCAGGGAAAAAATGGCAGTACTTCACCTGCTAGTTCTCACCCAGCTAAGCCCTCGGGATTTACTCCTTGGGAGATAAGCAAAAGCATAATCCGTAGCAACACTTCCATTCTTTAACATTTAATCTACCCGGTTTTGCTCCCTGCGAGCCAACCCTCTCATCTTCTCAGCTCAGCCCGTTTCCAGAGTGCAATGCGGTGCCCCTCCAGACAAAGGACGGGGCTTTTAATGAACGCTTAATATGTCCAAAGCATGTATTTTTAATTAACAACACAGAGTTTGACATCATGGGTAATTCACTACCCACATATCTGACTAATACGCTGTCTCCAGACCAGCTGAAGAGATAAAACTCACTGAAATAATAAAAGCAGATTCTTTTTTTTTTTTTAATCCAAGCACAAAAGAGCTTTAGATACAAAGCTGGACAGTAAGCACACATTATTGTTGTTTCCTACTGTGGCTTTTCGCATCAGCGAGGTGGCCTTTGCCAATCACATATTATAGAATAAAGAGATTTACAAACCCAAGAGCATCAGAGAGCTGCGAGGCAGGGAAATCGCAGAGGGTTTGCTTACCTCAGTACCTTCGCAGCGTGTACGCTGCGTAAAACACAACGTTGACATTCTGCCAGTGAAACTGTGGGAACTCAAGCATCACTTTGTTTTCTCTTTTTACACTTTCTGGGCTTTCCAAATAAGAATTTAAAGCAGTAGATTAGGTAGTGATTAAGGGTGATTCCCATTGAAACCACCAAGCCACGTACCCATCCCTTCCTACTCCGGAGATCACAGAAGCACAGAGTGCTTTGGGTTGGAAGGGACCTTAAAGACCATCTCGTTCCAACCCCTGCACTCACCGTGGGGTGTCACCAAGCGCTGCCCGCACCCACACGCTGCTCACAACACACCGCAAAGAAGCAACTTGGAGGGGGAGCCTCGGGGTACCTATAGCCTTCACTCAAACGACATCTGCAGGGTTTTGCTTCTCCGGCCAGGGAGGATATCTGGCCCGACACGGCATCTAATTTGACAGAACTGCCGCCGCTGGTTTTTCCATGCAGTAACTAAGCACCCACCGCTGAGCAGCAGCCGGCAGGCACAAAACTATGCCAGCATCGGGTACCCGCAGGCACCCAACCCTGCCAGGTCCTCCGCTCGCGGGGAGCCTCGCACAGGTCCTCGCTTCCTCGGGAAGGCAATGATGAACGCAACATTGCCCCCCGACTACAGCCAGCCCTCCCTCCCGCCCTTCTTCGCAGCACACAGGACAACAGGTAAAGCTAAATAATAGAAATATCACATATTGTGTCACCTACTTGGTGACTTCACTGTGCTGTAATGAGCACTGGAAATAGCCGGCTTGGCCAGGAACCTAAAAAAACTGGATTACATCAGCTCAAGTCCAGCAATACTGATATTCCTTACTGAATTCAACACCAGTCCCAGAAACGCGCAGTGATTGGCAGAGGAGAGAAGATTCACTTTCCAGCAAGCACAGACACCCAAAGCGGCTCCAAAGCCACTCTTCTCTTCGGACTGCGCTGTAGGACAAGTGATGCTGCTTTGATATTAATGGCTTGGAAAGCTCATCTGAGAGCACGGCAGCTCCAGAGAGGAGAGTGGGTCAATTCTCAGAGCCCCTGAACCGAAGCTTTTGTAGAAGCCGAAGGCAAAAAGCAACATCACCAAAAAGCTTCAGTAGGAAGGCAAGGTGGCCTTTGGTTGTGACCCATAGCTTCTCCCTGATGAGGCAGAAAATGGAGCGAGGGAACAAAAGCACAGCAGAAAAATAGCATGAAAGGGGCTGAACTGCCGAAATGCAAAGAGTAGCTGGGTTAAATGAGGTCAGCGTATCAGCAGTGGTCCCCTGGACTCAGCACTGCTCTCCGTAGTTCTGTCAAACTCTACGAAGAGCCAAGAGACACCTCATTTTGCTTGGACCCTAGGAGCAGATCAGTTGGGGAAAACAAAACCAAAAAACCACAGATGAGTTCTCATGGCTAAGCCAGCGTACACCGTTTTCTATTTAAAGTCCTTTATGAATCGATGACTTTAGCAAAGCAACTGTATTCGCCGTAATCCTCATCTGTATGGTCTCCCAGCTCTGCCGTGGGCTCCATCAACTTGGCAAAGGCAGCTGTCCCCTCAAAATGCCAGGTTTGCCCCTGTGCACCCTAAAGCCCTGGCCAAGCAGCACCGAGCCACAGCAAGAGCCAGAAAAAGAGGTTTGCTCTTAGCAGAAAGAGAGGGCAAAATTAAAGTCTCCATAAAGAAAGCTGGAAGCCAGAAACAGAGGACCAAAAAATCAGTAGACCCTGTGCTTTGACTTGGAGTAACTAGGAAACTGCGCAGCTCAGGTCACCCTAAGAGAGAGACAACAACATGCAAAATCCTAACACGAGATCCTAAATATTCTGACCATTATCACCTCCCAGAAAGACGATTTTTTTTTGCCCCAGTAAGTAGGAAACCCCATTTTGTTTCACCAGCAAAATTTATTTTAGCCCCTATCTGAACCAAAAATCAGGAGATACAATAAAAGGCGAAACTATGAGTGTAGAATTATGGAAATAATGTAACTAAAAATCTCACACAATGTAATCTGGCGAGAGGCGCTGATACTGCGATAATCCTGCTCCCGCGCCATCGGTGCTGTGGCACTGCTGGGACGAGGAAAGGCTGCTTGGAGAGGGAAGCAGAGTAAATGTACTCGCCACCCCGCAGGCTCCAACCCCTGAAATTCAGGGTGGGCGCAGACCCCGTGTGTGCAGGGACAAGGAGCCGTCAGGTAACACCTCAGGCTGCGATCCAACTTGATACCGATGTTCTGGATCGCTCCTTAGGTGGTTCAGCATCTGAGCTCCATGGCACAAACGAGGTTCCATAAAGCAATTCAGTGGCACAGCAGAAACTGGCGGCCTCCTCCCCAGTCTGGGCAGTTCCACGCTGTGGGACACACCAGTGCCCACAACTGGGAATTCGGGATCGGGCAGTCATTTTCCCTGGGGAGGGTGGAGCAAGAGCACAAACTGAGCAGTGTTGTAGAGGAAAGTCAGTCCAGAAGATGGAAATCGGGAACACCGTTATGGATCTCTGTGCTGTCACAAGCAAAATTAATTTAGTGTCACGTTAGAAGTTACAACCAGCTGCCATATTAACATATGGCTGAAGGCTTAAACGGTGTTAAGTATGAAATATCTTATTAGCAACACAAGCAAAAAAATATACTGCAGATAACTGGTGATAAATTGTTTCTGAAAAGTTTCACATAAATAAGCTTAAAGTTGCAATTTTTCAGCAGTGCTGTCAGTCTCCCACCAGAGTATATCAATGAATATCGTATTTGTCTTTTGGAGGCTTTTTCACTTGAGATTTGTTTTGTTTTAGCAGTGAGAGATGATGGGGAAAATAAATCTTTGCAGGATTATGTATCCCATCCTAACAAAAAGTGAGTATTCTCACTAAAGCCGAGAAAATGGGAACACTGCATTAGCTAATCCTGTTCAAGACAATTTCTTTACTTGTAAATGTTGATAATTACTTCTATTTCTGTGTCACATTAGAGGGATATAAACTGTCAAGGTTTAGGCTGGGCTGGCTGCTAAACGAATGACAGAGTATTCCTCCAGAAGGGGAAAGGGGAGACTGACTGCTGGGTTGAAAAAAACACCTAAACCAGCTTCAATGAAATATTAACAATAAAAAGAACGATAATAAAATTAGTAAGAAAATAATGAAATACAGACAAATATATACAAAACCAGAATCAAGTTCCCAGGATGACAATCATGTCGCTTGCAGGCACTGGGAAAATCCCAGACTGGACCCAGTGATGGATTGTAACTGGATTCGGGAACTGGATTCAGGAATGCACAGATCGGGATCAAAGGCAGACGAACAGACTGAGTCCCCCTTGGACGCCGGCCATCGAAGAAAGGGGGCTGACCCTTTGATCCTTCAGCTTTTATACTGAGCATGATGCCGATGGGATGGAATACGCCGTTGGTCAGTTTTGGGTCAGCTGTCCTGTCCGCTCCTCCCCGCAGGTGGGACCCCACTGCGCTTTTCTGCTTCTGACCCTCCAACGGGGCAAATAAAGTGAGCTGCGCTTGGGTGTTATAGCAATAAGTGTAAGCAGGAGCCTCTCTGCATATTGTCCCTAGGTATTAAATACAAGCATCAGACGTTATCACTGCCAGAAGCAGACACTGCCTATAGCAGAGGCTTAACTGAAAAGTAAAGTTACTGCAAAGAAAATTGGTCTTGTCCTACCTCTCACCCCTTATGCCATACCACTTACGTCATGCTCAGGTCGCTACTGCTTGTTGTCTTCAAATATATACACAGGTATATATATAGATCACTAATTTATGATTATCTTTATGCACAAAAGTTCACTAAGTTCATTTAGTTCATGATTGCAGGTTTCCACCTATCATAGCAGTCTCTAAGGTCAGGATAAATGGCATGAAATTCATCGTGGTTCATGCCCACGGGCAGTGTGTCCACCTTGAAGAAGCTGCTGGATGCCATGTGGTGACACTGGCTCCGGTTTCATCACCACTATGTTATCCTGAAAAACACTTATTGAACACTATTAGTATTATGTAGCAATCAATATCATACAGCTCAACTTTGGGTATTTTCACCCAGGGTTAAATTTCCTTGAAGTACACACTGGACTTTTCCATTCTTCAGCATCACCCACCAAGTACATCCAGGTCCTTGAGCAAAAGCAATCCCATGAATGGGTTTGCCTTTGCCCAAAGAAGGAAAACCCCAATTCCCCAACGTGTTCCTTTCATGCACCACAGGGACTTTATCTCCTTCTATAGTATGTAAAAGGTCTGATCGAGCAGGACCAGCTCGACTGATGGATCCCCTGGTGTTAACTAACCAGGTGGCTTGTAATAAATGCTTGTCCCAGTTTTTAAAGGTTCCACCTCTTATTGCTTTCAGGGTAGTTTTTAACAGTCCATTGTATCGCTCAGTTTTCCCAGAAGCTGGTGCATAATAGGGGATATGTAATACCCACTCAATGCCATGTTCTTTGGCCCAATTATTTATAAGATTGTTTTTAAAATGAGTGCCGTTGTCCAACTCAATTCTTTCTGGAGTGCCATGTCACCCCAAGAGCTGCTTTTCAAGGCCCAGGATGGTATTGCGGGCGGTGGCACGGGGCACAGCGTTGGTTTCCAGCCATCCGGTGCTTACTTCCATCATTGTAAGCACGTAGCGCTTCCCCTGGAGGGTTTGAGGGAGTGTGTTACAGTCGATTTGCCGAGCCTCCCCACGCTTATATTTGAACCATCGTCCCCCCGTACCACAAAGGGTTTAACCTTTTACCTTGCTTGATTGCGGCACGCATTTCACACTCATGGATAACCTGCGCAACAGCGTCCATAGTTAAATCCACCCCTCAGTCACGAGCCCATCTACATGTTGCATCTCTTCCTTGATGACCTGAAGAGTCATGGGCCCGCCGAGCTATGAATAGTTCACCCTTATGTTCCCAGACCAAATCTATTTGGAAAAGTTTAGCAGCCTGAGCCACTACTTGATTGTTTCGATGTTCCTCAGTGGCCCGACTTTTTGGTACGTGGGCATCTACATGATGTACTTTACGACTAGTTTCCCTAGCCAGGCAGCAATATCTTGCCACAGTTCAGCAGCCCAGTTGGGTTTACCTCTGCGCTGCCAGTTGCTCTGCTTCAACCACCCCCACAGCGCATTTGCCATCACCCATGAGTCAGTATAGACACAGAGCAGTGGCCCCTTTTCTCGTTCAGCAATGTCTAAAGCCAGCTGGATGGCTTTCGCCTCTGCAAATTGGCTTGATACACCTTCTCCTT
>NW_009648149.1:1691056-1699467 GCF_000708025.1 Charadrius vociferus
CGTCGTGTAGGACTCCACACAGCAGCTTTCCACCTTCGTTGCTTTCCTACAATACGACAACATCCTTCATATGCTGCCAATATTTCTTTCTCAGTTGGAGTATAATTGGCCTCGGAGCCTTTGTATCCCTGACTCCAAATTCCTAGGGGTCGACCTCGAGTCTCCCCCGGTGCTTTCTGCCAGAGGCTCCAGGTAGGGCCATTGTCCCTGGCTGCGGTGTAGAGCACATTTTTTATGTCCCATCCTGTGCAGACTGGTCCAAGGGCTACTGCACGCAGAGTCTCGTGTTTAATTTGTTCAAAGGCTTGTCCTTGCTCAGAGCCCCACATAAAATCATTTTTCTTTTGAGTCACTTCACAGAGAGGTCTCACAGTCTGACTATAACCTGGAATATGCATTCTCCAGAAATCCACAACGCCTAAGAAGGCTTGTGTTTCCTTTTTGTTAGTTGGTGGGGATGTAGCTGTTGTTAATCATGTCCACTGGGATCTGGCATCGCCCATCTTGCCACTTAATTCCCAGGAACCGGATCTCTCGTGCAGGCCCCTTGACCTTACCTCTTTTTACAGCAAAACCTGCTTTCAGAAGAATCTTGATTATTTTCTTACCTTTCTTGAAAACTTCTTCTGCTGTATTACCCCACACAATGATGTCATGGATGTATTGTAGGTGTTCTGGAGCTCCACCCTTCTCCAGTGCGGTCTGGATCAGTCCATGGCAAACAGTAGGGCTGCGCTTCCACCCCTGGGGCAGTCGATTCCAGGTGTACTGGACACCCCTCCAGGCGAAAGCAAACTGTGGCCTGCACTCTGCTGCTAAAGGAATAGAGAAAAAGGCATTAGCAACGTCAATTGTAGCACACCCCTCGGCTGCCTTTGACTCCAGTTCATACTGAAGTTGTAGCATGTCCAGCACAGGAGCACTCAGTGGTGGTGTGACTTCATTCAGGCCACCATAGCCTACTGTTAGTCTCCAGTCCCCATCAGACTTTCGCACTGGCCATATAGGGCTGTTAAAGGGTGAGTGAGTTTTGCTGATCACTCCTTGGCTCTCCAGCCATCGGATCAGGTTATGGATGGGAATCGGGGAGTCCCAGCTGGTGTGATGCTGTCGTCGATGCACCATGGCAGTAGCACTTGGCACCCGCTGATCTTCAACCCTCAGCAGCCCTGCAACAGAAGGGTCATCTGAAAGACCGGGTAAGGTAGACAGCTGTGTAACATCCTCAGTCTCTACAGCTGCTATACCGAAAGCCCACCGATACCCTTTTGGGTCTTTAAAATACCCTCTCCTGAGGTAGTCTATGCCAAGGATGCACGGAACATCTGGGCCAGTCACAATGGGGTGCTTCTCCCAGTTATTCCCAGTTAGGCTCACTTCAGCCTCTAATACAGTCAGTAACAGTACCTATGATTAGCAGATGGGTTCCTACCTGGTCCAGAGTATCGCTCACCATAGTTCGGAACAGACTTCCTCCTGTAAGAATTCTTTCTTCCATCTGCTTTACCTTGCAACTCAAGCACCCGTGCCTGTAGGGCTGGGGTAGGTTGTCCATCCCACTTTCTCATGTCCTCTCCACAGCTGCAGAGGCAAAACCACAAGAAACCTCGGAGCGAGTTCCATCTCTCTTGAGTTGGTCTCGTAGGAGAGTGTCTTCTGCAAACAGCTGTGACATGAGTCCGTGCAGGGGAAGAGTGGGATTCTTCCTCCATCTCGGACAGTTTATCAAACAGCTGATCAATCTTTTCTGCATTTTTCTTCGCCATTTTCTTATTTTGCTCAGTTATTCTCTTGGTCATTTTCTCAATCATTTTCTCGGTTTTCTCAGCCAGTTCTTCCACAGCTGCCACAGTGAGGGGACGAGAGAGACTGTCTTCATACAGTCGTACTTTGTCAGCCACTTCATTTACAGTTAGTGTTTCGGCATCAAATCCTCCCCAGATCATAGTCGACAACGTGTGGGAATACATGGGCGGTGCACTCTGCACAAACTTTCGCAGCATAGGTCGTTGGCACAGCACCTCATCGGGGTCTACATTCACTTCCCAGTCACCATAAATCACCTCTCGCACAGCCAATTTTCTCAGGTACTTAATACCTTTCTCCATGGTGGTCCATTTGCTCGGGTGGCATTCGATATCATCCTTAGAGGGATACTTGCCCTTTACAGCTGACAAGAGTCTCCTCCAGAGACTGAGAGTGTATGACTTTCTCCCAATCGCGTTATCGATGCCTCCGTCTCTGGCCAGGCTTCCCAACCGCTTGGCTCCTCTACCATCTAAGTCTATGTCATCGGCCCCATTATCCCAGCATCGGAGCAACCAGTTGATAAGTGTCTCACCTTCACGACGGCTAAAGTCGTCTCCCATATTTTGCAAGTGAACTATCTGTTTTAATTTCCAACCCCTCAAGACCCTCAAAGGGAAAAAAATCTGATACTCTCTTAAATGAGCAAACTGGAATTTGAACTATTCAGGCAATCTGTCAGAGCCCCGGTCGTGCCCCACGCTGGGCAGCAATAAACCTGCGGAGGCCAATAAATTAACAACAGACCATCCCTCTCCCTTCCCAGAAGGGACCAGAGGGACACTCTGTCGTTCCCAGAAGGGGAAGGGAGAGAGAGAATAAAGGAGAGGGACTTATGGGTTGGAAAAAAACCCTGAAACAGCTTCAATGAAATATTAACAATAAAATAGCATGATAATAGTATTAATAAGAAAATAATGAAATATATCAAATATATACAAAACCAGTATTGAGCTCCCAGGATGACGATCACATCGCTGGCAGGCGCTGGGAAAATCCCGGACTGGACCCAGTGATGGATTGTAACTGGATTCGGGAACTGGATTCAGGAATGCACAGATCGGGATCAAAGGCAGACGAACAGACAGAGTCCCCCTCGGACGCCGGCCATCGAAGAAAGAGGGCTGACCCTTTGATCCTTCAGCTTTTATACTGAGCATGATGCCAATGGGATGGAATACGCCGTTGGTCAGTTTTGGGTCAGCTGTCCTGTCCGCTCCTCCCCGCAGGTGGGACCCCACTGCGCTTTTCTGCTTCCAAACTTCCAACGGGGCAAATACCAAAGTTGGTTGGCCTTGGGTGTTATAGCAATAAGTGTAAGGCGGAGCCTCTCTGCATACCATTCCTAGGTATTAAATACAAGCATCAGACGTTATCACTGCCAGCAGATACTGTCTGAAAAACAGGCCGTTAATTTGAGACAGCACAGCCCGTTAGAAGAGGCTTAGCTGAAAAGTAAAATTACTGAAAAGAAAATTGGTTCTGTTCTACCTCAAACCAGCACAGATTGATAAATTGTCTACTAAGATTTTGCTCATGACTAAATCAAGCAAAAGATATTCTGGGCAACAAAAGAGTAGCTGATTTTTGTACTGAAAAACATTTACCCAATTCTATGTATGTCCTTCTCCCATATACCGGTACGGGTTGGAACTCTGAAATACAGCCGGCAGAAACCAGCAGTGCAACAGCCCATCCTGAACAGCCAGTGCCAGGCAACAACTGTTCATTACGTGATGACTAATGCCACGGGGGATCGCTGGAGAAGCAGCACGGTTATTGATCCATGTTGGACAAAGTGGGAACTGCAGTTGCTAAAAAACAGAATTCGGATTTTGAATGTGTAATAGTTCCAGTTCCAGATGGGTTGGTCCATCCACTGATCTGTCCTATCATTCTATGTTACATTGAGTTCAAGCACCAGAAAGCTGGTCTCGTTTTTCCAGTTCAGCCTTTGAAATGGGAGATCATCCTGAGATGTTTCCAGACCCAAGTCCCAAATTCTGCTCTAAGCCTGACCTGTTGAATTGCCTCTTCTGCCTCCAGCCCTGCACTCACCTTGTGCTCCGCTCCACCAGCCCATTGCCAGAGGGACCGGCACAAACTGTGGAGTTCAGTAGGAATAAACTGAAATTATTTAAGAAATAGATGGAGTTGGTGTAGTAAAAAAAAAAAAAAAAAAAAAATTAACTAATTTTAGCTGCCACCATCGTGTATATTAACTTGGCTGAACAGCAAAGGGGAAGTCAGTCTAAAAATATCTGAAAGGACTAAATACCCAGGATGAACTCTTCGGAAAAATAAGGGAAGAGTACCAGAATTAATATTAAAGATGAGCTGCCAAGTATTTTAAAAACACTCTTCTTTTGCCTGAATTTGTTTCTTTCTGTGGGCTTGAAAGACCGTCTAAAACGGCTTTGCTGGATTTATTCTTTGTTTTATCCTTAAAATATTAGGAATGCCAATATTAGCCTGTTTTTCAACACAATTCTTGAAGATCCCAAGGATGTATTTTTAAGCCAAGCCTTAAGGAGAGATGCTGGATTTTTAGCAAAGGCTTCCTTTCTCTGAAATGTTAATTAGCCACTGAAGTGGAAAAATTAGGAAAAAAGCAAAAAGCAGACATTCACAACACTCTCAACCTTTCCCTTTTAAGCACAGAGTTTTCACTTCCTTTCTTCTTGAAACTTTATCTTCACATACTTTCTCAGGTTTTTGTAGACCAGACACCTAAGAAGTTTAAAATAAATACCCTTCAGTCCCTTAAAGCCTTTTCCCAGCTACCAATATCTGATTCATTACATGGTCTAGCTTATTAAGGGAGCCGACAGAACCCTATTTTTAAGGTAGTTAGAAATTAAATAAGCAAGAGAATATAATTCTTAATTTCCCAATGATTTTTCATCATAAACATCCATTCTCAGGGCCTGTTGCTCATGTTGGAACTGTACCATAAACTCTGGGAAAACAACCTTGACTGTCGGTATTTCCAGACAGTTTATGAGTCTGTCCTTTTTAGTACAAGGCAACTGATAACGAGTAAAGTTTTTCAGCTAATTGTACGATCGTATTCTAAAAACTCATTGTGGGACTCTCCCTTAACGGCTTCCAGCTTGCTCCCCCTTTCCACCAACACCCTGAACAAAAAAAAAATGCATCATGTTATAAAGAACAGATGAAAGGAAAACCCAAGGGGCTGTGACGGCCCTTTCATCTGCAGGTCTTCAAAAAATATCTGTAGGGCAAATACTTCTGATTCCTCCCAAAGCAACATCAGCCCCAGCAGCAGCTCCGTGCCGTAAACAAGCGCAGCAGCAGGGACCTGGTGGTACCTTGGGCTGGAGTTTGGAAGATGTTGCATCCCATTTGAAACTTTTTAGGGAAAGTTTTCTTCTGAGAAGTTTACGGCGGGACAGGATTTCTTTTCAAGAGGGAAGATAGCAATTCTGGCGTAACTAACTCCAGCTAATCCAAATTTATCCGAGCTACGCCTGGACCTCACGCTGCCTGCAGAAATCAAACGGCAAAGGCAGGCAGGGACCCAGAAGGGAGAAGGGACAGAAGCCTGGCTGGAGCTCTCCTCCCCCTCCCCTGGCTCCGGACTCGGCTCCGCAGGGCTCACGGGTGTTAAACTCATATTTACAAGATGCTACTACCACGCACAACTTCCCCCGGTGCCCTCACAGAGGTCTGTTGGGCATTTCCAGAGTCAGGAAATGTTTTTGGTTTTGTTTTTTTCTAATTTTAAGCACAGGTTCAGCATGCTCCAGGGGTGGACACAGCTGGAGAGGGCTGGGCTGTGCGGGATGAGCACTGGTGCTGATGGGGGAAGCACCGCTCCCCCCAAAATCCGCTCTGCCACATGCAATTCCTTGCAACAGCCGCCGAGACCTGTTTCATTTCTCATCTCTGAGCCGTGCAGCAGATTAATTACTCTCTGCTTGACGCAGCGTTTCAAAGTCCCTTTTCTTTTGGCCCTCATCTAGCAGACGGATACACACCTTGAAAACGGAGCTTCCCGTGCCCGCCTCGGCTGGAGCCGTTCAGCCTGGGCACGCACCCATCATCCACAATATCTGCGTTGTAACAAAAAAGCACCACTTTCATATCTACAGTCCTAATCCCACAATAAGTAGGCTTTTTTTTTTTTTTTTTTTTTGCAAATAAAGTCATTGCCAAGTAGCATACTATATGGCTCCGCTCTGTTTAACTGAATAATTTGCTAGGACTGAATTACTATAGCCTGTGTTAAATGTTGAGATTATCGAACATGTGCTTGTACTGAATTAATATTTTATCGCTCCTGGGTCCTGTGTGGGCTGGCTGTTCTCCTGGAGTGCTTTAGCACCATGGAAACGTTGGGAGATATTTTCTCTTAATTGCATGAATGGTTGACAGATAACAGTACAGTACCATGGAATTAAGCCCCGATTGCTGATGAATTCTGATGAGCTGCTACACTGTTTCTGTTATTTTAATTTTATTTTTAAACCTGGCAACATCTGTCCTTGTCCATTATAATTTCTGAAAGCTTTGATATCGGTAGGTAATGTATCTGTATGACAGCTAGCGCATAATTACCACAACTACAACTCACACAGAGGTGAACCCTTTAAACTTAAGGGAGAATTTCAGTTAAGAAAGGAAAGAATAAAAATCTCTCGAGTGATCAAAAACTCTAATGAAATGTTTCATTTCCTTTTAATTTGTACTTTTATGGCAAGGCTGATTCTCTAAATAACCCCTTGGTCTTAGAATTGTCAAGAAAATTGTGTTTAAGCACTATTATTCAAAACTATTGTCAGCAAATACAGGTAGCTCGTTATAAATCAACTTGTTGTATTTCTCAAGTTAGAATTGTTCAATATCTTGTAGGACAGAGCCCTAGAAATCACCGAGCATTATTATATAATGAAGCAGTTTTGCAGAGCACCTTTTTTTTTTTTTTAAGCAAGTTTGTGCTGCATGATTCACCCTACTGTAACTGCACATTATTATACTGTAAATGCGTATTCTATCTTTGCACAAATATTTTTATCTGCCCATATAAGTTTGCGGCACACAACTCTGCATCGCTTGCTCTGCATCACAAGGCATCGCTGAAGTAGCCCGTGTACATTTGCTCCATGTCCTGTGACTGTTTGACGGATAACAAATTGTAGTAATTATCCCTAACAAGAGAAACAAAAGGCAACTGCATTCTGCAAATAAGACATATAGTACCAAAACTACGCACGGCAATGATCCCTTTCAGATGCCACGGTAAATACCGACCGTGAGCACTCGCAGCTGAACAGATGAGCTCTACAGGGCGCTGGAAGGCTGAGGACATGGGGACGGCGAGTTCCCCAAAGCACCTTCCACCCAAAGCCAACAATGTTTTCCCGAACCGTGCATGATTCCACGTGTCACTGCTGGCTTTGGGACTAGATAGTGCAGCCTGCTTTGGGGGTGGTTGGACTGGTGTCTATCAGAATCCCAACAAGAAGGAACAACTAGGTTTGGATTGGTTTTAATTGTCTTTCACAGAAATCTTGTGTAACCAGCAAGTTATATTCCTTAGGACATCAGAAATCATTAACGAATTTTCATAGAACCATAGAATCGTCTAGGTTGGAAGGGACCTTTAAGATCATTGAGTCCGACCATCAACCCAACAATGCCCAAACCACCACTTAGCCGTGTCCCTCAGCACCACATCAGCCCATCTGTTAAACCCCTCCAGGGATGGCGACTCCACCACTGCCCTGGGCAGCCTGTGCCAGGGCTGGACAGCCCTTTCGCTGAAGAAATTTTTCCTAAAATTCATAAAGTTTTTGCCATTTTATAAAAGCAGAGCATTAAGTGTCATATCACCAAAGCTGTGGCTGAGTCTTAGCGCCAAATTAAACACCAGACTAAATCCATTCTCTGAATCTAATCTGTACCCATATACTGTTTCAAGGATCCACAGCTCCTCAAAAGCTTTCTTGGCACTTTAAACATAGCAAGCTCTAAAGTATTTTCATAATACTTCCCTGATTTTAATCAGATCGCATATGGAGAAACTGAACTCTGTCTATAGGTGGCAGACAGATAGTCTGGAAGGGATTGACAGATTTTTATTCACCCTGCCCGTGTAAGAGCAGGGAAACGGAGCACACTGATAAAGGGGCAGGTTTGAGAGCCGGGAGATCGTCTGGTCATTGTGCCCACCTGCTTCAGGGTCTCTGCCAGAATTATCAAGGAGTCTTTATATAAGAAATCAAATTATATTAACGCAATTTATCATTATTATCATGAATATAATATGCCTTTAGAAACTTCCAGTAAAACTTTTTTGGATTTGTTTTTTTTAAATGAGACAGATTTGAGACAAATGTCAGATTTGAAATGAGGCATATTGGGTTCAGACCCAATTTTGTCTCTGTGCCCTTTTTTAAATATGCAGTGGTAAAGCCTGGATCTACTCAGGATATCCAGTTTCTACTGTTCAAAATCCAGGTTTGAGCTGTACTCTCTGAACTCATCTCTGCTGCCAGTGAGGGACAGTACCAACAAACAAAGCCTCTAGGAAAAATAGACTGTTGTATATCCATTCCTCCCCCATCCCCCATGTCACCAGG
>NW_009648149.1:1699737-1714458 GCF_000708025.1 Charadrius vociferus
GGAATACTGTCCACCACTCCATCTGGAGGAGGCAGGACACCATCCTACAGATGCTGCTGATCCCAGTAACCGCAGGATGTAGTCCAGGTTGCCTACTTTCATAATACCCCACCTTTTGTGCTGTGACACAACAGCACAAATATAGTCAAGGGAGGGGACTGTGCCCCTCTGCTGCGCTCTGCTCTGGGGAGACCCCCCTGCAGTGCTGCCTCCAGCTCGGGGGGTCCCACCAGCAGAAGGACACGGAGCTGTTGGAGCGGGGCCAGAGGAGGCCCCGGAGATGCTGGGAGGGCTGGAGCCCCTCTGCTGGGAGGACAGGCTGGGAGAGTTGGGGGGGGTCAGCCTGGAGAGGAGAAGGCCAAAAAGGGGAGACCTCAGAGCCCCTTCCAGTGCCTAAAGGGGCTCCAGGAGAGCTGGGGGGGGACTTTTTACAAGGGCACATAGAGATAGGAGGAGGGGTAATGGCTTCAAACTGGAAGAGGGGAGATTTAGATTGGATATTGGGAAGAAATTGTTGCCTGTGCGGGCGGTGATCCCCTGGGGCAGGTTGCCCCGAGAAGCTGTGGCTGCCCCATCCCTGGAGGTGTTCAAGGCCAGGTTGGACGGGGCTTGGAGCAACCTGGGCTGGTGGGAGGTGTCCCTGCCCAGGGCAGGGGGTGGCACTGGGTGATCTTTAAGGTCCCTTCCAACCTAAACCAGTCTGTCATTCCATGATTAATAAAAAAACACTCTGATGGGAACACAGTACTGCTGAATCCTCACAGCCTTGCTTTCAGAGAACTACAGGCAAGAGGCGTGAATTTTCTACCATGGGCGCTTGTACACGAATGCACACAGGGCTACTGCAGCTGGGCTGACACGGAGCCATACAAACAGGCTCTTGTGCCCTGGGAAGACAGAAGTAACAGCAACACAGCCCAGCTACCTATTGCCCAACGCTCTCCAGCCCCCTGCGAGAGCTGTGCGTTCCTGCTCCTGGGAGTCCTGGAGATCACCCCCTCCCACGTCTGGTTCCTGCATGCCTTCCTTTGAAAATAACAAGGCAACAATTATGTTTGAAAAACATCTAGACTGAACAAAGCAAGAGCTAAACATGGCCATGACCATTTCATAATACATCTGTTTATTCTCTACAGTTGTTAAGAAAATGACACCATTATCTATATTTTAAAACACAGTAAACCGCCTTCAAAATGCTCATCTGCTGAGGGAAGAGTTTGATTTTCCAGGAGAGTTATGCCCCAAACAGAAGAAAAGCTTTTTACCAGCCAAACAAGCAAGTTCTATGGTTAGTTAAACCGCAGTCATTTCTCCTGTGTTTACGGGATTGCAGGTAAACACATATTTAGCAATCATCACTCTCCTGTGGGGGAAGCCTCCCCAGAACAACAGTTTCCTATTTACTTAAAACTTCATCTCGGTGAGGACAGAAGAGTCATGATCTAAAGGCTTCGGAAGCTGAACTGCCCAAATCTGGCACTTCTAAGAAGAAATGTTCAAAGTGTTGCGCAGTGTTTAACTTGCATTGAAATCAAGAGGAACTGTGAAGTGAAAACCTTGTGCGTGCTTTGAAAGCGCAGGATTAATGTAAATACTGCACAGCTTTGTCTGATCTCGAGTCGAAAAGCGTTTAACACTCTGTGTAGCTTCTATCCAGCCTGAATTCAGATTACAGATTTAAGAAGCGTTTCTGTCAGCTCCTGTGCGCAACCCCCCCTTAACAGCAATGGTAATGCCCTGCAAATAATAATGCTAACAGTAACGAAAGGAATTATTGCACAAATGGAGAAACAGAACCCTTTGGGTGAAAAGCAGAGCTCGGTGCGGTGACTAGCCTATGGACATCTACGACAAACAGTCGGATAAGCAGACATTTGTTCTGCACACAGAAAGCTGAAAATACACGTAACTGGCGATGCAAACGCATGACTCCTTCAGATTGCTCTTTGGCTATATAAATGTGGGTAGTTTGGCACATTTCCATCAGCATCACTCAAGTTTAAATCAAATAACTTTTCAGCATATTACTACACCACTTCTGGCATTGCTGAATCTGCGTACATATATCTCGTCTAAAATTAAGAGTTGTTGGAAGCGCGTTGTCGGGGGAAAAACGATTTGGCTGAAAAAATGGATACCAAGCTCATTATGGATAGGGCTGGTTGCATTTCCTGTTATTGAGATTGCACAACACTGAAGACTGGGTCTTTTTAAGAAAGAGGTCTCTCATCAGAAAACGCTTGGTATTCTATTGCTGTTCCCATTCTACTTCAGGTAGAAAAGAGATTGCCTATAATTTTTAAATACAATCCCAGAGGGGAAAATCTCACTTTCCTAAAGCAGCATTTAACCTGGAGTTCAGGCACTCGTGTGAGATAGATGAGAGCTCCTAGGTGGACCAAGGACATGACCTCCATCTACCACAGTCTCTATGCTACTAACTATTCTGGACAGGATGTCTCTAAGTCATTCCTGTTGGACTGTTTTACTGCTCATAAATATTCACCAGGCCAGAAACAGAAGCTGAAGAGAAGCCAGGGCATGAATATCTCAGACTGGCTGGACAAAAAGACGGGAACAACAGAATTTTGAAGGAATGATGCACTTGAGGCATATGTCTAAGGTGAGAGGAGTCAGACTTCCGAGATGGACACAAAGATTCAGATTTATTAGGATACACCATAAGATGGGGTCCAGCATGAAACGTGAGATTGCATGTTCCGAGCTGTCCTCTGGAGCAGCTCCCAGTTCCATCATGTTGGTCTCTTTGCTGATCTATCCTTCCCCTTCCATCCTTCCTAGGCTCTTTGGTTATTCACAAGATTCTTCCTAACCCAATTATTCACACAGATAGGGCCAAGCCCTTCGGCTTCTCTTCTCAGCTGTCCTAACAGCTGGCACTAAACCTGGAGCAGTCCTCGAATTTCTCCACGTTCTCAAGCTCATCAGCTCACTTAATGGTCGAGCAATTCTTTTGGTCTATCCAAATCTGCTCTGCTGAAATGGAGAACTTATATTTAGCCTTCTATTTAAACAAAATAACCTACTACTGCATGAAGGTCATTTTTAACAACAAGCTCTAACAATTTTAGAATAGCATCTCCTCTTTTTGAGTCAGTGAATATTTATTTTAAAAAATTGTTGGCTAGAAATGGAATAGTTATAATCTGATATAAAGGATACCAGCTGATAATAGTGTACACTGACCTAGAAAAAAATTAAAAAGACTGATATTTTTGTCCATAGCTTACAAGCAAATTAAGTACAAAAATTTGAAAAAGTTTAACTCCGTGCAACTAATTCAAACCCTACTCATAGTAAATTACACTGTGGCGTTGCTATGAGTCTGTGGCAAATATGCCAGAGTTGCATTGACAGAAAGCTCATGGAAAAGTACTGCCAGTGCCAGAGCCTGCACGGGGAGGATAATGCTATCCCTGACCCCAAAGAGTGAACAGTTACAAAAATGCTTTCTTTTTTGAATGCATATTGAAATTAATGCATATTAATGCAACAGAGTGCACAACAAGCAGTATCATCAACTGCACAATGCTTTATTTTAGCTTTACAAGAACTAGCATACATGCTATGAAGATCAGAATCATTAGGCAATGTAATTAAAGCGCAAGGGTGCTTCCTTGGGGCGATGGGGCAAGGGGGAGGAGGCGGCAAAAACCCCAACAGCAGGGGGAGTAGGGGTACTGGTATGTTAATTGTGTCAATGTTTATCAAGCCTCTCACTTTCTCAGTGTATTAACCCTGTCCTTCTTTCACATGGCCAATTTGTTCCTTCCACCTTCCCTCCAGGATTTTTCTTAGTGTGTTGTTTCCAGTCAAATCATGGTGATTTTCAAGTGGTTTCCTTTCCATTTAGAAGATTTCATTTTTTCTGCGTTAGCCATCCAAGAAAAATACCCGCATAAATAAGGTCTAAGGTCTACCTTCTAGAAACTTTAAACATACACAACACCTACGGATCAGGAAGAAATATAGTAATAGGGACACCGAAAACAGAGGAAGGAGATGGATGGAGCTGGTTGCTACAGAATAGAAACTCCTTGCATTATCCCTTATCTTCTGCCGGTGCTGCCAGCCCAGGCAGCTACTTGCACAGATGCTCTGGACTCCCTCCACATGGTCTCGACCTGCCTGGCTGCTCCTTCTCCTTGCCAGGAGGCTCCATAAGTGGTGGGGGGAATCCAGGAGCGAGGCAAGGGCTTTCACTGTGGCTACTGCTTCTGTTGCTTTCCCCTTTTGTCCAAGGAGGTAATCTGTTTCCAAGTACACAAAACCAGAGAACAATTTCATGGTCAACAGTTTCACAGTGTTCATGAGAAACCCAAACAGAAGTGGCACCTGCCCTTACCACTGAGCTACAGCACACACGAAGCTTTCAGAGCAAGACTACCACGGGATGAAGGAGCATATGCCATGTCACTTTGACATTTTTTTTTCCATTGACTAGAATCAAGGGGTTTTTCTAAATTTGAATTCCTACTTGAACTCCTGTTCTAAACCCCAGCCTGTAAACACAGACAGCTAAGGACTGCTGGATTTCAAGGACTTTTCAATTACCTCTTTTTCTCATAGTCTTCTCTGGCTACTTCCCAGACTTTCAGGAAGGCTTTCAGATCCTTACAGGGCCTGCAAGATATTTGGCCGAGGAGATCTGGACCATATCAGCCTACTTCAGGAGCTCAGGGACCACACACTGCAGCTACGACTACCTCTGTCTGCTACTGAGCATCACTGCATGAATCATTCTCCCCAAGCAGGACAGTTACCAGGCTGCCAAGCAAGATATCTTTGCAGATTTCAGCCTGTGCCAACATGAATTTCAAAGAATACGTTTCTCATAACATGATGCCTAAAACACGTTTTTACAACCAAAAACTTTAATTTCATAAAATGATACCTAATGACTCAAATTGTCCATAAGCTCTCTTGGAGAAAAAGGGCTCATCTCCTTTTCCCTACGGGGACAAAGTAGCGACAGATCGCCAAATATAGTGCAAATATTACATGCAAAGGACTGGGAAACTGGCAATAATAGCCTTGCTACTGTACAACAGATCTGTTGTGTATTGATGATGTAATACTGTTACACCCTGGCTGCAAAAGTAACATGAAAATTGCATGAACATTTATTAAAATCAACGTGTTATCATTAAGTTCCATTTAACAAACAAAGCAGTCTTCATTGCTCCAGCTGGTCTTAGAAACAACTTCTCAGGATCAGGAAAAAAAGCAACACCACCACCGTGTGGCGGAAATCAATCCCATCCCGAGTAAGTGGTACAGAAAGACAGGACGAATACAGAAAAGCAAGGGTATGCTCCATTTTCTTTTCAATTGGTCAGACATCCTACAACAGGTTCCTGAATTCACTTGGAGAAAGCAAGATTTCTTACGGGTACGGATGGGCTTCTGCTATTTTCTCCCTGTGCAGTACAGGACGTGATACTTTAAACTCAGTGTCATGAATTACTTGTCTGCTTTGACTTGCTAGATTAAATTGCAGTCGTCCCCAATCCTCATCACATTTTTCAGGTATTAACAGACACACGACTATGCCTATCATACAAATGTATGCCTGTACCTTTGAGAGAAATGAGGAACACGTGCTATCAAATAAACACCAGTGGAATGACAAGGTTGGAGCAGGGGCAGACTATGGCCCTACAGCTCACCAGTTGGTTTTGACAGTGATCACATTCTTCCAAGCAGACGGGTAGAAACAGCCTATTTTCAAAGTTTTGCTTCAAATTACAATAAAGTATTCTGTGAACGGGATGGAAACAACAGCTCTCACCCAGGTAATAAGCCAAGCAATTAGGAAATGAGCTTTCCTAGCTGCAGCATCCCCAGACAGAAGGTTTGCTCTGGGTCAGCTTCCAAGGAGCTCCCTCTACACCCGTGAGGTATTGCCCAAAGAGTGCAATTTCCCCTCTCCTCTTCAAAAGAGACAGTTGTCTGTCTGTCTGTCCAGGTGCATGTCTCCCCTCCAGCCAGAGCTCGCAGTAAAGCTGCCCACGTGCAACTCCTTCAGCCCTCGCACGCTAGAGTGTACATTTATCTGAGCTCAGACCCAGCGATTATTCACCAGTGTGAAACATATCCTGATGTGGCTGGATCCAGGAGGGTAACCAGGCAGTAAGTAAATCCTAGTGATTTCCCATCTCGTGCATGAACTTCCCAGACATCTCTGCAGAAATTTGTAGTATTTGAAAAGACAATGGACTACGCCCAAGACGAATTTGTGCTTTGTGTTTTCTTGATATTTTCTCCTATTGTTTTGTTCAAGCTGTTTGCATTTTCCCAGTCTTTTTACTAGGTCAAGAGATAACCATATTTTGAATTTTGAAATAAAACAGTACAGCCTCAGATGATGGAAGCAGCACAATTAACACCAGCAGTAACAACCTTAAGGCTGCGTGCATGCAAAAGCTACTCACTTTGTGCTGGAGTCCTTTAGACATTCCAGAAGATCTAGGAAAATCCTGGAAAAAAATTAAAAAACCTTTGTAAATATTTAGTTATATTTCCTAGTGATCAAGACAGTTTCTTCCTTGGTTCCTGCCAACATCCCCTTTTCCCGACTGTTGTTTAACATGCCTGACAGCTGCCACCTTGCACTTGAGGAACATCTGCATTTCAGAGACTTGCAGAGAATGAGTGAAGCACCAAGAATGATTGAGATGAATGCCCGAAAACACGTACAATATTCACATTTCCCCACTGCTTCCAAATACCCTTACAATGAAAACTCTAGCCTGAGCACTCTCCCCTTGTGATACAAGTACCTACCTTTTACTAACAGCCAGGAGTTATGAACACATACACACACTCCATATGTGATCCCATCCTTTGATCTTTTGAACAACTGGCTTCCAAATTGCCACCCTATGAAGCATTTTAATGTATACTTTGTACGGATGGTTACTACCAAATGAATGATTTAGTAACAAAGTGTTTGGAGTAAACCAATTGAGTAAAACTGCAGAGGGCATGTGCAATCAGGCTGGATTCGAGCAACAGCTGCTACACATTTGTAGAATAATAGATCTGATGAACTAATTTGTGAGAAAAACCGGGCACAGCTGTGATGCAGCTCACAAATGAAAAGCAACAAATTGCAAGCAACTGCATGAAAGGATTGTTTTTCAGACCAGCTTCGCTAAAACTGTATGTAGTTGGTTTGGGGTTTTTTGTTAAATTAAATAGTTTGGTGGACAAGGGAACCAGGGAGAAAGTGCCTATATCTGAAGTAACTACTATTTAAAGGTTTGTAGCAGAGTCAGAAAATCAGTTTCCTTTTAAAGTGCGGGAGTAATTCAATTCAGTTCAATAAAAGCTATGTGAAAAAATAGACATGGTGAAGGCAAATTCTGCATTTTTACAGAGAAACACCATAGATCAAAATTCTTAGTTAAGAATATTAAATTATCAGAGCAAACTTTCATCTGCTCTTACACCAAAAAGGAAGCTGCAGTTTGCACCTTTCCATCTTGCCTTCTAAAAATCATCTCAAGAGTGGATGTCACGCAATACAGGAGACACAAGATTTGCACAAAGCTGTTAGAGAAGCACATGCCAATGGATTATTACAATGGATTCTGTGCCATATAAACAGAACTGTGCCCAAGTTGTCAGTAAAATAGCATACTATCTTTTAGTATGCTAAAAACTATCTTTTAAAAAGAGAAAATAATATTGTTTCATCTGTTCAGAAGTACATTTCCACTAAGCAAAGCCAAATCATACAGATGCAGATAACGTTAGATCAATAAAAATGATAAGATGAGCTTAAAAATAAACTCCACAGAAAGAATTCTTGCTGAATTTAAACAGCACTGATTATTGCTTTATAGCATAACCCCTTATCTATGGATTGCCAGGTGAAGGAGGCCATCTCTCCCACACTAGGAGGCCGCCCAGCTACCAGCCCTCACGCTGTGCTGATGCACGGGGTCAGCCCATTCCAGGTGCAGGACACCGCATTGCTTCCTTCCTTTCCTCACTTTACTGTGAGCTACGGTTCTCTACGCAGCCTTAGTCCCTCTCAGAAAAAAAACAAAACAAAACCTGATTAAAACCCCACGTAGTTGGCTGTTTTCCCTCTATTTTAATCTATGTTCTTAAAAAGTAAAAGGATGACCAGCCTTCCTGGATAAAGTTGTTGGATAATTCAAGGCATTGCCAGTTTTTCATTTCATCGCATATTTTCAAGGAGCAAATAGATCAGCATAAGCAAGAACAGCAAAACGCATTGACATTTCCATAAAGAATCCAAATAATAAGGGGTTTTTTTTGTTATTATTATTATTATAGCTGTAACCAAAATAATTTGATAAATGCTTTTCAGAGAGAAGATAAATACCCAGAGGAATTTCCTCCTGTTTAGAGGGAAGAGTCCATCCAGACAGATCAGTGCTCCAGTGAATGGGCTGTATCCCATGCCAAGGAATTCTGTACTACCAACAGAGTGGAGCGAGCAAGTGGCTTCGGGGCTCATCCTGTGCCCCTGAGCTAGCGAGAAGCAAACTCAGCTGAATGCCTTCACTAAACTATACTTAACATCCACCATTTAATTAAGTCTTAAGCCAAATGACTGGGTGAGAAAAAGCAAGAAGTTAATTAACATACTATGATGCAGTACAGAAAAAAAAAAACCTTTGACAGGATAATAAATAATATATGAAAGGCAAAGCAAAAGGGCTCTAATTGAGGATTGGTTCAAAAATACCTCGAGCCTCACACAGTCTGTACTAATTAAGTGTGTTTGAAGCAAGGACATCTCATGTCTATATATGCAAAGGCTTTATTTGCAGCCACAGCTTCAGATACATAGGTAGTATCAATACTTAACAATCTCAGGTAGAGCAGCTGAAGTAGATAGTGCTGTGTCATTTTTGTATGCAATATCTTTGAATCCTGTCAAAAATAAAATAGGGTTTCATTAAGGCTGCAGCCTTCATCTAAGATGGTTGCAAGCACTAGTTGTTAATTATAGATTAAACATTTCTGCAAGACTTTGAAACTGTATTTGAAACTAACTCAAATAAACTGAGCTCCAAGCTCAGTATTTCTGAAAATTCAAAGATCACACAACTTCATACACATTTTAATTGTTTGCACGTATTTAACATTACATGAGTTTTCTCTTGCAAAAAGGCTCTTTGCGCGCACCGCCCTATAGTAGTGTAATGCTCATCTTACAACTACTCCTGCTATAGCTACTTATACTATTACACACAATCCTCTCATCCACTTGATAAATTTTTTCTTAAGTAACAATTAATAATAACAAATAGATGGCTGTTAATTGTTATTTCTACACGAACAGTGTTACAAACATGCCTAAATGTTTTTATTCAGCTCAAGATTAAAAGCTGTTTACATTCTAAGTCTTAAGAGATATTTACATTCTTGAAGTAATAATATAAACACATGTTAAACTCCTCCAAGGTTAAGGGATTGTATATCCATAAAAACTGATATTATTCAAAGACTTCAAGGTTTTTCTTTATGACTTCTACACAACATCAGCACATTTTCACATTTTTATAAACCACTGCAGAAGAGCTCCTTAGAACCTTGTGCTGAGAAAACAGGACTAAGACCAACAAGGGAACTGAGTAACGTTTTCCTACCCGGTATCACGATAGCTTGTAATTTCAAGGATCGCTATTAGGCAAACTGGTAGGAGAGGTCTGTCAGGAAACACCTCAAGCAGAGCTGCAGGCAGAGGGTATGCTTTATAGGCTGCACATTACTTCTGTTAACCAACACCCTAGCAGGGAAGTCACCCCACTCCTGTGCTGCAGATGGCATCCAACCTGTATTTAGCAAAGGATGGGGATGAAGGACCGAGTCCTGAGCAGCTCACGGGGCTCCTGTCAACTCATGAAGGAGGGAGGAGGCAGGGAGCTAGGTAAACGCATTGGATAATGTGAACATGCAGCGGGAAAAGGTGTGGGGTATTTCTCAGTATCTGCGAGGTGCAAGCAGAAGAGGATGCTGATCCATCGTCATTCAGAGGAAAGAAAAAACCACAGTGCTCAGGTTGCTCGAGTTTAGGGGGTGATGGTGCACAGAATTCCTCAACATTTGTGGGAGAGAGGAAAGTGCTTGGGGATCCTGAGTTACAGAGGGGCAGAGCAGGAGATCTTAACTCATCGTTCAAGGCTGAACAACTGCAGGATTTATCCTACTTGTTTGGTTTGGGTTTTCTACACTACTGCATAAAACCTCCCCTCTGGCGGCTTTTTGTACCAGCTACTGACTCTAAAAAAATCAGCAGGAGTAGAAAAAGATAGGGTTCCAAACTGAGGTGTTTCTTTTCTCTCAAATTCTCACATGCACATTTTCATGATAACCTTCCCAGGCATTCTCCTCTATTCTTCTTCCCACACCAATCCTCCTGAAAAGTGTCTGCACTGTCACTATAAAAGTGCAGTCATTCCATCTCCAGAAAGCAGCAAATCAGCAGAAATGTTGTTATCTGAAAGCTGGTAAATTCCACAGAATTGCTTTCCGAAGAAAAAAATTTATTGTAATGACATGATGGTAATTGCTGCAGTTTGTCTTCAATGTGGATTTTTCCCCCAGGCACATCCTGCCTGGATTAGATTCTTTGTCTACAAAATGTTGCTCTTATTAAGTCTGTACTACACATTTAAAAAGATATATATATATCCAGCCCTCACTGTTTAATATCCTCAAAGAATGATACATAATGTTCTTGGGGAAAAAAAAAATTGTTTAAATGTTTCATCTGGAAATGTAAATGGCTGAGTTCTTATCTTGTTATCTCAATGACACAATGAGAACTTGGCATTAAGGACTCACATATCTTTCAACTGTTATGCATTTTTATGCTTCTTGTTTCATTTCACTAAATATCAGGCAATTTGTTTCGCCTACTGTAAGTATAGAAGCTATTCACCCTAAAATCAGAATTTAAAGAGACGTGCCTGAAAGAATAGCAGCAGTGCGTTACCAAAGCATTCTTCTGAAATCTTCACAGCACTTTACAAACATTGTGCTGGACTCCACTCTTAGATTTCCTACCAGCTTACACCAGCAAAGTCAAGGACTTCAGTTCATTATCACTGCTTCTGATCATCCCAGCAGCAGTATTGTCACAGCTGCTATTACAATCGTATATGCTTTACCTCACCAGAGCCCAAAACCAACACTTAGCCGTGGGAAAGAGAAAGTCATGAACATAGGGACCAAAGAAAAGCCCTGCGGAATCAAGGGTTGTGTCTGTTCTGGAATGCGGACATGTTGTTTTGGACACCGGCTACTGAATTTGCTTTCACTGGAAGCTCAAAGAGTGCGGTCTGTGCAGGGCTAGCCGCCAAGTGCTGCCGAGGCTCCAGGTCTCTGGCCACAGCAACACTTCCAAGGGGAAGAACACCCCATTTACGGCATCATCCGTGTAAACCAAGTGAATATGTATTTGAAAAATGTATATGGATTTGTATTCCTTAATGACTGTGGGAAAGTAATGGAAGGAGGATTGTCAATACGCTCAAGCGACTTGCACCTGGGGTATCGGAAAACACATACATCACACTAATCATTGTTTAGTCTTGTGTGCTTGACAAGTAGAACATCTGCACTTAGATAACATAGGCCTGTGAAGGACTCCGAGGCACCTTATCGAACATGCTTGAGATTCCTGCCCTGCTGTCCAAGAAGATCAAAGCATAGTGGAAAACTACGGCTGCTTGAATCCCTGAAATACAGGCGAGAACAGCAGGCTCAAACTCTCCCTCTTTCTTACTAACAAGGACTCTCGTTAGCAAGGACCGAGCTCCGCGGTGCCTGCGTTCCCACTTGCGTGCCTCTGCCCAGGTGCTGCTTCAGAGATCCCCCAGTTCACGAGGGATCAAGATTAAATTTACTCTTTGCATTTCATCCGTGGTTTTGTGGTTGTTCCTGCATCCTGTCTGCGCCGGTTTGCACAATGACAAATACAGAAAGCTTACGTTATCACTAGAAGACTCCACAATCTATTCCCTTATGTTTTAAAATCACTTTCTGTTTGAACTTCAGGGCACAAATGTTAATTCAGCTGCACTAAACATCAGGACATCAGTGTTAAGTACTTCCAATTAGCTTTATTCCTATGTCTAAAACTAGTAAAATGAAGACCTACAGCATATACAGCACACACCTCCTCTGTTTAGTAACACACACAGTGAAAAACAACCCAGAGGGACAGACATAACCTTGATATTTTAAATGAACTCTATTAATCTCTATTTATTTTGCCTTCTACCATTACTAGTAGCAGACACCAAGGTCAAACAATTATAAAGGGGAAACAGAAAATAACGCTTTAGTTTGTGTTTTGAAGAACTTTGTACGTGAAGAGTTACATTAATGCCCTCCTACAGCTGAGCTGGCTTGGTATTTGTACAGGTATGCACTAGGTATTTGGTATTCTCTAATGAGAATAAAGGAAAAAAAAACCACTGAAAGATAAGGAAATCTCATTGTAAAGCCATAAAACTGGCTCTAAGAATATTTTTAGTGACCTGAAGGTACTCTCCAATTATTTTAAAAGACCGCTTATATTTCCAGTCAATTGCATCTATTCACGACTGTGTAATGATAAAAACACAGAACACCTGCCTCTGCATAGTCATTTTTCTCTAAGTAGGGAAACCTACAAGCAAGAATAGACTTGAAATTGAATTGTAAAAGCAGAAAGAACTCTAGTTTTTGTCTCCTAGGAAACTAATTAAAACACTCTAGGCTACAACAGTACAACACTGCTTACATTATGATGAAGAAGATGGACTGTAATGTTTCCCAGACTATTCCAATTATGACTTTTACTGTATTTGCCAGACACGTCCCTAAAATTTCTGTACTTGATCTAAGATATGAAATTTTACAAAATGTATTAGATCATCTATAGGCAGTAGGTTGAATGCAAACACATCAAGCATTGTATTTTTTTAAATGACCTGAGAGAGGGAGTACGGGAAGTAATCCACAGTGAAACAGTTGCAGTCATCACTTTCTACAGGTTTTACTCGTGAAGATTTCCCTAAGATAATCAATAAATTGGTTTGTGTTCTTGAACAGGTTTAGAGCCTGGGTCATCGGAAAAATCAATACTTTCTATCTTGGCACCCACTCATCAAGCTATTTTGTTAGACAGGAAAACAAGAGGTGAGTTGTTGAACTATATAAATGATGAAGAGCATCTCTAAAGTTTTTGACTCTAGTGACAGAATCCACATCTTCCTTCTTCTAAACAGTTGCAAAATGTAAGCAAAACAACACAGCTTCACAGTGTTCTAAATTGTTTGCTATACTGACTCATTAAGTCAACAACTGCTGGCTTACCAGCAGGTGCTACGGCTCACAGATCTGATAGACGTTATTAGGAGCCAGCTTTGACCAGTTCCGGCAACTGATTTCTTAAGCACATAAAAGCAGAACAGCCATCCCTCCCCTGGTAGGGTGTGTAGGTGAGAAAGTGGTTTCTTGGTGCTGCTCCAGCCCTGGGTCTGCTGGGAGGCACTGCCTGGTTGCTGCATGTTTTAGTACTTTGGCTTTCTGTTTCTGTCCTTTTTCCTGGGTTGCAGCTATGGGTCTTACTGCTTAAATCCACTTGTTATACTGGTGTGTTTTCTCACAGCAGTGATTGTTTTTAGCCCTTCTTATAAAAGTGTCTGAGGTATTTGTATGTCTTTATTGCCTATAAAAGAAATCTAAGTGATGAGCCTAAGATGTCTGAGCAATGGGTGGCTGTATCAAAAAGAGAGAAAATGATTATGTGGTGTAGGGGAGAACTTTGTAGAGTAGGGTAGATGGTTGGACTCAATGATCCCAAGGGTCTCTTCCAATCTAGACAATTCTATGATTCTATTTATAGCTCCCAGGTAACCAGTATACTTAATCTACAGACCCTGAGAAACAGAATGTTTTAAAAAAAAAAAAAAACAAACACAAAACTATACAAGCTATGCTATTGCAATGTTTTGGGGTTTTTTTGGGGGGGAGCAGGGTGTCTCTATTATACCTGTACTTGTAGGAAATCCACAGGATGCGACAGGGTAGTTGAAAGAATATACTTTATTCTAAAAGCAGTGAGCATGCGTGTTCAGGCAGCTGCGTGTAAGCGATGGGCAACTCTCACAGGACCAAAGAAATGTGTAAGCCATGCCTGCCTCTTGAAGCATTGTCTGTGGAAGCACCTGAAAACCACATTAAGTCATGTAACATAAGTTTGGGGTTTTTGTTCGTCTTAACAAGTTACCAAGGTGGGTTTCTGAGAAGGTGCAAGCTTCTAACCCTCTGTTCAGGGCTCACCTGTGGCTGCTGTATGTGCTTGTAGGTGGCTTCTCCCATGCTCTGCTGCTCCATGCCTGCAGGGAAGGCAGCCAGCTCAGCCCTCAGCTGAGGAGCATCTCCTGTGCAGGTTGCGACATGCAGCTGTCGATGTGAGGTGGTGTGGCCCTCCGAGGCACAGATTAGCTCTGTCAAAGTGACAGGGAGAAAGCAGTGAATTGGGATCCAGTGCACCCTCAGCAAGTTTGCCAATGACACCAAGCTGTGTCAGAGAGACTGGAGAGAAGGGACATCATCCAGAAGGACTGGGACAGGCTGTAGAAGTGGGCCTGTGCAGACTTCGTGCAGTTCAACCAGGCCAAGTGCAAGGTCCTGCACGTGGGTCGGGGCAATCCCAAGCAC